>NW_027206224.1:625000-722500 GCF_024711535.1 Dipodomys merriami | reverse complement strand
GAAGTGCTTATTTAATTCAGTCCAAATGTTTTATCAAGTAGCCCCAGGTAGACCAGTTTGAGTGTTGGGGAAAAAATAATGTTGGCAGCATCCTATGAATTCAAGCTTTGTTATATTAGTGTAAAGCTGAGCTTGAGGAAAGCCATTTGGTCTATCTCAGTGATCAATGTGGATTGCTCAACAATCAGTTGGCCCTAGTGATTGATGTCAATCAGAAGGCTCAGCCATGGGCAAGCTCCTAGTTTGCATCTTCTGGATATTTGTTCTAAGACCCCCTTAGGGCTCAGTACTACCCTGGATATTTGTTCCAAGACCCTCTTAGGGTTCAGTACTATCTTCATTGATGCATATATAACATACACTATGTTGTTTTCACAGTCAGAGATGAACAAAAATTAATAACATTAACAATTACAATAATGTACGTAACACAATGGTACTATAATGTTATAATGTTAATAATATAGTCTTAAGAATTATAGTAATGTTCTTTAGTAACATTGCCAGTATTACTCCTCTTTGACTGTTGAGACCATTATGAAATCAAATGAGAGTTGTTTGAACACAAGCCCTGGCCTATTTCCAAGACTTGATCTGATAACCTAGATGGTACCAAATGGCCCCCAGATAGTTTGCATTTACAAGATAGGTACACAAGACAAAGAGATGATTTGTGTCCTAATTAAGATGTAGTGGGACAGTACAAGATTTCATCACACATACCTGCAACTTCAAACTTAGGAACTGCTACTTTGGAGATCTTCCATTTAATTTCTCTGGACTGTGGTTGAATAAGGGAAAACACAGGAAAATCGAGCCATGGGTAAGGTGATGGCATTGTACTGGGCTACCCTCATAGCTGAATTCTGAACAAGTTTAGGGCATGTCTGTAATCTTCATGTTTTCAGCATACAAAATCCTCACAGGATTATCAACATCCATGGATAACTATAAAAATGTGAAGTATATATGGAGGTCCATGGCTGGCCATCATTTAAGCAATTAATTTCTTCTAGAAATTCACATTTTTTAAAGATTTTTCCTACTCAAAGATACATGCAGATGCCATCACATCAAGGTTCACTCTAGCTTCCCAATATTAAGGAAAGAGAAAGTTGTTGCAGGAGGTTTTGCCCTATACAAATGTGGGGAGGATGTGAAGGAAAAGAAAGGTGTGGGCAAGTGGGTTGAAAAGTTTAAGGACCGAAGAAAAAGGCTAGCTAGTTCTTTGCCTGTTCTAGAACTATGAGTTTGTAGCTGTAACTTTCTTTCTTTGGAGTGATTGTAGATTCACCAGGAAAGGAATAGTAGATCCCCCTCTCTTCTGTAGCCAGTAACCCAGCACATACTGCAAAACTAGAGCAGTATCCTAACCAGAATTGCATAGGGTTTTGAGAGTGTTTGGCATCGAAAGGGAGGCATACCGAGGATAAACAGGAGGGGCCAAGGCACAATTTCTCCATGAACTTCCTATCTCCCATGTTTGAGGAAAGACATTGAAATGATTATTTTTTAATTAATAATGGGGCCTCCTACGCTTTCGCTTTTCTGCATTCGCATCAGTAAATCACACTTGCTTTTGTATGTAAACAATTCACATATGCAGCAACCGCAAGTAGAAACAAGCATGTCCTGCGTGTTTGCAAAGGTGCTCGCACCCTCTACCTTAACATACACCGAATCTCTACATGTCTTCAAGTGCACACAAAGACAACTTATCAGATTCCAGACCTATCTGAAAGGTCTTGTGGATCTGCTGACTTATCGAAATTAAAACTGCCACTGAGCACCAATGGCTCCGTTCCTAGAATCCTGGCTACGCAGGAGGCTGAAGAAAAGTCTGTGAGACTCTTACCACCAATTAAGCACTAAAAAGCTGGAAGTAGAGCACTGGCTCAAGTGGTAGAGTGGTGGCCTTAAGCAAAACAAACAAACAAACAAAAAAGCTCAAAGGATCGTGCCTGGGCCCTGAGTTCAAGCACACAATGACTGCCAGGCAGGTGTGCACATGCATACACACACAGGTATGCTTTATTCTGAGTGTCTAAGAAAGGACTGGACAGACAGTTCTGTGCTTGGGACATCTGGAAAGTTCACATGATCCATTCACCTTTAACAGACTTCCTTGTGCATCTCTTAACGATGGAACAATTGCGCCTCTCCTTTTCTCTCTTTGTAATAATTATTTATCCAAGGACTTGAGCCAGATGGAACCTGCTGCAGCCATAGGTGCATTATCTATTCTTGACCAATGCTCAGGCCCTGTGGCGAGGCGAACATGTGTGTTCCAAGGGTAAATATTTGACCACTGTTCCAGCCACCATTGTGCAGCCCCGAGTGACCTTGCATTAATTAGCTGAGAATTTCAGGGCTTTGAATCTGATTGAATCAAAATATTGTTTTTACAAGTTGATGAAGGCTCTTGATTGATGTGGGCCCTGCTGATTCTTTAAAGGATTAAATTGTATGTACAGATTACAGAGTCCTGGCTGTCTCTGCTCATCTGGGGATTGTTTTTTTTTTTATCACCAAGGTAAAACAAAATAGTGCTAGGGAAGTTTTTTTCTGTCTTTCTTTCTTTCTTCCCAATGGGTACCTTGATCGCACGGGTTGGTGTAAAAGAATTAGAAAAATGGAAGGAAGTGGTCAAGACAAAAATATCAGTTAGAATTTAGTTTTAAGTGTCAGAAGAAAACAAAGGAAATACAGATACAGAAGAAAGAAGGCACTGGCCTTTCATTCAGCCTGAAAATATGTTTTATGTACACATATCTCATGGTAAAGCCCACATATTCCACCCTGGGTATAGGAGAGACATGCAATCATCGAGGTCTGAACTGGTCAAGGCTTTGAGGAATTGAGTGGCAATGCAGCATCTCTACCGAGATCTACCCACTTGGCCCCAGGTCACAAGGCTGTCTGCCCACTGAACCCAAGAGCCCCATGGCATGAGTGAGATGTGACAAGACCCACAGTCCAGTCCTCAGCCAGAGAAAGGGCAAGACAAGAAAAGCTCCAGGGGAAAACTGGCATGAGCAGAGAAGGAAGGAGGAACCCAGATTCCCCACCCTTCCTGAAAATCCTTCCATGTGAATGGGAACTAGCTCCCTCCCCAACACAAGGCCAGTCTCCATATGTTTCCCTCTGTGTCTGTAGCTCAAGCCCACATTCTGTCAGTCCCGTGTGCATGGTTTTCTTCTGCTTGAAATTTTTTTTAACCAAACTTTAATTTCCTTGTGCACCTGTTAACTTGAAAAACGACTTGTTCTCGCGGACTCTGTAATGAATCAAATGTAATCAGCACGCAGAAGAAACAATTTAGTGGACAACAAATCATCATGTGTTCTGACGGTCTGATCCAGGAATGTCTTACACAGCTTCTGAGAATGAACCCTTGGGGTTTTGTTGTTGTTGATTTTAAATAAATACATCCCTTAGATTTCTTTTGGCCCAAATGAACAGCAAACCTGCATGCCACTTGGAGATCTGGTCCCCTTTCATTGAAAGTTGAAAGGGATCCTGAAAGCTGATTAGCACCTCCTGTAGGATGGAGTGAGTAGAACAGCGTAATAGTTGGAATGCAGACAGAAGAATCTGTAAGAAGTAAAACTAGATGAGGCCTTGAGTTCATTAAAAATAGAATGATGTGTGCAAAACTACATGAGGAATGTTTGGAGGAAGGTGTCACTAAGTGCAAGGTAACACGTTTATGATTGAACCTGTAAATCTTGGAGCTTGGTACGAGCCCACCATGGTCCCTTCAACCCATTGTCCACGGTGCAGGTAGAAGCCACAGGGCCAAACTTTAATGACCTGGCTGGTATCAGATCGCCTAAGTCTCTAATTCCAAAGGACTTGATATTGTAGTTCTGAAGTAGGGTCTGGAGATAGGTGATTAGATATCTCCTACCCTAGGGCTTCCAAACTTTAAAAGTATATAAGCTGGGGTAGGGGCTAGGGCACAGTTCACACAGGCCCTGAGTCCAATACCTCACATCACCAAAAAAATAAAGTGCACATGATATGTCTGGCAAGTAGGTCCCGATTCGGTCCGTACCTGCTGCGGCCCCAGCCGTTGCTGCTTCACCCAATGGCTGCCAGACGTCAGCCCCCTTCTTGAAAAGGATGAGGGAAGCACAGAAACACATCTGGATGGCATCTTGTATTATTTCTTTCAGCCACAGGAAATAAGAAAGTGAGTTTTAAAGTGAGTCTAAGACACCTCTATAAAATAATCAATGTTTCTTTTTGCCTTCTGTGTAAGAAATCCGCCTCATTGGGCCAAAGCATCACATTTATGGGGCTATAAGAAAACAAGAGTCTTAAAGTTTCTGTAGAATGCATGAATAATTCTCTTTTTCTTCCTGTTTCTAGAACCAAGCTGGCATTATTTCAAAAGAAAGGGAAGAAGGAAGAGAGTAAAGATAGGGGAAAGGGAGGGAGGGAGAGAGAAGGCAGGAAGGAGGGAAGGACAAAGACAGACCAGCAGGCTGAGATCTACTGTAGACATGGCTTGACTGGGGGAAACTATAAGAGAGACAAAGTTGCACAAAAACCATGTGCATTCATATTCATGCACACATGCACACATCCATGCACATGTACCTACACATTCACACATATATTCCAGGATTTATGACCTCTCTCTCTCTCTCTCTCTCTCTCTCTCTCTCTCTCTCTCTCTCTCTCTCTCTCTCTCTCTCTCTCTCTCTCTCTCTCCCCCTCTCTCTTACTATGTATATATATATATATATATATATATATATATATATATATATATGTCTACATATGCTTGCATGTATATGTATGAGAAACAACCAAGACTACAGAAAATCAGCTTGGAGCTCTACCACAATAATTAGAAACCTTGCCATCAACTAGATTATTAAGAAAGATATAGTGTGATCAATCATCATCATCACCGTCTTCAAAATCACCTCGTTTAATACCTGCCAGGATCAGGCAGCCATCGGATAACTACACCTGTAACACAGCGTTGTTCAAACGATTTTCATCCCATATAGGTAACCGACTGTCCCATTTGCCCCTTGCAGACAAAAAAAAATGCCTTCTCTTTTGCTAGGAAGGGCTGAAAGTCGAAAGGTCCAAAGTCAGAGCAAGGTGGTGATGTGTGCATTTCTGGGAGATGCCTGTAGCACATTAACTATCCTGGTAGAATGGCAGAGCATCAAATGCAGTAGTGTGCACCCCCTTCCCTCATTTACCATAACTCTCTTATTATCTTGGGCTCAGGTGTGTTATATGAATATACAATAATGGGACTAACAGGCTGGTTTGAGGTCACGGAGGGATAAACCATGGCGTAATCCAGCCCTGAAAGCTGTTCTGGTAATGAAAATTGTAGAGCAGTCTTGTGGCTAGTTTTGTAATAAAGATATACAAAGATGAATATAGGCTTCCAGGAATTAATCTGAGAGCATTTGATCCAATTTATACCGAAGCGGGTTGCATGAAGGCAGCTCGGAAGACAAGATTCCAATTTAGGTTGATAGAGTGCTTTGGGATCCCAGGGAGGAAGGTTTCCCTGTAATTGGGAGATGATTTTATTTTTGAAGTGCCCCCATCTCTTGGCTTTGTCAAAGGCCACACATCTGTCTGCCTGGCCTGTGAATACAGCCAGGCACAAGCCATGGGCCCCTCCCTGCGGCGTGAGCCTTGGGTTTCTACCCAGCAGGACAGACAGGGTTTCCAGTTTTATTCTTTCAGAGAGGACCCCAGGACACGCTGCATTTTATTGTGGCGATTGTTTGTGGGACCAAGCATCATTAGACCTGCAGAGAGAGGAGGCTCCAGACAGCGTTATGTTTCCTCCTGTTCTCTTTTAGACCTGCGCCTAAGTTTCACGATCCCCCAGTTTTCACTCCAAAGCCAAGAGGCCGAGGCTGAGGGGTGCTGAGAAACTGTTCTTATTTTGTCTTGCCAACCGGGCCATTCTCTGGCAGCTAGCCAGCTTGAGGACAGAACTGAGGACAACTGACTGTGACCCTTTACATACTAGACTTTCTGGCCTTACCCCGTACCCTTCATAAAATAAAGCAGCCTCCCACCAATCAAAGATGACTGAACTGTGCCTACCCTTTTTTTCTTTTTTTTTTTTCTTTTTTCCTGAGAATTTGTTGGATTCTTTGAGCTGCCAATTTAGGAAGTTGGAGGGTTTTTTTTTTTTTTAATGATATTTAGTTTCCAAAGTTATTCAATGCTCTCTGCTGACTTTTCTTTTTAAATGGCATTAGAGTAGCTCAAATCCTGCCTGGGTGGTTTATGTGAGAACCCTTGTCCTCCTCTTCAAGATAAATCAGAAAGCATTTGACTTTTGACTTTCTGTCGGAGATTTTTCTAGATTTCTTATTTGTATTTTTCTTTATTCCTTTTAATGTAGCATACATGTTTCATATTTTTTTATCATAGATGATATTTATGTATTTGCAATTTGCCATCAAAAGATAGAGTGGCCATTAGAAGATCTTTTTATTTGAAATAGGAAACCAATTTCATAAGACATTGTCATCTGTCTATGAATTATCACTTAGTACTTTCACACTGATATTACTTCTATAACTGTTGTAATGTATGGGAATAAATTGTAATTATTACCAAAGGCTTTTTAGTTTTCCTTTTTTTCATTTTTAATTCTACCTTAATACTTTCCTAAATAGCAGATAGTAGCTTGCATGCTGTACACAGAAGGTGCTGTGAAATGCCATTAATAACAAATAAAAAAAAAAAAAGCAGTTTGCATTCAGCTGAAAATAGCCCACAGCTAGAATGAAGGATATAGCTCGACAGCCAATGAACCCAGAAAGAGTTTAATCATTTAACCTGCAGATTATAGAACTTAAGGCATTTTTAGAGGATTTAAACAGATGTGTGTGTGTGTATATATATATATATATATATATATGGATATATATATATATATGGAATTTGCTTATTACTTAATACAAACCATCTTTTTTGTGTTGTCCATACAATGGAGTATTTTAATTCCTTTCTACTTTCACACATTTTTAATTTCATTTATCTTTGATGGGAGGAGGGAGAGTTATTTCTAGACACCGCAGATGAGAAATAAATGCATTTTCAGTTGTCAGTAATATTTAATTTCTATCAACAATTTCTTAATTGTTCTTCTGAAAAGCAAAGCTTTCGTGTGTCAGACTAAATTACAATACAAAAGAAATCAGAAATGATGCCATTAACATTTCCCAATATTACTGATTAGATTAAATTAGTTCTTGTAATTTCACTATAGAAAAGCTATACATCCAGTCACATCACTCCATCAGAACGAAATTAAGGAGAAATGATTTCTTAATAAAGTGTTTGCCAATTGTTATTTTTTTTCTTTTTGGAGAAGGAAAGACTGTAACATCAAATTTCACTTACAATTTGTTCTTATTAAAAGCTCTTGTCAGAGAATTAAACTTTTTAGGTATGGGCACTGTTTTAAACACACAAAGCCTAGCATGCTGCTGGCCTTACCATCAAAATTAGACTGATTTTAATTTAAAGAGATTTGTGAGAGATTCTCTTAGGAATTTTGTTTTATTCAAAAGATAGTAGACTAGTAGAAGCATGCTCAGAATGTTTAGCTTTCCAAGTTAATGCAAAACAAATTCCCCATGGAAATAAACTGCATATTTCTTTTAATATAAGTGATCAGGCCCATGTGTTAGAAAAATTTTGAGATTTGAGGGAAACCCAACTAAATTTCTTTCTCATGTCTTAACCTCAAATATCTTCTGTATCACCAAAATCACCATTCACGTAGGGACCTTCTTTTAATTCACCAGTGGTGTTGAGTGCATTGGAACTTTTGTCAGTCTGATATCCAAGTCTAAAATTCTTTTTAAAAAGCATATGAAAGGCCCTAGAAAAGTTCCTGAATTTTAATTATTTACCACGAGGCAACTTTAGATACACAGTATACTTGAGAAACTTGGACCAATGTTAGGGAAGGATGCTAAATCAATGTGCATTTAACTTCCCACAAAAGTTGCCGGGCAGAAAAAAGGGAAATGCTATATGGGTTTCCATTTGTGTTGGGAATTTTCTGAATATTTAAGGATTTTTTTTTTGCTGAATATTTCAACTTTTGTGGGGAGCTCATGCTGACAGCTTAGGGAAGAACCAGTACTATTTCTGAAGACAAAATTTTTAAGGCTGGCTTTGATATCTTAATATCTTTAATGTGTCAAAGAAACGTTGCTAAAAGTCCAGTTCCTGTAAAAGATACACATGGCAAGTGTCAGATCACAGGAAAAGAAGACTTTTAGTATTCAAGGAATAATTGTTTCATTTCAAGGAAAGCTTAAAAAAACTGCCTGGCTGGTTCTTTTCTTCTGTCCAGTCTCTTAAGGAGCAATACAAAGAAAACCTCTAATTGTTCTTTCCATAAATGATTAGTTTGTTCCTTTTCTTCCATATAAGTAGAATCGAATCTCAGAAGAGACAGTGGGTTTTCCATTCTTAAACCCCACCCTACTCTCTGTGTGTATGTGTATGTGTGTGCGTGTGTTTGTGTGTGTGTATGTACGCATGCGTGTTTGTATACACAGGTTTCACTGGCAGACCTAATTTCAGAATACATAATGCATGATCTTGAAACCAATTTGTTATTGTAATAAAATATTTTTTAGGAATGCATGGAAGTAGTGGAGAGGAGAATGTTAAATTATACATGCAGTGTGGCCGAGAGGATTCATTTAGCCCTGTGGGCAGGTGAAATCTCCCTGTGACCTTGGCACTTGCTGGCTGGTATAGAATAACAATCAAAGCTTGGATTGGAAATCCAACCATTTCCAAATATTAACAACTTCTTTCAAAAGGAATGCTGATTTCAGCGTTTATGTTAATGGTAACATCAGTATCTCTTTCAGACTTTTTAGAGGGAGGAGGCAGGGGAAGAAAAGGCAGCCACGGATCTTAATAGGATTAAAAGGCAGGCTTTTTAGTTTTCAAAATGCTAATTTGTTTTCTGCATTCTGTTTTCATATCAGGGCTGGTTACTATCCCCGGAGCCACAGCCGACTGGCAGAATTGCATTGGTTATGATAGCAGAGTGACATAATAGGTTCCCATGGAAAGGAAGCACGTGGCCTCCTTTCTTGTAAGTCAGGCCTGGGAAAGAGGCTTCAGGAATGGAGCGGAGGAGCATGGGGGAGGTCCATGCCCTTCCTCCCTTCACTTACTTCCCATTAGGGGCATGAACTGAGTCGTTAGGTGGCCATTCATTGAAGCAGCCTGTGCCTGTATGTGAATCAGCCCACCAACCTGGCCAGGAGAAGTCACCCATAGGCACCTGCCATTCTGTGATCTATATCATCTTCCAGGCTTTTCATGTCCACCCATAGCAGGGGACCCAGGGCAGACTGGGAAGGAAATAACACTGTCCCTCAACCCAATGCTGATGAGGGGGATGGGGTGCACTCAGGCTTACCCAGCTTCAAAGATGGCTTCCCTCCCTTCTGTCTTCACTTCATCCTTTCCTGTCTTAACTTGAGGAAGAAGAGAAGACACAGAAAGCCAACTTCATGGACATTGATGAAAACTGGCTATAGTAATCCAAAAAGGCAGGTGATTTTGAGCTCAGATCTGTTGGTCAAATGAGGTGTCCCATTGCAGGGGGGGAGGGTAATGTACACCGCAGTTTAGCCCAGTAGGTGGGCTAAGCCAAGGCTAATCCAAGGCAGGTTTCCCCTAGCTCCCCTAGATGAGGATCTTACAAATGCAAAGATGAGTTAAATGCCCACAAAGGCATGAACAAAACTATTCTGTCTCAAACCCTGTTTCTGAAAACCAGAGGTGAGGGGGAAAAGAAAATCAAAGGCCGAGACTCATGCTCTGGGGTTTGGAACACTTACATGTCTAATCATTGTTTAATGACCTATTAAGTCACTTTTCTTTTTCCTGAGAAAAGAAACATAAAAGAATTTAGTAACTGAATAGAAAATGGAGGGACTACTGAGAAATTTCTTTCCAGCAGCTGAGGGAAGCTAAGCTGGTTATTTTCTAGGGTGCTTGGGACATGCATGCCGAGGTGATTAGAGAATATCACTGTGAAGACTGTTTCTTGCTGGGCACTGGGGTTCACACCTGTAAACCTAGCTACTCAGGAGGCTGAGATCTAAGGATTGCGATTCAAAGCCAGCCGGGGCAGGAAAGTCCGTGAAACTCTTATCTCCAATAAACCACCAGAAAACTGGAAGTGGTACTATAGCTCAAGTGGTAGAGCACTAGCCTTGAGCGGAAGAGCTGAGGGACAGCGCCCAGGCCCAGAGTTCGAGCCCTATGACCTATAACAAACAAACAAACAAAACCTGTTTTTTTTCCCTTCCAGAGCAGTTGGGTTGGTTGGGGGTTGGTGGGGGTGGGGGTGGGGCTCATAATGTGGTGGTGGTTTGTTTTCTCTTGGAAGGAACAGCAGGTTTTGAAGGGGGAGCTTTTGCCTGCATTTGGCTTAGTACATTCGTTTACACACTGTCCTGGGGGGGGGGCAGTCCCTCAATGAGCATTTCTCACTGATGCCTAGTTTGTGTTCTTCGAGGTTCATCCCAACAAAATTAATAAAGCAGCTGACACTAAAGGCTTTGAAAATGGTGTACGAGTTATATCTTCATGGAAGAGAACTCTTAGACTGGGAGATGGGGAAGTGAGTTGACTTGAGATGATGGAAACCAAACAAAATGCCTGGAACCAGTCAATGTCCATCCTCTCTTGACTTTAAAAGTGATTAGTTGAATGTGGGGTGTGAATACAGGGAACCCCCGGGAGGGATCTTGGTGTTCTGCAGGTGAGGATGGCAGATTTTTCTCAAGACTTTCTCAGTTGCTTTGCATCTTCTTTCAGTGAAGGGATACAGAACTTGAGCTTTAACTTCCCTGGGAGAATTAGTTCAAAGAAAGAATTCTGAGAATGCTTACAGTGACTGAAATTGAATACTGCCACCCCCCCCCCTTCCCCATTCATGTCCATCCAGGACTTCAGAATGTGACCATATTTGGAAAGAAGGTCTTCGTAGATATAATTAGTTAAGGATCTCAGGATGAAATCATCTGGATGATGGAAGGTGGGCCTTCAATCTAATGACTCGCGTAAGCAAAAGGCAAGGGAGGTTTGCTAGTCGTGTGAAAGAGGGTAGCACTGGGAACAGAGATCTGCCAAGAAACACTACAGATGGCCAAAGCTGCCAGAAGGTAGGAAGATGGTCTGAAATGGATCCCTCCTTTGGGACCACCAGAAGTCAGTAACTCTGCTGACACCGGAAGATTGTTTTTGGTTTCCAGTTCTGAAAGACAATAAATACATCTCTTGTCTTAAGCTCCTACCTTTATGGTAATTGGTTATGGTAGCTTCAGAAAATGAATTCCTGGAAACACAGTGTAAACTTTGGGTGCATTTTTTTAGAGCCTGAAGGGGTTCATTCTCTGATTTTCCATTTACCATCCACAGAGCCCTGCTCTGTAAGGATAGATTAGAAAGATAGCACCAGGAGGGGGCGCTCTGGAGCCTCCGGCCAGTATTGATTTACCACTGTCAGAATTCTCTACATTGTACAAAAAACGTAGCCAGGGAGGGCTCTTGTACCCAAGTGGACATAAACCCGTGTGTCTCAACAACAGATCTTTGTTCCCGGGGAACAAAAAATAGATCTGTGTGTGTATGTTACTTTTTATGACTCATAATCCAGCCAAGGCTTCCTGTTAACAAACACCTTCAATTATCCATGATTTCCTGAACTAATGAAGTAAGTTTGATATACACTATTATGCATTGGTACATTAGGACCTTTCGAGCATGGTAGAAACTTATGAAAGCCCATGTAAGATTTTTTTTTACATATAAACATACTAACATATATAAGTGGCAGAGTCAAAATGAGAACTAAACCTAGTCTTGGAATGGAGACCCCAGCCTGGGCTGAGTGATCTTAGGCCAGTCATTTAACCCATGGAAGCCATATTGTCCCTATCTATAAAAAGAAGGGGAAAAAAATCAAACTCTTCTGTTCTGAGTTTGAGAGTTAATTACAAATGTTATTAATGCACATTATCTTAACTGTAAAGTGTCCTGGAGACATGACGTATTTGAGCTAACCTGCAGAGAACCTACAGTTCATCTTCTGCTCCTTAGCACCATCTTGTGTCCAAGTGACGACTCCTGAGCTGTAGAATTCCACGTTACAAAACGGACCAGAGGCCCCACGGAAGTATTCCTTACAGTTTCCTTCCTAATGCCATCAGTATGCAAATAAAAGATGTGTGTAAATTACAGCCCTCCAGCTCCCTGAGAATTAACACCAGACAGGGGGGCTTGCCAGTAAATGTTTCCTACCGCTCAGAGAGCATGGTGGCTCTCAGAAGCATCTCCAAAGGCATCAGTTCAAACATTTTGCCCCCCCCCCCCACCAAGAGAACACAGGGACTCCTCTAAGTGAAATGCATTGCTTACTTGTCAGTACTTACGAGCGTAATGCAGAGATGAGTTTTGGAAAGACTGCAGGCTTGACCATTAGGTAGAAGACAGGCGTTGGTAGTCTCATATTGGGGTTTTGAGGGGTAGAAAGCTGCGATCTGCTAACAGACGCTGACAGGAGGGCCTGACCTTGAAGATGCCAGTGTATTGGGTCAGCTCGTGTTCTTGTTTGTCTGGTGTGTGAGCTGGCCGGCCAGAGTGGGAATGGAGGCAGGTGGGGAGGAGGAAGTGGCAGAGAAGCCAGCGTCTTGGGACCGTGGCACTGCTATCTTGGTAGGCTTCTCCATATAATTGATGGGTAGAGGTATGATTCCCACCTTTGAGGCTTGGTGGCAATGGAGATGAAGCAGAGGGCCGCCATCTTCAAAGGAAACTCAGATGTACGCCAGGGTGCGGGGTTGAGGTCGGTGGTCAACTGTTGAATGGGGCAGTGGGACCCACAGGCAACAGCTATCACTGCACAGAAGTGGGGGTGAGTAGGGAGTGGGCAGGAGGATGGTTGCATAGTCAGGCATATTTCCTGTAGGTTCAGGATAGAAAGAGATTGGACTACAGTCAGAGGTCAAAGATCTTCTAGGCCTCTAGATGGGGACAATGTATGTATGTTTTACCTTCCGTGTGACCATGTTCAGAACCGTGCTGTGATTTAAAAACACAGGATCTAGTCTGACACATGCAGCTCATGCCTATAATCCTAGCTACTCAGGAGGCTGAGATCTGAGTTCAAAGCTAGCCTGGGCAGGAAAGTCTGACTCTTGGCTCCACTAAAACTACCAAAAAAAAATAAAGCTGGAAGTGGAGGAGCTATAGCTAAGGTAGAGAACTAGCCTTGAGTAAAAGAAGCTCAGGGACAAAGTCCAGGCCCTGAGTTCAAACCCCAGGACACTCTCTCTCTCTCTCTCTCTCTCTCTCTCTCTCTCTCTCTCTCTCACACACACACACACATACACACACACACACACACACACACACACACACACACCATAAAAATCACTGAACTCTTAACCCATGTAAATCATATTCAGCCATTTAACCCATGTAGACCATTCTTAACTAGCCCTAGTATGGATCCTGCTTTGGACTATAAATTAAGCCATTAAAAAAAAAGAAGAAGAAAATCTATACCACTTGCTTTTGTTTTGAATCACAATGAAATGGTTTATTTTTTTTTATTTTCTAAGAAAATGTTTTATTGATTGTAGTTATAAGAATTTTTTTTCTAGAACAAGGAACTGATTGTCACCATATGTGAGAAATGACCAGACTGTAACTCATAGTACTTAAGACATAACCATTATTCAGAATGAAATACTAGGATTTGAACTAAGAGCCCCAACCCTCCAGCACAGACATAAAGAATTTCCAAAGAGATGCTTTGAATGTCTTGAGGTCTTGGATTCAAGCACTCTGCATCTACACAACATGCATTTCTCTTACAGATATTTAGTCTCTCCACTCAGACTACAATCTCTTTTATGCCATTAGTGGGGGGCCTGCACTTTTGCTTGGCGTTTTGCACTCAAAGCTGGTGCTCTACCACTTGAGCCACACCTCCGCTTTCAACCTTATTTAAGGTGATATCTATACCTTCAATTCTTCTTTTGAAAAACATATTCTTGGTCTTCTACAATGAAGTACCCTAAGAACTCAAGCCTGGGTACCTGACCTAGTCTGGGTGGCAATCATTGTGTCCTCTATTTTGAAGAGAAGGAGAGCAGGGGTAGAGGCGAGGTAGGATGATCAGGGTTGGCTGATATGATGATGCTTATATTATTGCTATTTTACCAACACAGAACCAGGCAGGAATGAATGCAACCCTCCGGTACTGGAGATGATTGCCTGTGAAAACTCGCCGTTTAAGATCGCACATTCAGGGGGAAAATCGCCCTTCTCAACATCCCTCCCTCCATCAACCGAGTCTTGATTTTTTTCTTTCATCTATGAGAACTCTGGGTACCCTTGGTGAACTGGAATTTTCCAGAGGCATTAGAATCGGTGGCATTAGAAGTATAGTTGAGTGGTGGTCTGTGTTTTTGAGCAGAGGCTTTTTTCATTGGAGGGCAGGATTTTCTGCTTATCTTCCTGTAATCATGCAGTAGCTTTGCCAGGGGTGAATTCTAAAGTATCACTTAACAGCAATCCATTTCCTTAAGATCCTTGATAACATGGTTTGGATTTTGTCACTAATAAGTAGGACCAGTTTCTTAGCAAAGCTTTGGCGTGGGTGGGTGGGGGGACAAAAACACTGAAGCGGTTGATTTGTCTGCTTTCTGTCTTTCTCACTCTCTCAACAATTTAGTTTGTTGACCTTCTCATTGTCCCTCTAAAGCAGAGATATCTCCTCTGTCCCCCCTCATCCCCATCCCCATGGAAGTTGCTTCCCGCCATGACACTTCGTAATTCAGAACTGCAAGATGACACTTTGTAATTCAGAACTTCAAGACAGGATTTCTACTCTGGAACAGCTGAGTGAGCGTTCTGACAGAGAGCAGTCTGAGTCAGATGCTAGCTCACCAACCCTGGAAAATACTTGGATTGAAAATACACCCCCCCCCCCAACTCTAAACATTTAATTTCGGCAAATAAATTTACCTGACTTTTTTTCCTGGCACTGGGGCTTAAACCCAGGACCTCACATTCTTTTTCAACTTTTTCACGCAAGGCAGGTGCTCTACCACTTAAACCATAACTCTACTGCTATCTTTTTGCTGGAGGATCGAAGATAAGAGTCAGATTTGTCTGGCTGGGCTGACTTCAGACTGTAGCTAGGATTATAGACATGCACCACCATGCCATACCTTGTTTTTAATATATATATATATATATATATATATATATTATACAGTAATTGTAGCAAAAACTGAATTTCTGTCACAAAAATTAATTATTAAGTTCAAATGTTTCATAAAGAATAACCTCAACACATACTTCCTATCTGCCCAGATATAAAAATAGAAGCAAAGCTTGTAGCCTGCCTAAGGTCTTCTATTTGTAGAAATTTCTAGAACTTCAGTATTCTGTCTCTGAAAATCAAATCAGCTTGAGTCTATTATGGGATTGTCAGGGGCAAATGAAAGCATAGAATCCCCAGCTACATTTGAATGTTAGATGACAAATAAATATCTCCTTAGTGTAAGTTTGTCCCAAATACAGAACACACACACACATATATACATTTATATACTAAATATTTTGATATATTACCTGTGTATATAATAATTCTGTACGTTATTTGGTGGCTCTAGTTAGAGAATTATTTCGATTGTGTCTGTTCCCATTTGGGGTTAATAAAACCATCTATGGACTCTGTATTTTAAATAAGGGCCTGTTTCCCCAGTCTCATGAAGGATTCTATGTAGATTTTTAAGGAGAGCTGTCTTGGATCAGATGGCCCGTGATGTAGAAAGGGTTCACACAGGTGAACCTCCAGGTTTGTGTGGAAGAACACAGGCCTGTCACCCTCCCCTGGGAAGGTCTAGGTCCCCCTTACATCTCCTTCTTACCATGCTAGGCTTTGCATACGGTTGCCACCACGTAGACATCACAGCCTAGCAAATCCCCACCCAAGCGCTGACTCCACACCTCGCCCTTCCCTGGGGAAGCTCTCATCCTGACCTGGATTCTCTCCAAATGCACCTGAGCAAGTAACATGACGGTGGCCAGGATTCAGCCTTGATGGCGTACTGGCTTGATGAGGGGAAACATAAGCAGAGAACTCCGGGGCCACAAATGCAGAGAACAAGCATGAACTCACTGGAAATCTTGGCATCCAAGAAACATTTTAGAAAAAAAAAATCAGATCTGTCATTGTTGTCAGAATGAAATAGCCTTGATTATTTTTTTTTTTGGTACAGGTATGCAAACTTACCTCAGGGCCTGGGCTCTGTCTCTTAGCTTTTTTGTGTGTGTCTCAAGGCTGGTGCTCTACCACTTGAGCCATAGCTTCATTTCCAGCCTTTTGGTATTTAATTGGAGCTAAGAATCTCACAGGCTTTCCTACCTAGGCTGTCCTTGAACTGTGATCCTTAGATCTCAGCCTCTTGAATAGCTAGGATTATAGGCGTGAGGCACTAGTGCATGGCTAGCCTTCGTGGGGCCTGAACTCTGGGCCTGGGCGCTGTCCCTCAGTTCTTCAGCTCAAGGCTAGTCACAGTGCCACTTCCGGCTTTTTCCGCTTATGTGGTGCTGCGGAATCAAACCCAGGGCCTCATGCATGCAAGGCAAGCACTCTACCACTGAGCCACCTTCCCAGCCCCAAGCTTTGACTTTTGAAGGGACTTTACAGCCAGTTCAAACATTGATACATCTCCTAGTGGGTTCTGTCTCCTTTCTACTGCCACCTGTTTGTGGGAGGGTCAAACGCAGAGGTCTTGATTGTGAGTGGCATCCATTTATTTAAAAAGAATAAACTGAAAAGGGTTGATGTATCTGCTGTACCTGAAACAGGGCTAGAAAAGATCCCAAGAAGTGGGAAATCATAAGCACTCTGTAACTACCTTAACATTCCTTGCAAAAAAAAAAAAAAAGCCATCAGGGAGAAGCAAAGAAAGCAAAACGGGGAAGAACTTTGACAGACAGGTTACCTATCATTGCGACACCAGAGTTTCCCTCTCCACACCCCAGACCGTTAAGTGAACAAAATACCAAGTGAGACAAGCCCTTTTAATTCCTCTGCTAAATCCAGCTTTTAATAAGCAGCATCCTGGAAGAAGAACAGATACTATTTGTCTTATGAAACGAAGCAGCCTGTCGGTTCCTTTCCTGAACACAGACCTGTATGCAGGGACTTTGTCACAGGTGCAGGCCTGACAGGCTTGCTGGGGCTCCTGCCACTTAATTAATTAAACTCCAGATGCTGCCTCAGAACCCTTTACCCTGCCAGGGATGGTGGACAGGACAGGGATGGTTGGGGAAAGCCAGCGTCTACCCAGAGGCCTTCTGATTCTGAGAAGTCGTGCTCTGTTGTCTTTAGATTTCCTTGGTTGTTTCAAACACAAAACATGTGCCCTGGCCAACGAGGAAGTGTGGATGGATACGCAGGAAGACACCCTTCAGATACAGTAGTTAGACCCCCTGAGAAACCTGTCCAACTTCATTTTCTCATTGTCCATACTAGGTTTTGTTTTTGTGTTTTGCCAGTCCTTGGGTGTTGTCCCTTGGCTTCTATTTTCTGCTCAAGGCTAGTACTTTACTACTTGAGCCACAGCTTCACTTTCAGCTTTTTCTGACTTCATTGGAAATAAGAGTCTTCTCACAGAATTTTCTGCCCAGGTGGCCTTGATCTCAGCCTCTGAAGTAGCTAGGATTAAAGACATGAGCCACTGGCACCTGGCTTTCATTGTCCACTTTTTTTTTTTTTTTTTTTTGCCGGTCATAGGGCTTGAACTCTGGGCCTGGGCACTGTCCCATAGCTCTTCAGCTCAAGGCTAGTGCCCTACCACTTGAGCTACAAGGCCACTTCTGGTTTTCTGGTGGTTTATTAGAGATAAGAGCCTCATAGACTTTCCTGCCCGGGCTGGCTTTGAACCATGATCCTCAGATCTCAGCCTTCTTAAGTAGCTAGGATTACAGGCATGAGCCACCAGCGCCTGGCCACCTTTTTGGAGTTCTTAGGTGATCCCATCCCTCCTAGGCTAAAGTTGCGAGGATATCGCCCTGAGATGGGAAAGAGGGTGAGTCTAGCATTACATGGCTATCACCCTCAGCGGCAGTTAACATCTGTTAGGGGGCTGCCAGTAGAGCTTTTATTTGGAGATGATAGTGGGGAAGGAAAGGAGTGGGAAAGGGAGAGAAGGAGATAAAGCCAGAGGTGATCTCTTCTGTGTCTATAAAGAGGGAAGGGGTTTTGGACAGCTCATCCTTCATGATTCTGATTCCTGCCCCCCACCCCCCCTTCATAGTGTTCCCTCCGGCTACCAGCTCACTCTCACATCTGCCTTCGCCTTCCTGATACGTGTCATTAATACCACTGCAGTGCTCTGTGTCCAATCAGCCTTTCTCCAACCCCATCTGCTTTGGCAATGAGAAATAAGAGGCCCTGGTAGTTAGGGTAGAGATTGTGGTTTAAAACAAAAAAAAAATCTTCAGCTTCAGTGCTGTTTGTCAAGGGAAAAGAGTTACTCTGCTGCCACATGGCACTGTTGTCTGGGAGGTGCTTTGCTTTAGAAAGTTCCAGGTGCCTTTGTGTGTGGAGCACACGGGCTGTTTACGAGTCAACGTTGTCCCCGTTTATGGGGGGGGGGTCTGCTTTCTTTCTCTCTCTCTTGAGGAAACCTGCTATTCAGTGGGCTGTAAAATGAAAAAGAAAGATCAGAGGGAGTGAAAATCATATAATGTACCTGAGTAGAAGCATTCAAAATCTCCCATAAAATGTAAGACATTTAGAAATTTGCACCCTATTATTTCTCAGTGGCTGCTTAGGAAGTCAGTGTCCCTGCTGGTTCTTGTAGATTGGTTCTGGGACAGTTTTGGCAAATTGCTGTTCCTCCTCCTTGTTACTCGGTGGTGGTGATAATGATGGTAGTGGTGGTGGAGGAAGAGGAGGCGGAGGAGCAGGAGGAAGAGGAAGAGGAGGAGGAGGAGGAGGAGGAGGGACCATGAAGGACCCATCGCAGTGATAAAATTTCATTAGCCTTGAGGCACACCGAGATGATTGGGTGTCCACTGAGAGATGACAGAATGGCTTTGGTGACCCAGAAGCCATGTGAATGGCATTGGTGCAGCAGGTAGATGCCTTCCCCCAACCCATCCAGTGCTCTGACAGACAGCCTGGTACATGGGGACAGAGAGAGATTCCTGCCCTCCCATTCTCTCTACCTAACAGGCTTGCTTCTTTGATTGATGGAGTCAGGAAGCCACTGTGCTCAGGTATCCCAGCTCTCCCAGTGAGGAACCCTGAGTTTGGGTTCCGCTGTGGCCCACCAGGTGACAGCAGTTAGCCGTGCTGTGTGGACCTTCATTTGTTTTGCCCGTCTTGAGTCATCCCTTGGGGTCACTCACTCTTTCTACCACCATCTTGTTTTCAAATGCCCTCTAGCAAAGGGTATTCAGGATGAGGTCAGGAAGATGGGGGAGGGTGGATGAGCCCCCCCCCCTCCCATCAAGGCCATTGGAATGAAGTTACGTCTTGGATCTCTCTTCTTTGGTCCCATTCCTTCCGACCTATCCGCTTTGCTATGTTCTCTTCCTCGCTGTTCCTCCCCCTCCCCCTCCACCACACACAGGCCTCCTCTCATAGATTTTTCTCCAGGGATCAATCAATCAATCAATCAATCTCAATCTTCTGTACCCATCCAGAGCACAGAGGTCCATATGGCAGGCTATTGAACTTTTTGAGTGAAAGTTAAGTGACAACCCCCCAGACTACCTCTTTTGAAATCATTGGAGATCATTTGTATTTGGGATCAGAACTTGACCATCGTTCCAAGGGGAAGAAGGTTAAAGGGGAGATGATTTTACATTACACCCCTGTTTCTTAGATGCTGCCCTCTCCCTCCCCCCTCCCTCCCTTCTTGCCGTGTCTCTCCCTCTCGGATCCTTGTCTCTTTAATCCTTGCTCCAGGCAATTGGTGAGATCCTCTCTGGGCTCTGTGTGCCTCATTTTTAGGCCGTGGCTGTTATGAAAGCCAACAACAGCTTATTAAGGCCGGTGATAATCTCTTCTACTGATGCATTGCTGCTTTCCTGAGGTCCAATTAAGGCTTCGCATAGGAAACCATAGGAAACCTTCATCCTCTTACCTAGAACAGTTTGCAAACAAATGCACGGCCCCATCCGCAGGCAGGCTGACGTCTATCACGGCGTACAGTGTGTGCATTTAAGAGCCGCCACTCTCCCTCTCCAGACACTTTAAGAACAGGTATTTTAATTTCAAAGTCTGGCTTTGGAGGGGAGGGGGGGGGGGTCCCTTCTGATGTCAAGTGTGGTATTATTTACTTCCTGACTGTACTCTTTCAAAGAGGCTATGGTTCACCCTGAAATCCCACTTGGGGTGGAAGAGGAGTGGTGGTGGTGGTAGTGGTAGAAAGAAAGCTCCTTCAAAAATAGGAGATGCTTTGCGTGTTTGAAACATTTCCCCTCTCCCTGCCCTCAGGTCCCAGAGCCAGTAAGTTCTTAAAGGGACCATGACCTTGTTAGTGATGGGATTTCATTGTTAGTGTACATCTTGGGAGATGGAGGAGCAAAACCATGCTCCCTGTGGAGGTGGCGAACTTAGATCAGCGTGCCATCTGGGAATTTCTGAGTACCAGGAGTCACCAGGGAAACGCTAGGCATTGTTACATTCTCCCAGTCCACTGGACATTAGGTTTGCATGTACTAATGAGAATGGGAACATTCCCCTCCCCACCCCCCGTGGCTTTCCAGATGAGCCCTGTTCCTGGGAATTTGGGGACCGAGTTTGCTAGTTGGGATAAGTGGCCACCTTTATGTCCCTTGGACTTCTAAGTGTCAACTCAACGTGGGAATCTGACCACCAATTGAATGAAAATGCTCAGCCCTTCCTTTACAGAAATCTGTAACACCACACTTTGACATTAGCAACATTTTGTCATTAAAAAAAAAAAGTAGCCAAGCATGGTGACACATGCCTTTAATCCTAGTTACTAGCGTGGAAGAAATAGGAGATTGGCAGTTCTAGGCCAGCCCAGGCAAACAAAATAGCTAGCAAAATTCTATCTCAAAAAATAAGCCAGGAGCTGACTCCATGGAGACCCTTGACCACTACTTGCTCTACTCCGAAGGCTGAGATCTGAGGATTATGGTCTGAAGCCAACCCAGGCAGAAAGTCTGTGAGACTCTTATCTCCAATTAACCACCAGAAAGCTGGAAATAGAGCTGTGGCCCAAGAGGTAGAGTACTAATCTTGACAAGAAAAAAAAAATTAACAGTGTCCAGGCCCTGAGTTCAAGCTCCAGTGTGTGTGTGTGAGCATGCACGCGTGCACGCACACACACACAGAGCCAGGTAAGCATCGTGGATCATGTCTGCAATCTCAGCTATGTAAGAAACATAAGTACAAAAGAAGTCTAAGTCCAGCCCTTGACCCAAATGCTAGACCCTATCTAAAGCAAAATTGACTGGAGATGTGGCTCAAGTGGTACTGAGTACTTGTTTAGCAAGTGCAATGGCTTGAGTGTTAACCACACTACTGCTCCCTCCTTCTGCCCCCACCCCCCAAAAAACCCAGAGGAAACAAAATCTCAGTACAGACAATAATGTAGGAAATGAAGTTTTATCCTGTGCTATCTTAGGGTTTCCATCCCTAGCATCTAGACAGAAAGGGGGGATGAAGAGATCCAGGATTCTGGCAGCATGTTCAAGTGCAAATTTGCAACCCAAGTGCCAAAGGCAGTATTGTGTTTTATTCATATACATCTGGTTGATTATGAAGAACCCTCCCCCCCCCCACCAACTAACTTTGAGAAAGAAGAAGAAGATATTGTCGTGTTATTCCTGCCTTTTTCTTAACCATCCAAAGTAAAGAACTGGCTGGAAAATCTTTAGAAGCAATTCAAGTACCTTCGGTGGCTTTTATCAGATGGTCTCTGAACAAGGAAAAGGAAAAAAAAATCGTTCTATCTTTTTATTTTTACTTTGCTTTAATCTTATTTGATGATGTCTCAACAGGCTGGGACATGCTTTCTTGGATGGCAATTTCACCTCGCCATATGTGTCTCTCACAAGATAGCAGAGTGAGATGAATCTTGGCAGGAAGAGAACTAAACACATCGACAAAGAAAAGAAAAAATTTATTTACTTAACTCCCTGTTGCCTGCATACATTTGTACTGTGGCTCGCCCGGGTGTAGTGGTTCAGACTTGGTTTGTTACAAACAATTGTGTGAAATGTAAGACCCCATTTATCACTTCTTTCTGATCATCTGCCCTAGTTTTTTTTTTTAACTCACATTAAGCATTTCACTGATCAGATGATAAAGCACAGCGAGTAGAAAGAGAAAATCTGCGTCTCCTCTAGACCCTGTGCAGGGGGGAGAGGCCCAGGTCTGCTCTAGAAACAGTAAAAGCCTCCTTCATCCCTTCTGCCTCTTCCACAGCCTTGATGATGATCAGTTTTGCCTGATATTTGCTCACCATTTCTTTCTTGATTTTGCCATGGGATGTGGGCTCCTTAATGTCCTCTTGAACAGATTAACATGGCCTATCTACACACGTTGATAACTGTCAAGTAATGAAGAGATGGCTGCCAATGGAATGAGTGTGAGTTTGCCCAGTGGCTTGGAGCCATATTGGAAAATGGCCATCGCGTTGCCGGGCCACTTCATACTTTCACCACAGGAATCCAGGACCATTTCAAAGGACAGGCCTGAGCTCGGTACCTTTTATGGTATGGACAGGGTGATCGCTGCCAAGTATTAGAGTCCTAGAGGACTGAGCACCCAGTGACAATGCGGGAATGGTAGAATATGTATACTTTTAGATTGTTTCATGCTTTGGAGAATAATTGAATCACTTTATTGTGACCTCTAGTGACCTAGATTTCACAGGATGGAGCTCAGCGAGCCCTTTCCAAATGCTCTGAGATTTAGGTGAAACCTCAAACTAAATAAAGAACATAGATGGAGAATAACTTCTGTCAGCCACTGTTTGGGGGGAGGAAGGGAGAAGCACACACACAAAAAATAGAAATGACAAGATCTCCTTCTCAGGTCGCAATTGCAAATGTTTAGAAGTATGATTTCGATGGGGCAAAATATCTGTGCTTGACTTGTTGATCCAGCTACTGAGAAAGGAGGGAACACAAGGCAACCTGTGCCTTGGATCAGATTTATAGATGATGTAATTAGGATTTCATCAGAGCATGAGAGAAAAAGCACTTTAAGGATTGTTTGGGCTGGGGTTATGGATAGGGGGACACTAGGAAGTCTTGGGTCACAAGAACAGAGTGTGAAACTTAGACATAGGTGGTGACTGGTGGCTCTTCCAAGAACCTCACAGACAGCAAGCTCACTCCAGTGCGAAGAAAGTTGATTTTCTTAATACATAAAAAGCAATATAAATGCAGCACAACAAACAGGTATCTAATGTTCTTTTATTCCTGGACAACATGCTTTCCTTCCCTCATTTACACTCATGTCCTAGGAGAACAGAGTTCAGAGAATGCAGTCTTCTAGTTCTCAGAAAAAGAAAATAAAAGCTAAGATGTTGCGGTTGTGTGAAATCCATTCTGTTTCTGCTGGATTTTTTTTTCCAGTTGGAATTCCAGTTGTGGTGAGGAAAAGACAATGTAGATGTGAGATGACTGTTTCTAATTGTTTCCAAAAGTGAGAGAGGAGAGGAGGGAGGGAGAGAAAAGTCAAGCAATTGAGTTAACTTAGTGGCTTCAATGTTTTATGGCTTTTTTACTTCTGTCATGAAAATTTATCATTAGAGCAGGATGAAATGATTTCTCTTCTAAACGGGATGGCAGAATGTTGGTATGGATTGTAGAGTTCATTTTTATTCAAAAACTCATGGCATGCTTCTTAGGTGCTAAGAACATGTAAAGGACATAACAGATATAGCTGTATTTATTCATTGTGCTCTGGTAGGGCATTACACACTGAAAGGAAGAGGTGGGGGAAATTACTGAAAGCAGGGGGGGAGAGAGAAGATTACTGGCAATGATGTCATTTCCCTTTGGTATCTCGTCCCACAAAAACTCCAGATTGCCCCATTATAAATATCAGATCAATGCAATTTATTTCTTGAGTTAGGGCTCTAGTTAGAAGTCTATTTGGATGAGATGAGTTAAAAGATGTATGATCATTGGCTTTCTTCTCCCTACCCCAATGTGTGTATGTGTGTATGTGTATGTGTGTGTGTGTGTGTGTGTGTGTGTGAGAGAGAGAGAGAGAGAGAGAGAGAGAGAGAGAGAGAGAGAGAGAGAAATACAATTCATCCTAACATGACACACAAACCCCTTCACTCAGATTTCACTCACCGAACTATTTTTTGCTGGGATTATTTATCCTTCTCAACATAAAACATCAAGATGGGATTAGCAAGTGCTTGCTGATGATAGTTGGGCATAAGGATATAGGATAGACACAGTATCAATTGCACATTGAAGTTGAGCACAGTGACACTACCTGTAATCTCAACTACTGGGGAAATACTGAGGTAGGTGGGGGTGCTTGCACCCCAGGATTCAGAGCCTGAGCAACACAGCAAGATTCCTAATTCTGATAAATAAATTTTTTGTTAAAGAAAGAAAACCGTTTTCTAAATTAAAAAAAATAACAAAACATTAAACTTCTTAAATCATTTAAAGTACTGAACCCCGCCCCCCCCCCATTTAAAAAAATCTACTTTGGAGCTTCAGCATGGAGTGTGCAAAAGAACAGGACGTGCGCGCGCATCTGTGCATGTGTGTGTATGTGTGTCTAATTTCTCTGGAATTAAACAGTACTTAAATCTATAGGAAAATGAGATGTGAGCTGCATGGTTTGATAAACTGACTCCTTTTGGAAGAAAGAATGCCAGATTTCAGCTAGCTCTAAAGGTTTCAAACTGCATGAGGAGACAGAGTGTGAAATCTGACAAAATCTCCCAGTTTTGGATGACGCCAAGGAGTTGAGGAGAGACATTTACCCTGCCTCCCTCGCCCTGGGTTTGGTCTTACAGCTGCTAACTTGTGGCTTAGGAGGAGGGTGAATAGTTCAGGAACTACATTAACTTTTTTGTTTTGTTTTGTTGTGTCGGTTGTGGGTCCTGAACTCTGGGCCTGGGCGCTGTCCCTCAGCTCTTCAGCTCAAGGCAAGCGCTCTACCATACGAGCCACAGCACCACTTCTGGTTTTCTGGTGGTTTATTGGAGATAAGAGTCTCACAGACTTTGCTACCCAGGCTGGCTTTGAACTGTGATCCTCAGATCTCAGCCTCCTGAGTAGCTAGGATTACAGGCGTGAGCCACCGGTGCCTGGCTACATTAACTTTTTAATTAGGTTTTTTTTTTCACTTTTAAGACAAAACAGATACATAATTTGGTCAGTTTGATCAAATGAATCCATTTGTGCTAACTTAAAAAGAATCAACACAAAAATCATTGTGTTAATTGTGTCAAAGAATGCAAGTGGTGTTTCTGTTGGATTCACTTTTTTTTTTTTTTGGTAGTAGGGGGACACTTAAAAATTCCCTCTCATTTCCCATCAAATGCAATATCAGATAATTCTCAAGAGGAATCTAGACAAGGTGTGAAAACTAGGATCAAAGCATTTTAATACTAGAAAATCTGCCCCTGTCAAACCACAGGCCGGTTTGGCTTGGTGGGAAGGCAGGGGGGAAAAAAAAGTAAACAGTAACAAGAGATCTCTTGTGTCACAGAAGATTTGGGCATCATTTGTTTAAATAGGAGCAATAATGATTATTAATTCACCCGGCAAATGTTCGCAAAGGTCTGTTTTTTGTTGGTTTGTGCTTTTGCCTCATTTTCAAGTTGGAGTTTGTTTTTAAGCTGATGCTATTCTCATTGGGAAATGCAATTAGCTTTGGTACCTCCTCGTCTCTCCAAATATATTTGATGTTTGGTGATACAAAATAAAATCTTTCCTTCTCAGAAAACTGCCTGGGAAGCAGTGATCAAACCAGAATGTGCCCTCCCCTCTCCCCCTCTCTCTGTAGAATTCTGTCCTTCCCTGGCAAACAATAAGGAATTCTTTCTGTTCTTCACTACAGATAGTGTAACACGTAGATTTCAAAATACCTGCACTATATGAACAGTGTTTAGAAGAAAGAGGGGAGGGAAAAGAATCAAAGCAAGGAATAAAAAATACAAAATGGTAGAGCCTGCCCACTTATGCACAATTCTGATCCTTCTCCTCCCCCTCATCCCACTGACCCCCTCCAACTCCTCCTCCTCATTGTGGAAAAACTTTGGGATGGATCCCGGTAGCTGACTTTTCTTCCTTTTGCTATCACAGCCTTAAAACTAGTTTCCATTCTACTGTATCCTTGCTGGGCGTGGAAGGGACAGAGAGTCTATGGAGGAAATCTCCCGTGTACTGTCCAAAAGACAACTCCACACATGGCCTTGCTGTCACCAGAGGCCAGCCGAAGCCTGGGGGGCGGGCAGTGTCCAGATTGTCCTGTCCAGTTTATCGTCCACTCCATCAGAGGGTCTAATGGTCAGCAGAGTTGGGGAGGGGGGGGCGAATGTGTCCCCCGTGACCTGACATTAGCAGAGTGGACTGGTTTAAGTGTTACTGAGGGTGTCTCCGAATGATTCCGACACCAATACCCGTTTCCCTCAATGAGCCGTCATCTGGGTCATGACTCAATACAGCTTTGCAGTGACACGGCCCCCCTCCAGCCCCCGAAGTGCTCCTGGGGGACCCCCCCCTCACCTCTGAGACCAGCAGACAGCGGGGGCTGATCAATGCCTGGGACAACAAGTGAGACCATCACCTTTGCCGTCACCCCAGGCCCCCCCAGCACCCCCCCTCGCCCCGCTGACCAGCTCGAAAATGATAAAGATAAATTGTTTTATCTACACATGGAGGCTGACACCAAGAACAGACAGGGAAGGAGGAGAAACGCAGATTCCAGCTTTTTGCTTCTCATGTAATTTTGATGGAGGCAGGTGGGCGATCCAGCTGTATATCAAATAGAGAGCTTGCCTGACCCAGGGAACACAAATGGGGAGAGGGGGGGCGGAGAGAAAGAAAAAGGAAAAGAAAGAAAGGACAAAAAAAAACAGGACTGGAGTTTAGGTGACTATTTTCTGCTCAGATGTCAGCTGCCTATAAACATTAGCCTTGTAGGTCTTAAGGAGACAGAGGGCATTTTCTGTGGTTGGACTGGGATTTTTGACAAAACCATATGCCTAGGAAATACAATTTAAATTATAAGGTTTCTTTAGGAAGCAATGTATTTCTCCAAGGGAAACCAACCAATAATACTACGTGAGCAATGTTGAGAAAAGGCTCGATATACTTTTGAGAAAGAAGATTTCCTGCCAAGTCCTAGAATAACCATTCTAAAACGCAGGCCGTGTTTGCACTCCTATTTATTTGGATTTGAAGAAAAAACTAATAAAGACGGGAAAATGTAAACATTGTCTTCCCTCATAAGTAATATTCTCTTTGTGACTTAGAAACCAATACAAACCTCTAACACCCAAATATGAATTGTGCTTTCATAAAAAATATGAAATGTATTTGATTATATGAGATACAAGTATATGTGATTATCAATTTACATATACTTAGAAATTATCTAAGTGGATTAAAAGGTTTAAGAATATGTTGCATTGAATAATGATAAAAAGTAAATTAATGATTGTTGATTGGTTCTCTCACCACTGTAAGCAGTCACAGAAAATCTTCCCATTCTTCCCTATCACTTTTTGTATTTCAGTGGAATTGTTTTGGTCCAGAACTGACATGCATTTTCTGTATTGCAAACAGAGCCTAAGAATGTGGCATACTCTTTTCATTATTTATTGTGGAGTTCTTGTATGATCTTCAATAAATAATTTGCCTAGTTTAAGCCTTTAAAAAGTATGCAGTTTTGCTTATACGCTGTTTTGCAATATAATATTTCTTCACCAAATAATTTGAAAATCATTTTTCTTATAGGCCAAAAGAAAGAAAAAATATTCTCACACATTAAACACTCCTCATTTTAAAAGTATAAGACAGCTGAGTATTTAAAAAGTATCTGTCAGAAGAAAATTTAATTTCAAAGCATCACCTTTTGAACGATTTCTATATGCCCCATTTGTAATTTCAGAGAAGCAGCTAAAACTTTTTAAACCGAAAACCTGTTTTTGTTTTTGCTTTTCTGGGAGTTATCTCCAATTTACATTTTTTTGCATATTTTTGCTGAAATAAACTAGGAAAGTGAAGCAATAAGAAAAGACTCAAATAGTTTTCTGTTTGATAAAGAATTGTAATTTACTGGTGTTTTAAAAATCATTTGATGTCTAATTTATTTACATAGGAATTCAAAAGCACATCTTATCTACATAATTATTTATACTAGTTATCTTTCCCTCTTGGCTTGCTTTTCTTTTTCTATCCTGTTTACACCTTGAAGTGGAACCAAGTGAGTAACTATATCATGTGTATATATTATTTCCCAGAAAAAAATCTCATAGTAAAGTCTCTCAAAGATGAGGTTTAGAAAATGTACATATTTACGTGAATTATTTGTAACAAAAGATCAAAGTATTGTGTTTGATTCTTTACATGCTAGCATCAATAGCAGATTCATGTAATCATCTCTGGAAGGACAAATATTTATCAAATCATTTTTACATTAAAAAATGTTTTAAGGGCCAAACACCTTAAGTGTCAAAAGTCAACCTCAGCAAATTTAAAAGCAATGTAATAAAAACCCAGTTAGGCACAAAAGGACCTTTTAGAGTTTGCTGAAAAGCCATTGCTAGAAGTAAAGGAGACGAGGTCTATGTTTCTAGTATTCGGTTTATTAGGTCCAATGCTTGTCTTCAAAGGAACATCACAGCCTTGTGGCACTGAAGGATTTGGAGGAATTCTGAGAATTTGAGTGCTTCTCCCCTACCCACCCCCCCAAATGGATTCTGTGTGCATGCTAGCCATGAAAAGTGATTTCAGATTCTTTTCTCAA
This sequence comes from Dipodomys merriami, assembly GCF_024711535.1. Classification (NCBI taxonomy): domain Eukaryota; kingdom Metazoa; phylum Chordata; class Mammalia; order Rodentia; family Heteromyidae; genus Dipodomys; species Dipodomys merriami. The sequence continues at coordinate 693,420 of NW_027206224.1, read as the reverse complement.
ATGTTTTGCTCCTGGCTATATTTGCAAATTTCGATAACTCTGAAATGATCAGTTTGCAAGAGGTAGGGAGGGGGAAAAAAAAATCAACCTCGGAGAGGTGAAACTACACAGAAATGGATTCCTCTGCGTCTCTGTGTAGGGTGAAGAGCGACCAGGTGTGGGTTAACTGATCCAGGAGGCCAAAAGTCAGAGCCTGGTGCCAAGTTCTCACATTCTAAAGCAGCATTTGTCTAAATCCAGATTCGCTCAGAGCCATTACGAGATGTCTGTCCATAGTTTGCAAGAAGTCACATTCGGCATGGAGTCTATATATCCCAAAGTTCCCTAATTGTCAGGGGGGAAAATAATCAAACCCTGTGCTTAAAGAAACAAAAACAAAAAAACCAAACTTTGTTTTTGGAATAGAAGCTACAAGACCATGTTGTGGCATTATCTTGAGTGGCCAGTCCCGAGGGGAGGCAGGACCTGCCACCACGGCAAACGTGGTTTGTGTCCATTAAGGACAAGTCTCTTTCTTGATTCGGGTTTAAATAAGGCCTTTTAGACCTAATGCCTGGAAGAAAAGAGCAGAGTCGACCTTGTATTATGAAAATCAAACCCTATTCACTTTCAAGATTGCTGGCAAAGGCTGTTACCCCCCCCCCCCCCCCCGCCATGGCTCTTAACATGTGTGTGGTTCAAACCTGGTCCTGAGGTTAGGACAGAAAGTGACAAGGCTCTTTAGAAACCTCATTTGGGGGATAGGGGATCCCCTGTTCCTTGAGACTGAAGAAATAGTCAAATAAAGGGGAAATTTCAGGAGATAGGCTAAGAGAATGAAAAGTCTGCACTTGGAACAAAGGGAATGAAGTAGGATTTAATTTAAACCAGGGTATTACTTTCTTTTTATTAGGTCTGATTGTACAGTTTTCTTTCTCTCTCTCTTTTTTCCTCTCTCTCTCTCTCTCTCTCTCTTGCTTCTCTCTGTTTAATTTAAAGCCAATTTGGAAACACGGGGCTTGCTCTGTAAATACAAAACTATAGCAGTACAAGCGTTGATTTTGGTGGGGGAGAGGAAATGGGGTGTGGGGGGGAAATATACCCTGGCTCCAAAGATCACTGAATTTTTACACAAAGAACTAATCTCTACATTGTCATTAGAACAGAAAGATTTCTCTTTTCTTTCATTCTTTAAAAAACACACACACACACTCACACACACACATCATTTCAATATATAAAAAAAAGAAGCACCCCCCACACCCTTTCTCAAGATGAAGTTCCTGCTTTTGCAGTGTTGGATGTTATTATTATAAAATGTGGTTATATTCTCTGCCTCTTACGTTAACAATGGGAACCGGGGTAGGGGGTGGGTCGGAGGGACCTGAAATGACAGAATGAGGGACACACAATAGGATGACCGTGACTCTGAACAAATAAATAAAACATGTGAATCCCGTCTCTCCCTCCCCCACCCCACCCCACCCCTTCACTCCCCAACTGTGATTAAATTTGCTGTGGTCATTTCCCCAATGTCTGCCTGATTTGAAAATAAAATAAAATAAAAAGAAAGAACGAGAAGGAGAAGATGCAGAAGAAGCAGAAGAAGAAGCAAGAGAAAAAAAAATCTACAGCTCTGACAGCAGCACCCAAAAACCTGATCGCACACAGGGTGAAGGTTGGGGTGGGGGTGGGCATGCTTAAAGCCAGGCTTTTCCTGGGGTGGGCAATCTCCACTCCTGCCAATCAATCGGACCAGCACAGACACGCATGCCACTTTCATTAGCGGAAAAATACTCCACAGCTGATTGCTGGGTGTCCCTACCAAACCTCCCCCCCCAAAAAAAAGAAGAGAAAACAAAACAAAACAAAACCCTTACAAACCCTGTAACACCAACTCTGCCTCCTTAATAAACAGCTACCCAAACCACCCCAAGCCACCCACCTGGGGCTCAGTAATGAGATTTTTCATACTGTTTTCTACAGTCACCTATTGCATGCACAGGGTATATGTGTAGGGGTGGGGGTGGGGGGAGAATACATTTTAATAAATCGAGGAGCAAAGGGGAAAAAAATGATTTGGGTTCTGAAGCCTTGTTCTTTAGTCCTAGAAGGTGAGAGAAGGGAGGAGAGGGGGGAAAAATAAGGAAGTGGGGGGGAGTGGATTTAATATTGCAAGAGATAATAGCAACTATGTTAATATCCGGAATTTTCAATGTACCATAAGTACATTTTGTTTTTCCTTTTAGCACGATTTATAATTAAAGATTTTAATCTGGCTTCACATTGAGTTAATAAGCCCTTTGATTGATTAGGATTCATAAAATTGCCATTTCCCGCTGATGCTTTTGTGTTTCTGGGATGTCCCCCCCTCCCCAAACCCCCCTGAAAAGCTGGGTTAAGGTAAAAAGGAAGCAGCCATTGTTTGAGCTGAGCTAGGCCAATTGTGACAACTCACAACTGCTTTATTCAGAGTTTGCTCCCCGCAATATCTTGTGGTTCAGCCAAATTAAGGCAGATACGATCTGCTGCTCCGCTCCTCTTGTTCGACTTTTCATTCATTCATTTATTTATTTAATTTTTTTAAAGGAGAGAACTTTATACCAAAATTTTTTTTTTCTTCTTCTTTTAATTTTAGATTTTTCAGCAGGTATTCTGACCTGTGCGACCAGCCAAATACACCTGACGAAATCACATCAGATTGATTAAAAAAAAAAAAAGATAAACTGTTATAAACTGCCTGGAAGATAAAGGAGAGCAGGTACAAAGTAAACAGACATGAAGGCAACAAACCCAGGAAAACTGGGCTCCTGTAGATTTTGCTTTTCTTTTTCAAAATTCAACTTCAGACACTTGTGTGGCCATGAATTTTTTTTTTCATTAAAAGCCCACACTGCATGATGTGGGAAGTGTCCCCTTTCAGCTAAAGGGATGTCTTGGAAATGTAAACACAAATGAATAAATATGAGAGAGAGAGAGAGAGAGAGAGAGAGAGAGAGAGAGAGAGAGAGAGAGAGAGAGAGAGAGAGAGAGAGAGAGAGAGAGAGAGAGAGAGAGAGAGAGAGAGAGAGGTGTTAATGTTGTTTATCAAGTTAAATAATATATTCTGCCACACACACACATACCCCGGGCTCTAAAAAACCAAACCAACATTGGGAGCCAAATCAAATTCTGAAAAGAAAACAGAATATGTGAGTGGGAGCCTGTGACTTGAAACCCCCTGTCAAAAAGCACCCCTCTTTCTTGAGTTTCTTGTACCCCACATGTCTATATGGAGGTGTACCCCATCCTGCTTCCCCTACACACACACACACACACACACATTTTTATCAGGAAAAGAAAAAGTGACTGTGTTCCGCTTCCGAAGGGCCTCGCTGTGAGGAACAAATCACAGCAAAGTCCCTTTGTGCTTCTTGCTCAGAAGGGACCTGCTATTATTGTTGAATGCACGGGCCTCTGGTCAGATCCAGCTGAGTGAGGGAGCCGGGCTGTGTGGGCAAAACCTTTCTGGGTAACACTCAACTTGTTTTGGAATCAACTCGATCTCTTCCCCTTCCATCCTCCACCTCCATGTACTTTACGCAACTAGCATTTTGTATAGTAACCCTTCAGGATTGCTCAGATGGGCTCCAAGCACCATCATGATTTTTAAGACTAATGAGAGAAATCAGGGGCTCCATCAGCCTCCCCCTCCTCCAGGCAGCATGATCCATGGGTGGGCTGACAGGTGTCTCCGGCCTGGTGTCTCCTCCCGCACCTGGCCCTGCTGCCTTGCCTAGCATTTCTTGCATCACCTGTGTTGCCAAAGCTATCACGGTCACAGCCCCTTCCGTCCCTTAGCACCCCATTCATGGTGGGGTGTCCCCTTCCCCAGTCCTAGTGTCCCCTGCTTTCAATGTGGGAGACACACACACACACACACACACACACACACAGACACACACACACACACACACACACACACACACAAAAGCAAACACCAGCAGGCGGTTGTAGATAGCAAAATGAGTTTGTGAGTTTCCCAGACCGACAGCAATGTTCTCTTTTTGGCCAGAGCTGACCTTGTGAATTCCAGACTGGCAGGCCTGATTGGTGGAGCTTTTAAACGTGACTAATGAAGAAAATTTACCCTAGGAGGGGCAGGGCTCCCCCTCTACCTCCCCCCCCCCCCCGCCCACCAACACCTTCCCCCCTTGCAACCAGATAGAATGGGCTCTGGTGCAGTTAATTTTTTTTTAAAGGAAGTGGGGAGGAGGCGGGGCGGGGGAGAAAGAAAAGAAAGAAAACAAAGCCTGACACATGCATTTGTGGCGAGGCAGAAATAAAATAAATTTAAAACAAACTCTACCCTCCCCCCCTCCCATTTTTTCCCTCCTAACCCAGGTCCTGGGGAATGACAGCAGAGAGGGAATAATTCCCAGTGCAGTGTCTTACATCAGTTAAAGGTACCTTTGAATGAATGTCAGCTTCTTTTCTACCTTACTGCCAGTCGATCGATGCTTCATTAGGGCCGAATTGTCTTTTGCCCATGCAACCTTGAAAATGGTCCCTTTAATTACCTGTGAAAAAATCGGCCACCCTCCTTGTTTCTCTATCTCCCTCTCCTTCTCCTTTCCTCCTCTCCCTTGTACCTCTCTCTCCCTCTCCTGCATTCATATTCTCTCTCTCATCTCTCTCTCTCTCTCTCTCTCTCTCTCTCTCTCTCTCTCTCTCTCTCTCTCTCTCTCTCTCTCTCTCTCTCTCTCTCCACCCCCTTCTGCAAGCAGAAGGCTCAGGGAAGTGGGGGTGGGTAGATGGGGGTCACTCACATTCATTCACCGTCAGCCAGCAGAGTGCATTACTCCTTGATAGAGAAGCTGGGAGTGGAAAGGTGGGGGCAGGGGAGGAAAGAAAAAAAAATAGAAAAGAAAGACGTATCGGGACCCTGAGGTGAGAGGGCAGGGTTCAAGTCCAGACTACAGATCTATTGGAGAGGTTTTAGCCACGCAGGCCTCCACTTGACTTTCTCATCAGCCTGCTTTATGGATTTGCAACCACTTCCTTTAGATCCCAACTCCTTACATCTCTCTTCGCTGCTAATTACCAGGAGGTGCTAAATACAGACAGACCCGGGCTCTGCCTGTGTCTCCCCGCGAAGAGTCCTGGGTTGGGCCCAGGAACAGGAGAACCTGTTGGCTAAATATTTTAGAAGGATGTGTGGAGAGATGCGAAGCTCGATTTAATCCCTCCCATTGAAACCGAAGGCGTGCCAAATCATTGTAGGCCTGCCAAGTAGAGTCGTGGAAGAAAGTGCATAAATAATCATATTTGTTATGCACGATTAAAAATTCAGAAAGATTTTAAATTCAAGTGATAATCTGGTCATCCTGAGGGATAGGCTTGTATTTAATAGCCAGGTATTTTTTTTTACCTATTCAATTATGATGAGAAATATTCTAATGGAGTCATAAACCTCAGCTGAGAAATGGTAATCACCTGTGTGCACTGTGGCAAGCGCCGTGTGGAAAAACATACCTGCTCAAGCCGAGCATCCTGCATCCTGCTAACGTGCTAATTCAGGTTTGCGCTTGGAGCCCTTCTTCCCTCCAGTGGTCCCCTGGCTCTTGGAAATACACGGTTAAAAACTACAAAGCTCATCTGATCTTCTCTCCAGTGGCTGTATTTCCATGCAAGCAACGAGTCAGGGGTCAAGAGAATGCATTTCCCCCCCAAATTTACACAACAGAGTGAAGCTACATTGCCTTACCCCCTTTCTGACTCCACAGGCACACACGTAGGCACACACACACACACACACACACACACACACACACACACACACACACACACACACAGAAACAAAAGTTGAAAGGTTGAGAGTTCCTGGATAAAATGAAGGATGCCACTTAACTTTGACTTGTAGAGAAACACTAAATAATGCTTTTTGTATGCGCATGTCCCAAACATTGCATTGCATGGGATATATATTATATATGTTATAAATATTGTATGTGTGTAATATACATATGTGGTATATAAAATGAACATACCATGAATATGATATGAATATCATATATAATATGATGTATATAATCTTCTATGCAGATTTCTATTTTGTGTGTGTGTGTGTGTGTGTGTGTGTGTGTGTGTGTGTGTGTACTAGGGCTAATCTCAGCACCTGGGTGCTCTCCCTTAGTTTATTTGCTCAAAGCTAGTGTTGTACCACTTGAGTTATAGTTTCGTTCATGGTGTTTTGCTGCTTAATTGGAGATAAGAGTCTCCTGGACTTTCCTGCTGGCTTTGAATCATGAGCTTCAGATCTTGACTCCTGACTAACTAGGATTATAGGTCTGAGCCACTGGTGGTGCCTGGCTTGTAGATTTCTCTTAAGTCTAAGTATTTCCTATAAGCAAATAAAGATACTAGTAGCAAGTTACTTAAAAAGTACATCATCATAGTGAATATTTTATTGAAATATTTTGGGGTCTAATTTGTGACACTGAAAAAAAAATAAATGAGAAATGTTCTGTAATGTTCTACTGCCCCTGTTCTGTCAAGCCATCAAATTGAATCCTGACATATGAACTCCACCAATTCAGAATAACAGTGAGGGCCTCTCCTTTGAGCTTGGTCCTATGAAAATGAGGATGCTGGACAAAACTTACCTCTATTGACACACGCCCAGATCACACAATCATCCCTGTACTGTCATCCAGAATACCATCTCGTTCTGCCCAGGTCTATACCCCAGGTGAATGTGGACAGTTCCATGCACTCCATACCCCTAGGCCTACACCCTCTGTTCCACCCAGGGTCAGTAAAGCCTCCCTACAAGAGAGATCCATCCCTGGAAAGCCCACGGGAGAGACTGTCTCCTGCATCCACAGGCCCTGCTCCACTCGGGGCACTGTGACATGGCCGCAGAGGGCTGACAGACCACCTAGCAGGAAAGCAGGAGAGCAGGGCTGGTGAGAGGCACAGGAAGAAGGGGAAGGCCCCCCACGTGGGCATCAGCAGTCTCTGTGTGTCCGGACCCACGCATCAGTCTTTGCGTCCAGAGTCCTCACTGCTGGCTCTCCGCGAGAGAATCGGAGGACATTTTCAGAGCCTCGACTTCATCTGCCCAATACGCACAAGAATTAGATTTCCGAGGAGATGTTTTCCACTGCGTGTCTTTAATACTTCATGGGATGGGGGCCAGAGAGGAGGTTGCATCAAACCTCACATAAATTTCCTGGGCCTACTATAAATATTCATCAAGGCGAGAATGGATCTCCAGGGTGCAGATGGACCAGCGTGGGGGGAAGGGCAGAGCGTGGCACCGGTCAGGCTGACCTGATACTCTTCAGCAACTGTGAGTGAGCGTGCACAGCGCTCATATTTCTAGGAAGAGAGAGAGAGAAAAAAAAATCTGGCCCTTGTAATGACTGCTAGTCTATTCCAAAAAAAAAAAAGCATGTCTTTTGCCTGGATCCAAATTCCCCTGACGTTTACAAAGCGTAGGTCAGACAGTGCCAGGCAGAGAGACACGCACACCACGCACACGGCGCCCCTCAGCTCACAGTGCCATTGTTGATAGCCTTGCACGAGGCTCACTGGGGCACAGCACAGATGCGGTACACACCGGTCTCGGTTACACTGGAAAGACACACTCATCAATGAGTGCGCTGGATGTAAAGCACAGAGGAGGCGAGGCTGAACCTGATGATAATCAAATGATCATTAAGTTGGGAAGCAGTGGTAAATAGATAGCTGCAAAAGACAAGGTGTCTCTACTTTGTGCAAATTCTGGCTAGATGGGCTATGGAATTTCTCCTAAAGGAAAACCCTTTTTTTTTCCTTTCTCTTTTCACTGACAAAGTCGGATCATAAAGAGAAGGCCTCGATCACTTTAGAAAATCTTTGATGAGACTGGAACATAGGAGGACTTTGCCTCTTTGGGATCCTAAAGAAAGAAAAAAAAACAACGGGGTGTTGGGTGGGAGGGAGAGGAAAATTATTTCCTTAATATGGAGCTGAAAGCAGATTATAACAGCAACTTTCTCTATGTAGGAAAAAACAAAAACAACAAGAGCTTCACATGACACACAGAAATGTTCTGTGTCGTATCTTTGCCCTATCTCGGGGTTCAGCCAGCCTACGTGGTATGGGAAGCGTTCATTTCTGAGCACTGGTGAACTCCATTTCCTCTTGGGTTCCTAACACGTGAAAGCTGGCAGCAACATCAGACCGAAGGGGGTGGGGGAGGGATGTGTTTTGTTTCAATACAGCGGGTCCTGTATTCAAAGATAGGACCATCAGCTCCCCCAATTCTCAGCTAAGATGAGTCAGCTCGTGGCTGCTCCGGGAGAGATGAGAATGTCTGGACTATTTGGAATCCAGACTTTTTGTTTTCGGAGTCATTTCGTGAATTCCACCCGCCTTCTCACGTTGGTGGGGGGAGGGGGCAGCGCACCTGTCTAGACTGGTACATCAAAAAGCAATTTCTTGCTGCAGTGAGTTTAATGTATTCAGTAACCTTCTGTTTCTTTGGGATATTATTTGCTGAAAACACTCCGAAAGCTTTGGCGTCAGAGTCTGGGGAAACCCAGGCTGAGAGAGTGTGGACGCAGAGCCCAGCTCTCCATACACCAGCAGCCTGGACCACGCGGGCAGCCAGTGGAGGAGAGGCCTCTCTTTACTGTACAGCATCAAATAAGGTCAGGGATGCTGCTGCTGCACCGCCTTCTTTTATGGTCCGTGTTATCGAGGAAACCTATAAAAGTTCCCGCTTTTGATATCTTGACCCACGGTGTTGCTCGCATGCTGCTTTGTGGTTTTGAGATTTAAAGAGGCAGAAAGGGAAAAGAAGAAAGAGAGAGAGAGAGAGAGAGAGAGAGAGAGAGAGAGAGAGAGAGAGAGAGAGTTGGCCTTAGGTGATAAACAGCAGTATAAATCCAGAGGCCTTATAAAAACAAAGAAGGAGAAGAGAGAGAAGGAAAATATATAAAGAAGAGAAGAATCAGCTCTAGGCCATCAAGGAATTTGGGGCACTGGTGGGGAAGAGCAGGGGAGACTGACAAGCAGAGACAGGCTTGGGCACATGGATAAAATTGGTTCCATCTGAGAACAATGCAGAATAGAATCGCAGGATTTCCATTTGGAAACTCATTTGCACCCTAGCTTGAATGCAGAGGTAGGTGTCTGACACTCATGCTTACAAGGCTTCTCGTGGTCACAAAAGAAACACTTGGAAACCCATGGTTATCCTTGTCTAACACTCCCAGTTTGCAGACAAAAAGCCCGTGTTGGATAACAAAAGTTACTTGGCTTTTTAATTTTTTTTTTAAATTTATTTTGTCCCTATACTCTGCTTTTCCTTTGGGCACGTGTGTGTGTGTGTGTGTGTGTGTGTGTGTGTGTGTGTGTGTGTGTGTGTGTGTGTGTGTGTGTGTGTGTGTGTGTGTGTGTGTGTCTGTTCCCTTCTGGTCTGTGGCTGATGGCATCTCCACCTGTAAAATGTCTCGATCAATGACTTTGGGATAGACACGAGCCAGGATTGAAGAAACATGGTCTACTCTATGTGGCTTACATGGTCGTAGTTACTGAGAACCTGGCAGGGAAAAGATGCTTTGTTACTGTCAGGAGTTAGTTTTAGGATCAGACAGGGTAGATCTACCTGTTTACTTTTCCAGCTGCTTCCATGGATGGTGTCAGACTCTAGAGCCATGGCCAGTGTGGGGATTTTAAACTGTCCTGTAACCAATGTGATAGAAAGATCTGCTGATTCATTCAGGGGTTTTGTTTTGGTTTTGTTTCTCACATGCAATCATTCTGTGCTTTTTTTTTTTTTTTTTGGCAGTACTGTACTAAAATTTGAACTCAGAGCCCCCTGTTTGCTAAAGCAGGTGCTCTACCACTCAAACCACTCCCCTCCAGCCTTTAGTATTCTATCATTTTTTTGCCATAGTTTTTTGTTGCATTAGGACTGGTAATATGGGGCCCAAGATGGCCTCAGAGTGTTATCTTCCTACCTAAACCTCCTGCGTAGCTTGGAGTGTGTCATCGTGCTATAAGCTTATTTGTTGAGATGGGGTTGTGCTAACGTTTTGTCTAAGTTGGTCTTAAACCACCGTCTTCTCTTGATAGTTGGGATTACATTATGTGTCTCTTGCAGGTACCTAACAAGGTAACTTCAGAGCTGGCATTGGGGTTGGTATTCAAGCAGAGGGTGACATTTTCCATTTTTTATAGACTTCCATTAAATCTGATTCCAGTACTTTTTGGTGTAGTACTTTCCTTACCTTGTTTGGCAGAAGAAATGACAGGGACAGTCGAGTGTCACTAAGTCTTTCCATGCAGACTTTTCTGTTTGTCATTTTTTTTTATGCCGGTTCATGGAAAAAAAAGAACAAAGTAATGATAAAGAGTAAGACAATCATGAATGTGAGCTGATCTCTGGACCTTCAAACATTGTCCTTGAGTTTAGCACAGAGGTAACCTCTGTATTTGGAAGCGAAAGTCATTAGAAGCAACTTTAAACTGGGCACTGGTGGCTCAAACCTGTAATCCTAGCTACTTAGGAAGCTGAGATATGAGGATCGTGGTTCCAAGCCAGTCCAGACAGAAAGATCTATGAAACTCTGTATCTCCAATTAACCACCCAAAAATTGGAATTGGAACTGTGGCTCACATGCTAATGTCAGCCTCAAGAGGCTAAATAAAGGTCAAGCAAAACCATGAGACGCTGAGTTCAAGCCCCAGTACTGGTGTGCACTATGCATGCACGTGCACGCGTGTGCACGTGTGCATGTGCACACGCGCGCGTGCACACACACACATACACACAATTACTTAAGAGCTAGAAAATCGAAACACAAGAAAATGTTCTGGAGCTTTCTTCTCTTTGGAGTGCAAGTTCTATTGTTGAGGCTGAACTCTGAGCTGTCCAAGTTTTGAAGATAAACATCAGCCAAAAGTCATCCTATCTTCTGAGGACTTGGCCACTCTGCGTTGAAAGGATAAATTCAATTGGTCGTAACCGAGACAGGTCTCCTATTCTCCCAGCATGTGATGAAATAGATAACTTATTGCCAGTATCTTTTGGATGCTCAGGTCAGATCAACCCTAAGGCAAATGAACATGAAGTTGAAAGGTAGGATTGGCTGCTCACCACTCACTGTGCCAGCTTCTTCCCCCCATCTCTCTCTTTTAATAAAGAATGTCATTGAATTAACCTATGCAAATATCTCTTCCCAAATAATAAAACACAGATCCCTTAGTTAAATGTATGCCTACCATGTATTGCTCTCATTTTAATAACAGCAGATTAGTTCCTCCCATCATGGAGCCTGAAAACATAGCCGCTGACAAATCTTGACTCTCCTGTGCTACACAGGAGTGAGGCTGAGAAAACCTCAAGCGACATGGATCGGCTTTAGAGGATCAAACCTGACAACGGTCATGTTCTTCTGGGTGTGTTCTGGGCTCCACCTTTTGAAGAGCATGCAGCAGCAGCAGCAGCAGCAGCAGCAGCAGCAGCAGCAGCGTTTAAGTGTTGTGTATTCTAAAGTATGCAAAAACATAATTATCACATTAAAACCACGACTTTAAGTCTTTGGGCTTAGGTTAGAGTTAAATGAAGTTACATGTTATGTAGATAGGATAAATCACATTTCTTTTCTGCAGTACATTGGCTTGACGAGACAGGGTTGTTGTGACACCAGACTAGCAGAAATTGGTCCCTGGTAAGCTTTTGGATAAAATTGGCTAGCGTAAACCAGATCTCCAGTCTACAACATTTTCATTGCCAAGGTCCTAGACCATATTTTTTTTCCCCTGATGTAAATCTCATACTTGGAAAGATTTTTTTAAAGCGATCTATTTTTTCCCAATGTACACCTCATATTCTGAAAGCTTCTTTTCAGCATACGTAAATGCAGTCATTATGGAGTAATTCACTTTTCTGTTTAAAGATACCTCTACCTGCTGATAAACACAAAGTAATCAGGAGTACTGACTGAATTGGGATAACTCAGGCCAACCCCCAGTCAGGCACAGTATAGACTTAAACATTGGTTTGCAAGTACCTCCACCTCACCTGGGGTTTGTGCAGTGGTGGGGAGTTTGTTTTAAAGATGGAGAGGCCTAAGGAACCCAAGCATCATACGTCCAAAACAGTTGGAGCCAGGATCTAGAAACAGACTAGCATTCCAGGCAGACCCCTGCCCCCTCCCCCTGCCTGCCTTGGGTCTCTTGTTGGTGCTTCTCTTTATAGATCTTTATTCTCTCTCATCAACCTATATTTTTCTTTTTTCCACTTCCTTCTCATGGGAAATGGAGAAATCTGTCCACTATTTCTGACTTCCAAATCCTAGCAATAACACAGACTAGTTCTCTCTCTCTCTCTCTCTCTTTCTCTCTCTCTCTCTCTCTCTCTCTCTCTCTCTCTCTCTCTCTCTCTCTCTCTCTCTCTCTCTCTCTCTCTCTCTCTCTCTCTCTCTCTCTCTCTCTCTCCTCTCTCTAGGTTGACTCTGTGTTTTTGGAGGGGGCTGACTCTGCTCTCACCAATGCTGTGCTGAGGTTCATTCATACCAGTTCCTGAGAGATTGGTTACACTTACAAGAATTTTGAAAGGCAGGTTATTACGTACAACCATTATTAACAATTAAATAAAACCTATAATTAAATGATCCCAAATGAATCACTCCTTAAATTGTGTTGTTTTACTGATATTTATACTTAGTTCACTCAGCTATCACATCTCTTCAGTAGAGCTATATAGTATAGTGTCTTTCTCCTACCCTGTATACCGTGCTACCATGGTAGAAGCTAAAAATCAAGTACGGTGGGAATATTTACACTTTGGTAATTGCCGTGCACTACAGATCAGTGTTTTCTTCGTTTCTGAAGAGCTGCTTGTTAAACCTTTAGCAGGACACCCCTTAATCTCATCTGCGGTAAGTGATCAGGGAGCTTGGACTCTTTTCTGGGAGGAACACAGTCAGCATCCCCCTCCCTCTATGGGTCATAAGCAGAGTTACTCGAGATCAGTGTGTGCTGGCCCATCCCTTCCAAAGGCCTTCCTTGTGTGGAAAGTAAACATACTACAAGTGTATTCATAGGTTACATTTCAAACATGTTGACATGTCTCTCTCGTATATAAATATCCCAGCCTTCCACTGGATATTTAGCCCAAACTAGGCAACACACTTCAGTTCAAATTCATACCCAATTGACACATTTTCTGCATCAGGTGGTGATGAAGATGAATCAAATTCGGGACTGACCTCATAAAGGATGAGAAATTACAAAACTTAAAAGCCTAACCTAACATCCAGGATACACGCATCACTGAGAGTCTTGCTCACCTGAGAATAACTTAGAGCACATAATGAACGTGGGACCCCATCAATATATATTTTGGTTGTCCTACCCATCTCTCATAGACATGAGTTTAGATCCAAGGGAAATGATCTTCTACAAAGTTTTTGTTGCTTATTTATTTCCCATCATATATCATACACAGCCTAAGACCGCCTAATCAGGTCACTAAGAAGCAGGGGCATCCATTGGGCTGTACCAGCTGCCATTACAAATGACTCCATCATGTCCAGACTTGAAATAAGTATGTTTGGGATGGGGAGGGGGAATTATTTGCCTCTGAATTGTGATCCAAGCAAAGGTGTAAAGTTATGTTGCCATTGGCTTTCCTGGAGGTGGTGTTTTCCTGCCTACTCTGAAGAGTGACCTTGTCAGCAATCACTGGGAAGAGAGTAGTTACATTGTGTCACACAATGCCTGACCTGGACAGGCTCCCAGAAAGCAGGAGCCATTGGGTGAGGAGTTAGGGGCTGTGTCTTCACTATAGTAATATTACTTCTGGGTAGCTTCCAGCAAGCAGCCTGCCATGCTGAGGATGGGCACCAGACTCAGTTTCCCTCAGAGGAAGCCATGAACACATCCCATAAGTCAAATCTGCTGAATTGGTTTCTCTAGAAGTTAGGAGGTTGTTGGTTTGTTTTTTTTTTTAATTAATCCTCTCCCTTGGCACTAAACTCCTGTGATTTCTTCTTTCCTATGTAGCTTTCTTTTTTTTAAAAAAAGAGTTTAAATGAGCAAATCCCTTGACCAAGGCAGCCTTTCTCACAGTGGTCACTCTCTCCAATGACAAAATTATCATCCAGATACCAGAGGTCTTACCAGCAGGATAATAAACAGGACTGACCAACACATAGGATCGTTTAGAACCTGCACATGGTTGACTCTGTTTTTAAAGCAGAAGTAAGGCTGCTTATCTTCCCCAGTCCCATCCCCAAGTATTGCTTTCACAGAATGCATTTTTGCTGTGGGATTTCTCTTTGGGCCTACTCCTGTTTTATTCTTTGCTGTCCTCAAAGAAAGCCTTATTTAGTAATAGTTAAACATGTTACAGAAGCAGAGATTCATCACATGCTATTCTCAACGTGGAAAGCTGGACCAGTCAACTGCCCCTGATATTGGGCCAGTCTGAACAATAGCTGGGACCAACACATCCTAGACTCTGGGGGCAAAGCACTCGCGGCCCATTCCTTGCGGTTAGTGTATTTGTTGACTCCTTCATCAATCCACTCCAAGTCAAAGCCGAATTTTTCCTTTCTCTGACTTTCCTAGGAACTTTTCTACTTTCTGGATACTTAGCACAATCGGCTTTAGAGTCCAGTAATTACTGCCCGCCTATTATCTTCCCTTGAAACTTCTTGAAGACATGAGCCAGGTTGAATCCATTTTTACTTTTCTCACAGTGCCATGGCATGCTCAATAAATATTTGTTGAAAGAATGCAGAGAAGGATGGGCGGCTGGCTGGCTGGAGAAATGGATGGATGAACAAATGGCCTGTTATCTTTGCAAATTTGTTGGCTAGTACTTCTATTGATATCCGTCAAGGACAGATAACTCAGAGACGTAAAATACAGTGTAATACTCAGGCCTGATAATGATGCCACAGATAAATCTACTGAGGTAGCGTACATCACATTTCCATAATGTACTGATAATGCATAGAATTTACCTTCCAACTAAAGGCACCAAAGCTGTGCAGACATTTCCAAATCTTTTCCAAGAGGCTGCTCCCATGTGAAAGCAAAGAAAGCTAAGACACAGAGACATTGAATTCTTTTGCCTGCCACCACACAGTACGTAACTGGACCAGAGGAGTTAATGGGTATATGGGTTATTTTCTGATCCACACAAAATGACTGCCCCCGCCCCACGTTTAACATTTCATCTCAGTTTCCCTGGATTAGGATACGGGGTGGTGTCTGGGTCAGTGCCTCTGACTTCAGTGGCTCCTAAGGCAGCAATCAAGGGCTCTGCTAGGCTGGGGCCCTTGGAAGACTTGGGTGGGGCAGAGGCATAGCCAGACCCTCTCCTGTGGCCAGCGGCACACAGTAGGCTAAAGCCACCAACTGCAGCTATTTGTTCACGACAGCCTGCTTCCTCCATTGTGAGGGTTCAACGAGAACGAAGAGCGAGGAAGGGAGAAATCACAGCCTTGAAAACCTAACCTTTTAAAGAGACAACCCCCCCCCCACACACACACACCTGCCATCTAGTTTTTTGTGCTCTATGGAGTGGAAATAACTGGACGGATCCTACCCACACTCAGAGAGAGGGAATAAAATACATGTCCAAGTTCTAGGGGTCCTTACGGGTTATCACACCCTCTGTCAGCCATGGTAGGAGGGTCCCCAAGACTCACGGCTGTCTGTGAGCTGTCTCTCATCTGTCCACACTTATGGTGTTGGGTCAGAAGATGGTGCCAGATGGGAGATGCTAGATGCAACCTGGCTCAAGAGTGAAATCCCTTTTCTCCGTGTTGTTGACAGAATACCAAGGTAAAGGCGGCTTCTCTCTAGAATATTCTGCCTGTATCTGTTTCACCCCGTACCTAAGTGCCACTGGTACCTGGGCTTTCAACAAATGAACTCTCTTTATTAGACAGTGATGGATTTCTGGGCAATGCATACAAATGGCTAGCTGTATGGACAGTGAGCACTATGTGCTGTGCCCAAGATATCAGGGTAGCTTTCCCGAGAGCGGAAGATGGCAAAAGTGAAGCTATGGGTGGAGGAAGGAAAATTCCTTCTTGATGATGGGAAGCCTTTCTGCACCCCGAAATGAATGCTGCATATTCTCAAAAGTTCTCAAAGAAGGTATTTCCCTGTATCTACTAAAGGGAGGATGGTAGGGGTAGATTTCATCAAAACAATAACAGTATATTCGATGAGAAATGGACACTATTTTTAAGCCCTTCCCCACCCCACCCCCTATTGTTTCAAATGGTCATTTGCCCTGAAAGTCCACTGTTGGTGTCAAATCTCCTTAACTCCTTAAGCAAGATAATGACATTTTATTAAAGAGCAATTGCTAGATTATTAGCCAGTGGGCTTAAAACCCTGACGTGTCATTATTCTCCTGCTTCCCCGGCTCGGCTCAACATGGTTTAAGCTGCTTCTGAGATGAGAAGTTTGTGGCAGACAGCGCTCCTCATCCCCACTCAGAATTAACCAATAAATTAGAATAACTAAGTGAGAAAGAGTAAGACAAAAGGCAGTGCTGAGCGTGGAGGCCAGGGCCTGGGTCATTGCAAATGCAAAATGAAGTGTGGTTTATGTTTTTGGTTGGTGTGTGTGTGTGTGTGTGTGTGTGTGTGTGTGTGTGTGTGTGTGTGTGTGTGTGTGTGTGTGTGTGTGTGTGTGTGTGTGTGTGTGTGTGTGTGTGTGTGTGTGTGTGTGTGTGTGTGTGTGTGTGTGTGTGTGTGTGTGTGTGTGTGTGTTTGGTATTTTATAGGGTTTAAAACAAAGCTAACGTATAACATGAAGGATCAAGGTCAGAATGTTATCTTTGGTGGGGTGAACAGGGTAAGGGTGGTAAGGTCAAAGCTTATGCCCAAGACTTGGCCCCCTCCTTCCCCTGTAACATTTATTTTCCCAAGCTTCTGTCTAATTAATATAAGGCCTTGCGAGAGCACACTGGCCCTCATCGGGCCCGTCACTCGTTAATCAAGCGACCTGTCTAGCCTTGGGTAATGACCTTGAAAGAATATATCAGCCCATGATGGCGGAAGTGAGGAATTAAATTGTTTCTCTCAGTGCTTATGGTCATTGCTGACAATTTATATCTCACAGCTGCCCTGGGCTGGCTATACTGGCCATTGTAGGGCAATCATTTTCCAGACTGGGAATGGATTGTGTGCTGGACAGGGATCAAGCTGGCCTTTCTGTACATCTCCATCTTTATGTTCCTACCCCTCCCCTCCCCCCTCCTCTTTCTCTCGCCTTCTTTTAATCACGGCTTTGTTTAAGAGGCAGGGATTGTACAAAAGTTAAAAGCTTTGTCATTAAGGCCACGGAGAGGCAGAAACTCAGGGTAAATCGTGAGTGGCGTTCCCAGCCAGACTCTTTGTCCCTGAGCACGCACACCGCCCTCGGCTCTGCTGATGTAAAGCTTAGGAAGAAAAGGTGTCTTGAGAATTACGTTAGCTCAGAAACTCATAAGAGAAAAAAAATTACTGGAAATATTAAAAGGCTGCAAAGAGTGTATTGTGTACCAATGATTAAGGCCCAACCTTTTCTGGGTCTCTCTAGGAGGTCAAGGCGATATTGACTGCAGGTCCGGAGGGGACTGGAAAGGGTGGGGACTCACATCTTCTTTTCCTTTTATGGCAGTCTGTTTAGACCTTGCGGTGTGTTCGGGACCTCCATGCCCACCTCAGTATTATCTGGTTCCTGGAGTCACATGCATGTGGGGGGTTCATGCACTCCCTACCCCTTCCTCTATTTGCTCACCTCTAAACGAAGTCTGGAAATTTTCAGAACTCTTTTTCTGTGAGATCATCTTTCTTGTGTTTTTTTTTTTTCTTTTTGTACTCTAGGACAGCCAGGTTTGCCAAATAGAGGTCAGAGGGAGATTGATTTCATTAGCTAACACCCAGCAAATAAACAGCACACCTCTATACATCCCCGTTCAAGCCACCATGACGGCATTTCTCACGGCAAGCTTTATGCGTAGCGCAGCATAGCTTTGATGTGTCCTGAGCTTTCTGTGGTACGTAGACTTGCAGGAGTGGTCACTAAAATTGCATGTTATTATTTCCAAGGGAAATCATCCACAGGACATCCAAGGGTACAGGAGAGGTGAGTATTGGCAAAAACCAGCCGTGGCTTGTGATTCCTCCAGCTCACTGGCTCTCTGCTTGCTGACTGTGTCTGCCTGCATTACTGAGGGACACTTTCCATACATGGGGAAAATTCTCTTTCGTACCTGGCATGAGTGTTTCTTATAGTCCCTGTCCACTAACTTGAGTGCTGATTTTCTCTTCTTTCTTTCTTTTTCTTTCTTTCTTTCTTTCTTTCTTTTCTTTCTTTCTTTCTTTCTTTCTTTCTTTCTTTCTTTCTTTCTTTCTTTCTTTCTTTCTTTCTTTCTTTCTTTCTTTCTTTCTTTCTTTCTTTCTTTCGTCAGTTGTGGGGCTTGAACTCTGGGCCTGGGGCTCTGTTCCTGAGCTCTTCAGCTCAAGGCTAGTGCTCTACCACTTGAGCCACAACTCGTCTTCCGGTTTTCTGGTGGTTAATTAGAGATAAGAGTCTCAAGGACTTTCCTGCCCGGGATGGCTTTGAACCATCATCCTCAGATCTCAGCCTCCTTAGTGGCTAGGATTACAAGTGTGAGCCACCAGTGCCCTTTTAGCTGATTTTCTTTTAGTAGTACTGGGATTTTTTAAATTCAATACCTCACACTAGTCAGGCAGGTGTCCTGTCACTTGAGCCACTCCCCTACCCCCTTTTTTTTGGCTTTAGGCATTTTTGAGGTTGGACCTCACGATTTTGCTTTGAGTTGGCCTCAGACTTTGATCTTCTTACCTACTTCTTCCTAAGTAGCTGGAACTGCAACCATGTACTGTCATACCAGGTTTAATTGATTAAGAAGAAGTCTTACTAACTTTTCCTCCCTGAACTGGCCTTGAACCCTAATCCTCTTGATCTCTGCCTCCTAAATAGATGGAGGTACTGGTATGGGCCACCTGTGCACAGTTGGAGACTATCCTTTTTTTTTTTTTTTTTTTTTTTTTGCATGACCAAACTAGGTAGTATAGTTAGAAGAATGGATCAGACATTGAGGACAGTTTCTGTCGAATCATTGAGAAATAGCATGAATAGTTAACCTGGCATCAGGGAAAGACTGTGAACAGACCTGGGAAACTTGGACCTCTGATAGCACAAGTGCTAGAGAAGGCAGGTTGATCGGACACAGGCTGGAGGTATGCGTGCTATTCTAAATGAGTGTCACGTCAAGATACTGGCCTTAATTAAAGGGAGTGGGCATGGAAGGCCAGGCCTGCGTCCTTTCCCATCTGAATTCCTCACCCCGTAGAATGGCTATTTATATATGACTAAAGACAAAAGAAACAGGATGAGTGGTAGGACTCATTCATCCAGCGGTGAGTGGACTGATGTGGACAGATGTGCTGTGAAGGCGAGTCTTTGCCTTCTTGTCTTCCTGTTCCCACGAACATGTTCTCATCAAATAAAAAGCCACAACAGGCTTCAGTTCTGAAAGAATCACATTTCCCAGGGAACATCAGAGTTTATCAATTTTAAATGAAGGGGTTGGACTTGCTAATCTCCACGGTTCTTCCTAGCATGACATTTCCCTACTTCCAGAGGACTGCCTGTCACTTTCTGAGCGAGAAAGCCAAGCGATAGGGAAAGAATGTGTTTATGTATTTAGAAAACAAAAATCAGGATGGCCTGGGCCTTGCACATGGGAGGAGATCATAGAATAGCCGGAAGTGGCTGATGGAAGGAATTAGCTGACAGATGAGAAGTCCCTCCTATTCCATGCCTCAGCCTCCGGTCCTTCCCAAATGCAAATATCCATGCCAAATCTTTAGCATAGTTTCTGGCACAGACGTGACTGCCAGGCTGTCATTTCTCTAATACACAGTCCCAGTGACAAGGCTACTAGGTACCTGAAGAGTTTGCACATGGAAATGAGGGGGCTGGCGAATGTTTCCTTTTCTCAAAATCAATCCATCTACCCCATTGGCATGGTCAGGGAGTTGGCTGAAATTTTTTTTTTTTTTTTGGTGCAGTCGTGGGGCCTGAACTCTGGGCCTGGGTGCTGTCCCTCAGCTCTTCAGCTCAAGGCTAGCGCTCTACCACTTGAGCCACAGCGCCACTTCCGGCTTTTTTTTTTTTGCTTATGTGGTGCTGAGGAATCGAACCCAGGGCCTCATGCATGCAAGGCAAGCGCTCCACCACTGAGCCACCTTCCCAGCCCTGAAATTTTTTTTTTTTAAAAAACGTCTCCTTTGTGGATTCTCAATGATGGACGTCTGAATATATATTATCTAACTAGTCTAACTTTTTGTTTACTGGTTCGTTTTAAAAGAGACTGGATTAAGACGCAGGATGAGCTTATTGTAGGGCTCAAGTGAGAGGATAGGCAAAAAAAAAATCATAGTGAGGAATGTTCTAGAAGAAATGAAAGAAGGCTTCACAGGTCTCCTTGTGTGCTTTCATATATATATATATATATATATATATATATATATATATAGAGAGAGAGAGAGAGAGAGAGAGAGAGAGAGAGAGAATGTGTGTATATATATGTATATATGTATATATATATATATATATATATATATATTTTAAATCTCTGCATACAAGGGTTTGAACTCAGAGTCTCTTGCTTGCTATATACTGTACCACTGAGCCAACAATCCTGGCCCTTTGTTGCAATGATTACTTTTGAGACAGGGCCTCACTTCCTGCCTGTGCACGCGGGGTCTGCCATCCTTCTATTGTTTTCTGTCTGTCGTAGCTGGAATAACACAGGCATCGTCAGGCCCAGCTTTG
Source organism: Dipodomys merriami (assembly GCF_024711535.1). Taxonomy (NCBI): domain Eukaryota; kingdom Metazoa; phylum Chordata; class Mammalia; order Rodentia; family Heteromyidae; genus Dipodomys; species Dipodomys merriami. The sequence continues at coordinate 672,585 of NW_027206224.1, read as the reverse complement.
TCCACTGATACGGAGTCACACAGATGTCTCTGCCTAGGCTGACCTAGAACTGCTCTCCTCCTGATCTTCGCCTCCCATGGAGGTGGTACGGCAGCACATGCCACCACACACCACGACTGATTGCAAAGGAATCTTGTCAACCTTTCAGCCCAGATTGGACTCAAACCTCGATCCTTCCAATCTCAGCTTCCAAAGTAGCTAGGATGACAGGCATGAGCCACTGGCAACAGGCTTCCTTCTTTTCTGTCTCCCTTCCTGACCCCTCCCAGAAGCACATATGTTTCATTAAAATATGCCAAGCAGGATGGTGAGTGGTCTTTTTGCTGTGCCAGTTTGCCATCTGAGCTGTGTCAGATATGCACATGGACGTCTGTGATGTCAGCAGCTGGAACAGGCTAGCATAGCATGGGGCACGTCGCCCACCCCATTAACAGAGCATGCGTGTCCAGCCACGTCCTGTCTGGTCACTGTTCCCATACCTCAGATTGACCGTGTTCGGGCTTACGTCGCAGTAGCCCAAGGTTTCATTGTACCTGGCAGGCATTGTGTTCTGCAAGTGCTTTACTAAATGAGTTCCATGCCTATGGGGGTGATTTAACCTTGAAAAACAAACACATTTCCAGCTCATCATAAATCCAAAGTCACGCTATAGAAAGTCATGCAGTGTGCTCCCAGAGGATGGAGCAGAGGTATAGAGGGTAGAAGACAGTGAAATCCACTCTTTGGACATGGAGGGGATCCTGGGCACAGCATGACAGTAAAGCACGCTTCTCCTCTGTCAGTCCAGGTCCTCCTGCTCAAAGGTTTGGTCCATAAGAACCCAACTGACCAGTTGCTTCATTGACTTTTTCCAACTTGCCTGAGGGACTTCCTCCTTCTTCCACCCATTGATGGGGAAATGGAGGCATAGAATAGGTCCAAGAGCACTTCCTGTCCCCTTGCAGATGAGAAGAAACCTGGCGAGACCAGTGTGTATGGATTCATTGTTGAAATTAGAACCCAATTGAATTAAGTACTTGTTGGACAAGAATGCCAGAACTTTCTTAATTTTTGCATGAGTGCTTTGAAGGAGATTACATTATGCCTGTCTTATAATGTGAGGGTTTTTTTTTTCAACCTTTCCATCTGTGCTTGTAATTTTTGAAGGCGTTTTTAAAACCCCAATGAATTTCTGATTCATTAGTTCCCCGTGTTTCCCATTTTGGAAAACAATTCATTTGTTATGATCAAAAAGGATGGACAACCTTGACCTGATGCCAGATTGCATTGACTACATAACAACGAATTATTTTTCCCATATCCATTAAACGAAGGTGTATCTGAGGCACGCAGATCCTCGGTGCTGCATTAGAGTGACAAGGCTTCCATGGATATTTGCTGTCATTTTTGCCAAATGGAAATAAACTCGGCACCTGCATGGAAACTTTTGAAATCTCCTCATTATGCGAAAATAGTACCTTTTCGGGCTTAGGATGATAAGGACACCTGCCTAGAAAGCTACCACTGTGAGTATAAGTTTGTGCATAAGAATCAGCAGAAGAGAACAAAGTTGGTCAGTGTGAACCCCATAGTTTGGAGCTGGGTCCCAACTAACAGGCAAAGCTGTGCTTCTTGAAGGTTTTGCCAATTTCTACCTTTCCTCTACCTTTCACTCCATTTTCTCACACTGGTTTCCAGGAGAGTCATAAGGCACAGAAGAGCAAGGCAGGGACCCAGGGAACAGACCAAGTGTGGAATTGATGTGGAACAGATAACTGCCCCCACCTCCGCCATGCCCTCCCATCTGTAGGCTCTACCTTGCTATGTAGGTAAGCGATTGTCTGTACTGTCCTGCCAGCTTCAGAGTTAGTGGACGGTGATTGAGTAGAAGCAAATGGCCCTCACTTTCCACATCACTACTACTACTAATGATAGCTTACATCCATCAAGCTTGGCCACGTGCCCTCTGCATTTTAAACTCTTTACAACAATCCATTAAGGTGGATGTTATTTTCTGTGTCTTCTTGATGAGATTACTCAGCTAGGAAGGGACGCATAGCTGCTTTGGCATCAGGTGCCATGATCTGCAGTGGTAACCAACCAATCTCTCAGCTAACTAACCAACCCTCAACAACCAACCAAACTAACCAACAACCAAGCAACCAACTAACTATACCAGCAGACATTAAGTTCAGTACCAAAGGCAAGAATTCCCTAATTGTTCTGAAAAGCAGATAGTTATTTGCAGCCTTTTCAATTTGTTCTCATTAATATTCTGAACTGTTAAGCCCAGTATTCTAGAGTTCTTACAAGTCCAACGAGTATTTGGCATACTATTTTTTGTGAGACATTTCCTGGTGCTCTAATCTTGATGGAGAGTTTATGTCTTTAGGGGTATTAGCTTGTGCTAACAGATTATCATTATCACTCTGGGATGTAATGATCTCTCTTTTTCCCTGTATTATTTGATGGACTCTTCCAAGGCAGAATCTATCTTCATAATCATCTTTTTTTTTCAGTGCAAATAGTAGATGCTAAATAAATATTTGTTAGATTGATCTTGTCTAAATTTGCATTTCCCTCCATTTGGTTTATTCATTCTATAAACATTTATTTCATATCTGCTCCATATACTTGTTAGACACCAGATGTTTATAGAAATAATAAGTGGAGACAGTAGACTTTCACAGAGCAAAAGGGGTGAGGAACAAGGAAGCCAGATGGTGATTTTGAAAAGCAACTCAGTTGCTCTTCTAAACCTATTAAAAGAAGAAGACAAACAATGATGAGCTAAAATTTACCAAGATGATTATTTCATTTTTTTCTAATTTTCCAAAAATCTGTCTCTTGCTTTAGTGAAAGCTTGCAGGTGAATTAAAAAAAATCTGACTTTTTATTTTTAAGCTTTAAAATTTTAGTCTTCATCCTACATGAAGACAAAGGATCATATAATCCAAATTTAACTTATAGAATTTGCCACAATTTATGGCAAGTTTCTGAAGGTAAAACTCTGGGGATTAGACATAATGACAAAATATAAGAATTGTAGGATGTGGACGCTGGTGGCTCATGGTCGTAATCCTAGCTACTCAGGAGGCTGAGATCTGAGGGTTGAGGTTTGAAGCCAGCCTGGGCAGGAAAGTCCATGAGATTCTTATCTCATTAAGGACCAGAAAACTGGAAGCGGTGCTGTGGCTCAAAGTGGTAGAGCACTAGTTTTGAGCAAAAAGAGCTCAGGGACAGTGCCTTGGCCCTGAGTTCAAGCCTCATGACCGACAAGAAAACACCACGGTATTTTAGAAAGACACAGATTTCCATTAGACCTTTTAGAAGGTGAGATTTAAAGCATACGAATACTTCAATTTTCATTCCAAACCATTTTTATAAAAGTTTTTTTAAAAAAATAAAAAAGTTTCTTAAAAAAAATAAAGTGAAGTGCCTGGCAAGAAATCAAATTAAGTTCACAATGAGTTGATATAAACCAACCCCAAATGACAGCAGTTTCTATATATACTTTTTGTCTTTAATTAGGTGATTTGCCTAGTACTTAAAATGACATAATTTTAGTTTCCAAAAAAAGGCATGGTTTTTTTTTTTTATCAGTCTAATGATACTGCTCATAAGCTTTCATTGTCTAGAAATTTGTATTTTGCAAATAAAAAAGGCTTGATTCCTGGTAGTTAGTGAATGATGACACCTAAATATTTGAGCATTGTTTGTTACTCTGATCTGTCCTTAGTAGCACGCACCCTTAGTTAAAGAAGCCAACCTCTATGTAGAGGTAGCTCTAGGTCAGCCCACAGGAATTGGGAAGATTGTGAACAGAGGACTGTTAGAGATACATTCTAGAAACTTCAACCACTGAAGTCCCTTGGAAGAGAAGAGGGAGAACAGAAAGAGAAGACAGGAGACATAGTATCAGTGAAAATAAGGAATAGACAAGGGTAGATTCATTTGAAAGGTGGAAAATGGCATGTAAAGAATTTCTAGTCAACTGAGCTGCAAGCTCAAAGGAAGATGATAAAAGTAATATAGTATATGAATAAGAATGGTTAATCAGCCCCAGGTACAAAACAATGGAAAATAAAGAGGGAAAGAAATCGTCTATAACCAATAATCAATAATACTATATATATGTGTGTGTATATATATAAACTTTCTGTCTTCTGATTATCTGGTATCTTGACTATTTTCCGTAAGTAACTGTCAATAGATTAGAAGACAATTTTTTTTAAAGTCTGAGGTCAAGAAGTCTGGGTCAGTTTGAACTTCTGCAATTCAGTATGCCTTTTCCTCTGAGAGGCTGGTAGACTTGGGTACGCTGCTTACTTACATGAGACTGGGGAAATTCATATTTTCCATTAGCAGACAATTCTCTGCACTTACTGACTTTGAGACAGTCCTAGACTTTGGAAAGATCTCCTTGCCTTTTCAGCCTTCCCTCTCAAAACTCCACAAATCTCTCTCTGGGCTTTGTGCTCCACCATATCATAGCCACTGTGTGGTTTTCATTGGCAGGGCATGTTAACCTTTTCAAAGGCAAACCGGTCGCCAAGAATCCTGCAAAGACTTCTTTGGACTCAGATAAAGAAGCAGGCAATAGGGAAGGGTAGGAAGATTTAAAAAAAAAAAGCTTATGAATAATTTTTGATGGATACATGGATTTTTTTTCCTATCAGGGAAATCTATGAAATATTCGCATTTACTGTTGAAGGAAAGAATGTCTTACTTCTCCCTCTTTGGAGTCTTAAAGTCTTCTTCTGTAGTGGTTAAATATAGCCATTCTTTTGGCAGGGCCTTCCAGCTGCCCAGAATGGTAGGTTAGCGAATTGTACCACTCTGCTGACTTTCAGCTGACAGATTTCTCGGTCTTGGCCCCCTGAAGGGGAAATGAACAGTGATTTCTCCTCATAGAAGGCTGAGAAGGTGACTTCTCAGAATCAATCATTTGGCAAAAGCTAATTGAACAAGGCATTTTTTTTAAAAAAGGGACTAATGGGAAGCTAAAAAAAATACCTAGCAGTATAGTTCTTTATTCAGGGAAATAAGACCTAGCCACATGAAAAAGTAAATAGCATTTTGAAACAGCCTATGCCATGTTAGATCCATCAACGGCCCATCGAAAGAGGATGTGATCTTAGCAACAAGAGATGATCCTTGCAGAGACGTTCTGAGTGGCCTTTCTCAGTGCTGTCTAAGACAATAGCTTCCAGACATGTGTGGCTAATAAGTGCTGGAAATGTGGCTAGTCCTATGTGATAAATGTATGTATGAATTACTATTCATACTATGTATGAATTACTGCCCAGAGTTCAACATCCCAGAGCTCAAGACCCTGGTAGTCCTAAAAGAGCCCATGCTTGAGCACCCAGGAAGGGTGAAATACCCCGTGAGGATGGAGAGGATCTAGCGACAGAGGTTGGGACATGTTTCCCCTGATTTCCATCTTTGCATGTACAGTTATTTCCCAGGGATTATGCAGCTCCATGTGACATCCCATGAATGGCAAGTGACCAATGGAAACAACGTGTTTGCTTTTGCAAAGGGAATGTAATATTTTGACTGTCTCCACATCCCTTTCCAGATGGGCTTGTTTGACTGATGTAGCCCATCCGTCCAGCCACACGATCACTCTGTTTAAACAGCTGGCCAGATGATCAAAATGGTTAGACATAGATATAGCTCAAAGAAACATCTCCCAAATAGACTCCCAGATTCCTCCAACACAGGTTTTAAACAGTTCCCAGGTTCCCTTTAGCCATAAATCGTTTCAAAGGCATTATTTTTTTTCCAGCTTTTTCTCTCCTTTATGCACTTCTAATGAAACAAGGCCCAGGTTTCATAGCTGCCTTCCCTCTAATCCTTCCTTCCCTCTTTTTTTCCCCTTCTCCCCTCTCATCCTTCTGCTTCTCCATCCCAGTGGAAGTCTTGCTTCATTGGCTTCAGACCTCCACCCCATCTTTGTTGCCCAGGAATCTTTTTTACATATTGGACTTGGTTATCATTAGTTGGAGCGTTCTGCTCCAATTTAATCTGGTGTGTCCTTCACATCCCTGAGTGCACAGAATTGGTAATTGGCAGCCTGGGAAGTTTTAACAAAAAGATACAAGTCTCGCTGAGCCTCAATTGTCCTGCGCTTCTGCACACACAAATCCGATTTAGGTCAATGAAAGTTATGTAGATAAAGGCGTGGAAAGGGGGCCTTTAGAAAGCCTATTTCCTGGCTCCTGTGAGATTCAAAGCATCCTGAGAAGAAACATAGAAGAGCCTCTGCATAGCATTTTGGGAGGTGGACTTTGTAATGCATATGCCAGGCCGCTCTTCACTTTTATTTACTTATTTCTCAAAATGTGAGGCCTTTTGGGTTGTTTGGGGGGGAGGGGGGTGGGGAAGGGAATTAAAAAAAGAAGAAATCGGAATATGAAGATTGTAAAATGATCAAGGCCCACTCAACTGGCATCACGTTTCATCTGTCATCAGAGACGCTGGGGAGACTGAGAAGAAAGGAGCGCTGGGAGGGAGGCTGGTTACAGCCACCTTTCTAATATAATCAAGGCACAGCACACGAACAGTTGCAGGCACAGTGTTAAAAACCAAACACCCCTGGACTTGAGAAAGGCTAGAAGCTGGAAGTGAAGGCGTGACTCAAGTGGTAGAGCACCAGCGGGGAGCAGAAAGAGGCAGATGCCATGTTCCATTTACTTTGATTCCCAATTGGAAGGGCACCTTCTTGGTGGCCATACCCCAGTGTTGACAGGTTCTTTGGGGGTATCCCATATGACATCAGAGCCCAAAGCCAAAGGCTTTGTACCCGTGGGATACCGTGCAACTCTGGGGCTGGTTATTTCACATTACTATGATACAACTTTCTCACCTTGGAACGTTCCAGACTGTCATCTCATCACAAGTACATAGTATCCTCTGAGTGAAGGTGACCTTCCTAACTTGGGGCTACACATGCCAAAGTGAACAAATTCTGTGGCTCCCTACACTTCCGATTTCATAGTTTAGTTGATACCACCGAGAAATCATGAGAGTCTGATAGGATTAGAGTTACAATGATGATCCACATGAAATGCTAGGAGAAGATAGAATGAATAGAAAATGATGAATTAGGCCAGGATAGGGCCAGGGTGGTTACTCAACACAAATTTATTTAATACTTAGTATCTAGGTCCTAGGAATACAGTGTAGAAAGGTCCCTGTTCTCTTGAGTGCTTTGTACTGGAATGAAATATTGAGTGATAAAACGTGGAACTTGCTAGATAATGACCAAAACTGCAAGAGAAATTAACATAGGATAAGGTAATAGCACATAGCTCCAGAACCACTCAAGGTGTGTTGATCAGGGATGTCTTCTCAGGAGAAGGGGGCCTTCTAAGCTAAGAGTAGAATTAACGGGAGACAACCAAGGCCGCCAGCAAACAAGCCTCACATTACTCTGTGATACTCCATTTAGGATGGCTTCAATTCAATGCCGTTGGATTTCGTTGTCTATCAAAGAGTCTAGAAGTTGCCCTCAATGTTACTGTTTGAGCCTTTGTAGGTTTGGTACAGAGCAATCTTTTTTTCCTGAGATCTATTCAAAAGATGTCGCAGACCCACCGCATAGTTCTAATTTCGGTAGACTTGTCAAAGGCGCAAAACTTCCTTTGACAAAAGAGAAGAGAGACACACTGTTTCTATTTTTTTTTTTTTTTTGGCCATTAAAGGCTCAATTCTCACTGAGCCACAGATTTCATTCATGTCTGGACAATAATGTCTCATCCCATCTGTGCATGTTTCCGATGTATACTGGTCTCTCTGGACTGTGTTCTGCCTGGTTTTGATGATGAGTTGTTGGATGATGGAGAATAAATTGAGTATGATTCAGGGTTGTCCAAAGTTCAGCTCAGACTATTTTCCCTTAACTGGTTCCATGTGATAGAATAAAAGCTCAGTGTTCGCATGGGGCTCTGTCTAAACTCACATCTGTGCCATGGTAGTCCCAAAGAGCTACACATCTGTCATGGGAGTATAATATCCCTTCACGAAACCAGAGCTGTGGGCTCAAATCTTTTTCCCTAAAACATCTCTCCTCTTTCTCTTTCTCTCTCTTCTCTTTGGTTCCTTCCCCCTCCTCAAAAGATGTATTAAAGAGGAGCACAAAAAGGGATCCTCACTAGCTAACTTCTTTTTGTAGATGGATATTTCCTCTGAAAGATGTTGGGTACAAGAAAATTCCATGTCACCCATCCCAGCCCTTCCACAGGTAGAAGCTGAGGTCTGATTCCACACTGGAAAGGCCAAACACATACATTCACTCCCTTCCCCCATGGGCCTTGACTAGACTCTGCTAGAGTACCAGGGGGTACATTTCGGGGAGATGTTATTTTATACCAATACCAAATTATCAACCTTAAACATTTTTCAAGGAGCTGCATATATTATCTTTGCTTCCTGCCTCATATCTAGCATTTATTGAACATCTGTTATATCCAAGTACTACTCTAACTCAATTTAACAAACTTTTTTTTTTCTTTTGGAGGGGGGAGGGTGGTACCGATGCTAGGACTTTCACTCAGGGCCTGGGCACTGTCTCTGGGCTTCCTTTGCTCAAGGCTAGCACTGTACCACTTGAGCCACAGCACCACTTCCGGCTTTCTTGGAAGTTTAGTGGAGATAAGAGAGTTACAGACTTTCCTGCCTGGGCTGGCTTCCCACAGTGGTCCTCAGATCTCAGCCTCCTGAGTAGCTAGTATTACAGGTGTGAGCCACCAGAGCCCAGCTGAAGGTGGGATCCTCTCTACTGTGTTCAGGCCTGTGATTCACATAGGTGTCTACGCTCTGCCTGGAGTGCACACAGTGTCTGTTGTAAGCTCTTCTTCTAGGAATCACAATGGGGTGAGAGGTATTTTATATCAAACTGAACAAAATTTGGCCCATCAACTCAAGATCCAGATGTATTCAGTGAGCATACAGTCTGTATACTCTGCCCTCCATATATTCTTCTTTTGAATTATTTCCCCCCTCTCTCTCCTGACACAGTTTCCCTCTTCTCCCCTCAAACACCTCCCAGAATCAGACTGTGCCCATCTAAGGAGACTCAATCTCCAATTCAATTCCAAAGAGCTGCAAGTAGAGCTGTGGCTCAAACACTAGCCTTGAACAACTCAAAAGCTCAGGGCACAGTGCCCAGGCCCTGAGTTCAAACCCTGGGCCCAGTGCACACACACACATGCACGCACACACCCACCCACACACACATACACACACACACACACACACACACACACACACACACACACACACGACTACTCTAGACAGTAGGACAAAACTTTAAAAGCTCACTATTTGGAATGGCTACCGAGAGCATCCCAAGAGCGTTGGCATAAACCTAGAGAAGAATCAAGACAATGGGAGACTCTCTGAAGAATAAAACCTGGCACCTGTGAGCCAGTGGGAGGGTCCAAACCAGAAAGGTCAGGTTGGAATCTGTAGGTAATGCTGCCTATTACCCCACCACACAGTTTCCAAGGGACTTCTAGACACAAAACATATATTATCGCCTTGGTTCAGCCAGGAAGAAGGCCTCTCTCAGGCCATATGCATATTAAAGCTTGTAATCTTGCCGTTACTATGGGGAAATAATTGAGAGGCTCACGCTGTCCCCTGTCATGTGCTGGGACCCTGTGGTTGCTGTGACTGCACACGGGAACCTAGCTACTGAGTTAATGACACCTACTGTGTAAAATTGCACCCAAGCAGAAGGAGAAGGCTGATTGGTCCCAGTCAGGGCTACATGCAGTAAAGGTTCAACTAAAAGGAAAAGCCATCTCAACCCCCACTGCAGTTGGCAAGAGGGTATCCTAGCCAGGCCTGTCACAGCGACCTGTTTATATTTCATGACGGAGAATCAGTCTGGCTAAGACGTATGGGCATTCTGTTGTCAAGTCAGGTCTGTGTTGTGCCTCAGGGCATTTGCTTGGGACTGTTACTCTCAGGAGATGAGTATCAAACAGGGGAAGGAGATTTGGAAGCCAGGACTAGCTGCCAATCTAGTAGTTAGGGGTCCGGGGGCGGGGGAGGTAGGGAGGAAGAGTTCAGAGCTGGGAAGGTGTAGGAAGTAGAGGAAAATGAGAGGGGGAAAAAAATCAGGGAGAACCTAAGTATCTGATTTCTTAAGCATCTCTGGATAGCAGGTGTAGGCCAGGTGGCAACCTATGGGAATTTGGGAAGGAGGGGCATTTCAGGAAGAGATAACATAAACTTACTGTGGAAAAATCCTGACATATCAGATCAGACTAGACCCAGGGCCAAGGCAAGATCCAGGCTGGGCTACAACAAAAATAGTCATGGAGCCAGACACCAGTGGCTCACATGTGAAATCCTAGCTACTCAGGAGGCTGAGATCTGAGGATCGCAGTTCAAAGCCAGCCTCGGCAGGAAAGTCCATAATACTTACCTTTAATTAACCAACTAAAAGCCAGAAGTGGAGCTGTGGCTCAAGTAGTAGAGGGCTAGTCTTGAGCAGAAGATCTCTGGGCCAGCACTAGGGCCCTGAATTCAAGTCCCAGCATACGTGCATGCATGCACACACAAACACACACACATGCACACACACAACACACACATTCTGGCACACACAGGATAGTCGTGAACTTTAAAGAAATCTTATTTCCCCCTCTTTGACTCTGGGTTTCTATTATCTTGGTCTCTAAAATAGTGATATTTGAATGATCACTCCCCAGATCTCAGCCTCCTGCTGCAGTATGGATCTCCCCCCGCAAGTCTGTATTGTCCTAGCATCCCCCACACACAGGGTGTCTGGCACAAAAACGGAGAGAATATTGAGTGGGAGAAAAGAGAACATGGAAGGGGGCAGCGTCAACGTTTGCACATCAAGCAGGAAAGGTTTGCTCCACTGAGTTCATCGTTCATCCATGATATGGGCCCCTGTTCCTGCCCCAGTCCTTCAAATTCACCATTTTGGAAACAGTGGTAGTCGATTTCAAGGCAGGTAATAAAGTCCCACTGGGTCTGCTGCTGGGAGTAAACCCAGAGGAAAAAAAAGAAATCTAGAAATCTGAGGTGACCAGACCCAAAAGCCTGACACTGAACTTCAGTGGTGGACAGGGTAGACATACTACAAATCAAAGCGCACTGGAGCCACTCCATTCCTATGCTGCTTTGCTGGGCTTCTGATCTGATTGTGTTGTATGCCGTGTCTTTTTTTTTTTAATCCCTCCTCCCCACATCAGCATCCATGCATGAAGATGGCCGGCTAGGTAGCTAGTGGACGTGTTTTCTCTAAATAAGAAGATAGATGGCCCCTTGACTTTGCACTCAAACCAGACAGGAGAGTTCCTTGCTGCAGGGGGCCAGGGAAGAGAGCAGTGGTCACGCCCTGCCCTGCTTCCATCACTGACATCATCCGCCACCTCCAGAGGCCAGAGGTTCTTCTTAGTTATTTATTTTTTCATGTTTATCTCCTGTATCAGGTGGTATGCTGCTGCCATTCTGTATTTAGACAGCGGAGCAAGGAGGATATACATATATATTTATATTTATTGTATTTCTTCAAGCACATTCATCTGAAAAGGCTTGGGTTGATTAATATTTTCTGCTGTCCGGTAACCATAGCAATCGGGTCAGCAGATATAATACTTAATTTAATCTTCCAGCTGCCTCAGTGTGCTCCACTGGTATCCCGAATAATAGAAAGGCTTTTGCCTCTCTCTCTCTCTCTCTCTCTCTCTCTCTCTCTCTCTCTCTCTCTCTCTCTCTCTCTCTCTCTCTCTCTCTCTCTCTCTCTCTCTCTCTCTCTCTCATATTCTTCCCTTCTTATATATTATTATCTTTGCCAGTCATTTCCTCACATAACCTAAAAGAAATACAGTTTTTTTAAAAAAAAGAAATGTTTATATATGTACTTAAAATAAATTCCTGTGCGAGTGTGCTTCTCACCCGAGTCAATTCCCTCTTCAACCACCCAACCATCCTGTTCCCCCTCCACCTCCACTCCCCACTGCTCTCCCCACCCAACACCAGCAGCCAATCTCCACTGAATGACAGGGAACGTGGGAAGATCCTGATGGCTTTCATAGCTGCACCGTAAGGTTTATGAAACACACTCCTCGACCAAATGAACCCATGCCGACTCTCCTGGCCGCCGCAGACCCAGGCGATTGGCTGAGAGCGCCTTGCTGGTCCGATTTGCTCTCCAGGTGGGTTAAGTGCATTGCTTTGTCTTCATTTGGCCCAGTTCCCTTGTGTCATAGCTCTTTATTTTCCTTCTCTTTGCTTCTTTCTCCTTCCCTCTGGTCATTATCTTTTTTAAAGCTACCATGTTTTTTACACACATTCAATACTATGGTCAGTTCCAGGAAAATGGAAGAGACTGGGTTTGAAGCCTGGGAAGGATTCAAGGCAGGAACAAATCAAAAAGCCAAGCGGTTTGGGGTGGAGGGGGAAGAATTTCAGGGTTGATAGTTTTGTTTTTCCCATTTGGTAAAAAGAAAAGAAAAGCTGCTGGGAATTCTTCAGTTTGAGTTCACTCGTTTCTTTTCCTTTTTTTTTTAATCATCCGACCGGTGTTTATCTTACAGTTTTTAAAAGAAAATACTAAGATTAAAGTAATACTTTCCTCCCATTTCTGAGAAGAAAGGTAAGGTGCTGAGGAGGGTAAAAAGAAGGAGAGGAAAAAAGAGAGAGAGAAAATGGAGAATGCGTATCAGGAAACTGTAGCAATGGTCTCCATTTCTCTGTATTTATTCATCAGACTTTTATTAGTCCTGCCATTGACTCCAACAATAAGCATATTTTCCCATTTGTACACCCCTCCAAACACATGCTCTCTGCTGCTGCCTTTAAAAGAAAATGAATTTCCCAGACAGGACAAGAATTTTGTAAATGAGGAAATGGATAACTTCCACTCCTACTTACTCCAAGGAACACAAATCCTGTTTATTCCTATGAGCTTTACTATTTCAATTTTGGAAGAAATGTGTCCAAAATGTTACTGGAAAATGCCAGTTGTGTATCCCTTGACTTTAGCCAAAAATTGAGCCATTCAATTGATTACATTTTCTCCAAAATGGAGGAAACGTCTCCCAGCTTTCTTGGGTAATGTGTTTGAGTGTAGCTCTGCATTTAGTACCTTTACCCTTCAAGGCCAATTCCTTGCTCCTTTTCCCCATTCCCTCAGTGTGTCCAGTTAAATCACAACCTTGTCTGTAAATGACAAGTTGATAACACAAAGCCACAAGAACTGGATTCGGGACTGGAGAAGAGATGCGTGGCTGTCAATCTTACAGAATAGGAACCAATGTGGCATCACCAGCCCCACAAGCAAATGTCTGCTTTATGCAAGACAGATCCCAGGCTAAGCCATGTGCCATTCCTCAGGCAGATCCTCTGTGTGCGTGTGTATGTGTGTGTGATCACTTACGACTTAAAGGAAAAGAAAGCCCATATGTGACTATGTGCCCAACACCACAGACATCTTCTAAGCCAAAGGTAGCTGCAGATTTACCCTGGGTTGCCAATATTATTTCCTAGGAGACCATGACTGGAGGGTGATATGCATAAACAGATACATGGATAGATGGATAAGGGCCACAAGCTCATCTCCATGGCTACCAATACCTTGCAAATGACACCGTGACTGTCCCCAGGCCACAGGCACTGTGGTATTTTAGGGTTTCATCCTCTAGTTCTGATTCGACCATACCTGAGAAATCCAGCAAAGGACCAGTGGTTCTGAGTGCACACAGCACAAGGGACTCCATCCCGTGAGCCCACGCGGCACCACAGTGAAGGGAATCACAAACAGATTCATCACAGTGGTTAGAACTGTGATGCAGTTAGATTCAGGGGGGATGTTTTCAGGCAAGAAAGGAGCCCAGACAATCAGTCTGTGTTCACAGTAACCAGAGCAAAGGAGCAGAGATTCTCCACACACCACGGAGCTATGTCCTCACACAGCACTGAAGGCTAGACATGGTGGCTGTTACCCCAGATATTCAAGATGTGGTCTGAGGCCAACCAAGGCAAAAGCATAAGACCTTATCTGAGAAGCAAACTAAAAATGCAAAAGGACTAGTGGTGTGGCTCAAGTGGTAGAGCCCCTCCCCCCAAAGCAAGTGTGAGGCCCTCAGTTCAATCTCCAATACCAAAAAATAAGAACCACCGCCAACACCAACAACAAAACAAAAACAAAACCATGGCACCTCGTGGGAGGTCATTCAGTAGCGATAACGTGTTAGCAGCCTGCCGTCCTCTCATGGAGATGAGCAGATTGTCCCATTGTTCTGACTCTAGCTCATCTTCCTAGCCTGGTGTCCAAGACACCCATTTATCTTCCTTTGCTTCCATTTCTGCTTCCCCTGCTGGCACCAAATCTCTGCGTCCTCCTCCTGGTCGTGGTAAACTTGTGCATTGTTGGCCCCAGCACCACGGGGCTTCTGCTGCCTCATGGTTTAGCCACCCGTGTGACACAGCATCTGCCTTCCAGCCCCTCTAACAGGTCGGAACTCCACACTCTCCCAAGCAAAGAAAGACCTGAACGGTCAGTTACCATGCAACATCGAGCAGTACCTCCGACCAGGTCATTCCATAGGCCTCTAATACCATAGTTGCCTTTGACGTGAGGCCCAGTTCAGATCCTTTGGTCAATCATCGGGAAATGAGGTTCAAAGGAAACAGGACAACATCATATATATATGGTAGTCATGATGAGACTTCTGGGGTTCTCTCTGAGACCTTTAATCGTGAGGCGATCCAGACTCCTCAACTCAATGCTGTCTGGCCTAGCAGGTCTTGTTGGCACAGGAGACTTCATCAAAGACCACTGGGCAGAGGAGGACTGTATGTTTTCAAGCTGCTTTCTTTTCTTAATGATCTTTTTACAAGTTCCCATTCATATTCAAATGGTCTAACCCCAGGTTTCTTGATCTATGCCCCCCCTTTTTTATACCTGGTCAGTAACTTTTAAAGCTGGCTCTTTAACTACCATTCAGGAGGGGCTTACCTCTTAGTGGAAAGAAAGAGAAAGAAGGAAAAACCTGCATACTGTTTGTAGGAGACAGAGCTTACGGCGGGGAGGGGTGGGGGAACAAATGACTCTTTGTTTTTTGTTTTGCTTGTTTAATCTTGCAATAACAGCAAACCAGTCTTTTCCTCCCCGGCGTTCCTCCCCCAAAGGACCCGTGAGTGATTCGTAGTTCCCTCCTTACGGAAGAGATGTTGGGGGTGGCATCTCAGTCCAGCGGTGGCGTCCGCACGTGGGAATGGAGGGTGACCCTTTGAGTGTCCCATCTTCTCCATACAGTAGCCTTTGCGGTCAGGGTTCTTCTAATTTTTTTCTAATTAATTTTGAGAGCTCTTTGAGACATTTTCCATTTTGTTCACAGTTTGAGTCCTGCTCCGAGGTGTTCACAATAAATGTCATGGTGCCTTTAGCAGAATTCTTCAGTGTAATGGATCCTTCGAACGAGAACTCATATTCCTCTTTTAATTTAGATGCCTGTTGTCTGATTGTCAGTTTCAATCCAGCGATGGCTTTGATTATTGACGGTGACCCATAAATCATAAGTGCTCACCACAGAGTTCAGGGAGGGGGAAGGGAGGCTTAAATGCTCTGGAATTAGGGGGCACCTGCAGGATATGGTTTCTGTTATGACTGCTGGTAGCTTTTGTTTCAAATCACTTGGTTTATTTCATGTGAAATTTTTATTTCAAGACTTAAAATACGGGGTTTTGTGTGTGTGTGTGTGTGTGTGTGTGTGTGTGTGTGTGTGTGTGTCAGTGCACACGCAATGTAATTTGGAATAGCATCTTGTGATGGTTATGTTTTTTTTTTTTTTTGGGTCCGGTCGTGGGGCCTGAACTCTGGGCCTGGGCGCTGTCCCTCAGCTCTTCAGCTCAAGGCTAGTGCTCTACCACTTGAGCCACAGGCCACTTCTGGCTTTTTCTGTTCATGTGGTGCTGAGGAATTGAACCCAGGGCCTCATGCATACAAGACAAGCACTCTATCACTGAGCCACCTTCCCAGCTCGATCTTTGCTTCTTGAGTAGCTAGGATTATAGGTATGAGTCACTGGCATAATGATACTTTTATATGGTGTGATGATGGTAGGCCTTTATACTGAAGGATATCCACCAAGTGCTGAGGCAAAGGAAATTGAAGTCCAGTATTAATAGAGTGGGTCATGTGTGTCATTTTCTAGGAAGAAAAAGAATATCTATTTGGAGGGAGGTGAGGGGAAACATTATACAGTCTTGTAGGCCAAGGTTTTTTGGTTTTTTTTTTTTTTTTTTGGTCATGGGCTTGAACTCTGGGTCTGGGTGCTGTCCCTCAGCTCTTCAGCTCAAGGCTAGCGCTCTACCACTTGAGCCACAGCGCCACTTCCGGCTTTTTTCTTTTTGCTTATGTGGTGCTGAGGAATCGAACCCAGGGCCTCATGCATGCAAGGCAAGCGCTCTACCACTGAGCCACCTTCCCAGCCCCAGTTATGTTTTATTTTATTCTCTGTTTTTCAATTGCTGGGTTCTTCTCTTGCATCAACCATCTTCATTCACGAAGTTCCTATCTGCGTTTTGGCAAATTTCCTTTCGTCATTTCTGGCCGAGAGCCGTGTCTGGCTCGTGTTTGCGCATCAGGTGGATATTTGTTCCATAACACAAGGAACTGGAAGGCAGCTCAGCTGTTTTCCCAAATGTGTGGCTTGGAAAGATCCAGCATCCCATCAGAACGACACAGATGTCTTCCTCCAGTCCAGAGAATGCCTGTCAGTCAGTTGCCACCTGTTCGGAAAGGGAACCGCCAAATGCAACGTGGCAGCTTGTCACCAACTTCCCCAACTCAGATGCACTAATTAACTCACACCCCTTCATGCAAATTCATTTGCAGGCAGCTCAAAGATGCCCCTTTCTCTGACATGGCGGGTCCAGAGGGAAGGTCTCTGGGGTGGATAAGCCCACAGCTCCAGTTGGCTTTCTTGGCTGGGAACCAACAGAGGCGTCGTGGGCTTAAGGGACAGGGAAGATGCCACGCCTCTCAGTTTCTCCCCCCAGGCCATCCAGTGCTCTGTAGCCAACATGGATTTTGCAGACTTGATATTCTTGCTGGGATGTCATTACAGATACTTTCTTTACCAAACTGGCTTTGCCCTTTGGTCCTTGACTGCCACTGTTAACTTCAGGTCATAATCACCTAGACATATTGTTAGGGGTGAACATGCCACTTGCTTTTTTTTTTTTTGTGCCTGGACTCTGTGGTGGAATCTTCCAGCATATTCCAGATGCATCTCCCACATCATAAGGGAAGACACTCATTCCCTTGCTATTGAAACTAGTGGAAACTGACTGTTTTCCATAGGGTCCTCTGTCAAGTAATAGTCCCAGGTTAAATTATGTTCCCCAAGAACAGCTTCCCTTCTTGCTCCGGAGCTCCTCTCGGATGGAGGCTCGGTCCTAATTTACTGCATGGCTCAACTTCTTCCTCTACCCGCTCCTGCCTTGCTGTGGTGGGGATATTGTGTTCACGCATATACTCCCATAAATCATCCCACATGAGAATCTCCCCGACAGTCACCATACCTGCTCCCCACCCTTATTAATATCCTCCATGCAGCACTCTGGGAGAAACTAGCCATTTCAAGACCTGAGAAGCATCATCTGCTATGCTTAGCTTCCTGCTAGCCCAGTGATTGCTCCTTGATTGAACTTGTCTATGCACCTCTGTTGCCAAATTCTAAGAAAAAACATCTCCTCCTTTAAAGAGACCCTGTAGCCATCGTTTTGCTTTTCCAGAAGGGATCTTTTATTCTTCAGGGTTCAAGGTTCTAGGTCTTTTGGAAAAATGTTCATTTAAAATTTTGTTATTGATCTGTGCAAACATAATAAAGAGGGCAGGTCTTGAGTGTATAGACTACAAGTTAATGCTTAGTTATTCTATACAGGTGTATATGCTCATCTAACCAAACAATGTCTCAAGATACTGCCCAGAAGTGGCCCTCATGTTCCCTCTGACCCACTCCCCAGTCAATGGCCAGCACCTACCACTCCGAAACACAAATTAACTCGAAATTGTTTATTTTGCATACTTTTGAGTGTCTGTTTTTTATTTGTGAGGCTCAAAATTGACTAGGTGGTGGCAATGCACCCACCGTTTCTTTTACACTCTTAAAAGGGGATTTAAACACTCAGAGGAACGTGTGTAAGAGAGGGAGTGGCAAGCCGGTCTTTCTATCCAGCACTGAGGAGTTCTTAAAACATTGCAGAAGTCATAACCATATAGTTTACAAAGGAGTAGTGGCAAACCACTACCCAGCCAAGATATCCAGTTACTTATAACTCAGTAGGAGAGTTGGGTTGGAGTTGGAAGGATTACCAGGCTGAGCTTCTGAATCAAGGTAAATTAGGAGAAGCAATTTCAACTCTGGATCTATTCCATCCTTTGCTTCCTAGGGAGTCCTGTATTTTATAAGGCCTCACCCTGTGGTCTTCACGACTCTTCCTTCTTTCCCCAGTACTAGTGCATGGCCCTCCTTTTGCTACTGTGCCCTAGGGGGGTGCCTCAGCTTTCAGGCCACTCATTAGCTAGCTATTGCTGGGAGTCCCCATGAGTTTCAAGTAACCTTTCTTGAGATGTACAAGTGAATCCTTTCTTTCCTTGTGGGATGAGGAAGATAAAGGGAACGTATACCAAACGTGGTTGCAGGACTGTGACAGAGGGCAGACAAAGCTAGAAACAGATACGTGGTTCCCCTCCCAGCACACATACTGGTCAGAGGAGTAGAAAAGAATGGTGGAGACTCCAGGCTTCTCTCCTGTGTAGAGGAAGATAACATGGGGCTCGTTCCAAAGGCATTGAGGACGTGAGGAGCAAACCAGAGACTAGCAATGACATGAGCTCTTGACCAGCTCTGAGCAGTCCCAGCTTGGAGAAACACAAGGAAGAGGCAGAAATCCTGTGCCCACGACCCAGACTCTAGACACACAAGAGGAGTGCTGGGTAGAAAGCTCAGTCTTGAACAAGAAGTAGCAGCTTCTTCCTCCCTTTTTCCCTCCCTTTCTCCCTCCCTCACTCCCCCTCCCTCCAATTCCCCACCTACCTGCAGGGTCCCCCCAGTCTCCAATCTCAACCCAAAGTTATTTGCCAAGAGGGCCCTTGGGGAAAATGTCATTTGCACAGGGCGGTTCCCTGGAAGAAGGGGCAGAATAGAGAAGGGGAGAGGAGGAGATTCTATTGGAGAAGAAGCCAATGATCCATCCAATCCCCCCCACCCCCGGCTTTCCCATCCCTCACCAGACAAGGGAGAGAAAAATCTTGCTCATCCTCTCCCTCTATGTCCCCGCCCCGCCCCCACCAAAAAAACCCAAACATGTTTCTAAGAAAACCAAAAAAGCTAAGCAATGAGTATGTCTTTGTTTGCAAGGCTTGGAGGTTTGGAGGTGGAGGCCGTGTTGGGAGGGCGGGGGTCTCGGCGGTGCCTTGTGGGTGGGGAGGGGGGATAGCACACGGTGCAGCCCCTTCCCTTAGGATTTACAAGCTATCTCCATCTCATAAATCAGCGATGGGTGCTCTGTGCGTGAGAGCCTGCACATTCTAAACTAATATGTCGCTCTCTTTCTGTCTAGCATCATATTTATGTTAAGGCTCCATAAATCGTATCCCCCATTTCTGTAGCACAACCCTGATGCAAAGTGATGTAACCAACAATGGGAAGGAATGGAAATTAAAATAGGAGGAAACAAAACAAAGCGAGAATTCACTCCAGCAATCTGTACTTTAAAGCAGCTCATCTCAAAAAAAGGAAAAAATGCACCTTGATGCCAGAGAAGCAAGATATCTAGTGGTTTGGTCTGCACTGAGTTGCTTGGTTGCTAAGCCTCACAGCCTGTCTTTGTCCTGTCCCATGTGCCTTTTGTCAGAGTCTTTGGGATGGTTTGTGGGGCCAGAGGTGATGGTGGTAAGCTTTCCAAGCCTTAATATCTTTTCAGGGGCAAATTTCCAGAAAGATCTTAGGGACCAGTGTTGTTGAGACCGGATTAGAAGGGCAAAGACTAAAATTTTTTCAACTGGCAGTTAGAGACAGAAGTGAGACCCAGAGAAACGCTTTTCAGGTTTGAGCCAGGAATTTTGTGATTTCCTGGCTAGCTTAGCAAGCCAGAGCAAGGTGGATTGCATGTATTCCGCCTCAGCTCAAGCAGTTTCGCCAGGCAGATCTTCCTGTATATCATCTGCATTCGTTTCTTTTTCCTTTGTATCTGACTCCCAGCAGCCTTTACAGTCCCCAGGCTAAAGAACCAGCCTGCGAAGTGGTTCACTAGGCTGGCAGAGGGCAGCGATGGAAAAGGGAACCCCACTTGGAGACAGAGCATCTCCCTTTTCTTGTGGCCTATTTGCTTTTCAAGTTTGTTTATTACATTTGAAAACCCACTGAAACATCAGGTTATGCATTAGACCCAGGAATAAAAGGCAATATTTTAACATGCTAAAGGAATTCTGCCAGCCATTCATAAGTATCAATCCATCACAATTATTAGAAACAACGTACTCTGCTGTAGTAAAGAGATACAGCCAATATGCAGACACACACTAAATAAATTCTCCCACAGACTGCCTATTTCCTTCCCTGCCTGGGCAAATACACAAACTGTTTACACAAAGAGAAACCTTGAGAGGTAGAATTCAGCAGCCCATTTATTTTCCCCTCACATTTCATTCTTGCAACTCTCCAAGTACAGCTGATACCCAGCACCCCAGCTTCTGTTTGTAAAGCTGTTTGGCCCTGAAATAGGGGTTTAAATAGACACAAAAAGAAGTTTGTAAGACTAATGATTCTATGTAGGCATCATCAGGAAAAGTCTCCATAGAGGAAGAAATGAGGGACAGGAGGATGGGACAAAGGCAAATTGATACACCTAGAAAATGCACCTAAGTATTTGCTTACGTACGGAAGCCCGCTTTTGTTTCTATTCTCTCTCCTCCAGCCATCTCTTCATTAGCAGCGAGAACACTGGAGGCCGTCCCTCTTTTCCTGTAGCCATTTGCTTTACGTAAACTAGCTAGCAAACCGCTCCGTTCATATTGATGTAGACATTACCACAAATCGCCACTTAGGGACCTGAACGAATTGACTAACTGGTTTCAGATCCAATACACATAACTTGATCAGACACAAAGTTTAAGTACACTTACAGGCGGGCCAGCTACACCTAACGGGAAGAGACTCTTTGGCTGCCAGCTTCAAGAGGCCCTCAGGGAGGCCCAGGAGGAAGATACACAGACAAAAGGTGAGGCAGAAAGTCTGGAGATTGCCAGGCGTGCCCAAGGTGATAAAGAAAGGAAACGTTCCAGCTCAGGGAGCAAGGTGATTTTAAAAGCCACATGGATACTTTCAGTCCCTTGATCTCTCACTCACTGATTTGGATTCTTAGCAGGACTTGGCAGTAGGTAACACAAGAGGGAGTGACCTCAGATCACAAAGGTCTCAGCTTCTTGGGCATCCGTTCTCCTGGCTGCCGTGTTCCCAGGAACAATGGACTTCTCCATCGGGGCTCCTTTTGCCTGGGGTCAGCACAGAGGAAAGACCTTGAGAAGAAGGACCAGGCTTGACCTTGAGAGGTCAGGCCTGCTGTGCTCTATGGCTGGGGCCAAGAATCACACTAGCTGGTCTGTCCCCCACTAAAAAGCCCCTTAATGACTGTGGTCTGCCCTTGATCTGCATTTAGAAGATTTCCAGAATACTGTGTGAAGTAAGGAAGTTGTGGAAAAAAATGTCTGGCGATGGTATTTGTGGTGATTTGGATCTAGTGCATCAGGTAGCAAGAACCTGTGATGCTAATTGCTGAATTATTCCAGACCTTTGAAAGGCCAGGCGTCTCTGTGCTTTTTATAAATTATGCCAGGATTCAGTTGGAAAAGAAAAAAATAAAAGCCCTAAATGGGATGATCGAATGAAGATATGGAATCATTTCTACGTTGCTCATTTCACTTTGTCACAAAATGATCTTTTTAATGAACTTTCAGTTCTTAAATCATATCTTAATGAGAACTTGCTAGCTATACAGGGTAGAAATAAAGATCAGAGATAGGCGATGCGCATATAGTTTTTCATCAGGGCTACATTAGAATCCCAAACGTAGGGAAAGTATAGGACTGCTGTCTTCTCTAACTCTCTGACTTAAATACCAAGATCAAGAGGCCATTTTCCCTTCATTTATAGATTGTAGATACCAGTGAAAGTGTCCATATTCAAAATAGTGCAATATTTCTTGATAATCCAAATGAGTTACTCAGAAATTATGGGAGACTACTGAAACTAATAATAATAAGCTAGAGGTAGTGGTACATACCTACAATCTGGTCACTTAGGAGATCAAGATGAGAAGGTTATGAGTTTGAGGTTAGCTTGAGCTATATTGTAAGACCTTGTCTCAATACAAACAGCAATAACAAAAGTAGAAAAAAAGATAATAGTAAGAGTCTGTTATGTACCTGACACTGTGCAAAACATTTTATTTCATTTTAACTGCCATCTGAGAGAGGAGCTATAGTTATCTTTAATAGACAGATGAGGAAACCGAGGTTAAGTAAGTCATTTGGAATCATCAGCCCATTGGTGATTGAGAGGGCATTTGATTCGAGATGCTCTTGGTCACCACTCTTTCTTGGCCTTCAAATAACTGGCAGTGCATTGGACTTCAAGTTCGGTAGTGAGGAAATGATGCAAATATACACAAAACTGGCCTCAAGGCTGGCAGGGAGCTTTAGCTGGGTTGTGTTCATTCTGTCCTACAGTTTTATTCTCTGAGCATTTGATGGTGTTCCTAAATCATACTCAACTGCCTGGAACAGGGAGAACCTGAATCTTAATGCTTCTCCTACCCTCACTATTTCTTGCATTGGCCGCCATTGAGATTTGCTTCTTGACTTCTACAACGGCACCATCAACATCCTCTCTTTTATCCCTATGTGTTCTCCAGCATGGGCTGGCTTGCTCTGGCTCACTATTTACCTGTCCGTTCCTGTTGATAGGGGCTCTGTTGTTCTTTCTCTTCTTCTGGCCTTCCCTCACCAACCTCCCCCACTCCCCTCCCCGGTCCAACAAGTAGCCATATTTCTCTTCTTGTTACCTCCAGGGTGAGTAGTCCCTCCATTCACACCCCTCACATCTCTGCCTTCTTGATATTGTCAACTTGAGATGGACCACTGTAAAGAAGCCCCCCTCCAGGCCTTTAGTTTTCTATTTCTTCAGGTACCTCTCTTGGGGACCTTGTAACATTCACTCACTGTTAACGAATGAGTCAGCCCCGGAATTAGAGGCCTGAAACAAAAGTGACATGTTTGCTCACTATTACATAGGTGGTCCCTCTGGGCTAGGCGCAGCAGGGCCGATGCCATCGCGGGCTGGCTGCTCGCTATGGTGAGACCTCAGCTGGGCCACAGAGCGGATTCTTACCTTCGTGTTAGCTAGCTTGGGCTTTTTCTTTCCCTTCCTCCCTCCCTTCCTCCCTCCCTCCCTCCCTCCCTTCCTCCCTCTCTCCTTTCTTTCTTTCTTTCTTTCTTTCTTTCTTTTTTTCTTTCTTTTTTCTTTCTTTCTTTCTTTCTTTCTTTCTTTCTTTCTTTCTTTCTTTCTTTCTTTCTTTCTTTCTTTCTTTCTTTCACATAGCACTAGAACAAATTCCAACAAACAGCCAATACTCAACTGAATGACTAGTTTGTAAACTTGCACTTGTTTCATATTTGCCCAAGACGCATTGGTGAGTAAGTCACGTGGCCAGGCCCAGAATGAATGTGGGAAATGAATAAGTCATCCTGTAGCTATAGAAAGATGTGATTTTATTGGGTCATTGCTATGATAGACTTTAATTAAAGTCCTCCTGAGATTGTTCCAGAAGACAGATGAGTGACTGCGTCCCATGAGGCCCCACTCATACTCTCCATCATTAACTATGTTCTTTATTTGATATTCAAGGCTCTCACCAATGAGATGCCTTTCCAAATTTATCTTTTTATAAACCTCCGCTCAAGAATCCTCCGCTCTAGCCCCAGTCCTATTCATAGACTCTTCCCATTTCCTCAAGGTCAAAGCCTTGCTATTTCTAAATAGCAAGCTATTTCAGCTCAAGGGACACTATTCTTCTACCGAAGTCCAATCTCTAGTACCATTTCCAATCATTTCATTTCTGCTATTGATGTCATTTTATAAGCCTTATTTTTTCTGACCAGGCTTTATGCCTTAAACCATATAGACCTCAGATATAAATAATCAGTAACCTGAATTCAATGAAACCTGGAGTGGGAGGAATTTGCCCTCATGTTTAATTGTGAATTCCTTGCAAGAGTTGAAGTGGTCTTGCTCTTGAGTTTCGAGTCATACCTGAAACCCTGAAGCATGTCGAGCCACCCACTGCACAGTGAAGTATGTATTCTTTGTAATATTTGAAGATTACAAACAAATTCCATTGCTGAACAGAAGGAGGGGGAAAAATAAGCAATGGAGAGAAATCCTGAGATGCAGCAGGAAATGAGGAAGGTCTTGGGATACAATCAAAATTGAAAATTGTATCGCAAAACCCCACAAAGTAAGTATACACCATCCAGTTAATTTGGCATTTGGAATACATACTGATCTGTCTTTCTGTTGGGGTAATTGCTGGGGCCTTGGAATAGATAAGGGTTTCCCTTGCAGGCAAGTTGCCCTAGGGGAAAAGTTAAAACCAAGGTTGGAAAAGTGTCAGGCAGGTGGACTGAAGGGTATCAATTAAGCATTGATTTAACACATGTCTACGAATCTGCTATCATGTCCAGGCACTGCGATCAGAAGTGGAGAATACAGCAGGGAATAGAAGAGGAGGTTCCTGTGCATGTGGTGCTTGTAGTCTGGGCAAGTGATGGTGATGGGAAGGTGTTCTGGTAGTGGGTGCTTTGGAAGCATGGGAGGGGTTTTTTCAGACTTGAGAGGTCAGACGTAGCAGGCTGCCAGGAGTGTGGTGTCTCCCAGGAGAGTTCTGAGACAAGTAAAAAGGTGAGCCAGCCCGAGGAAAGGAGGAGTTGGTGTTGTACACAGGTGCTAAGTGTGCTGTGGAGACATCCTGGTAGGCAGAAGGAGGAACATGTGAACATACAGGATGACTAAGAAAGCATCTTGGGCTCCACACACTGCAAGATATTTTTTAGTGTGGTTGCAGCTCCAAGAAGGGAAGGAAGATATGAAGCTGGAGTGGAAATCCAGAGCCTAAATGCTTCGTACGTTGTTGGCCAGGTCAAGGGTAAACGTAGCACAAAATGTGGACATAATCACAACCTAAAAGGGCATTTCTCAAAGCATTGTTTCAATGTAAATGCCTGGAAGTTGCTTTTTATTTGTTGTTCCTTCTTAATACTTTCCGATTAGAGGCTTGAAGCCCAATTATACAAAACAGTTAAGCGTTTGATCGTTAGGAGTCGCAAGGGCTACTCCACCTGCTGAAATGAGTTTGGATGATACAGAAGGAAAAGGAATTGCCATCTTGGTTGGTTTTCCAAACTCACCCCATCCTGAGAATACCTGTTGGTCCCCTCTGCAGTGACATTGTACAAGCCATCCATCACCTCCTCTTAACTCGTTTTTCAATCCCCTATTTGACTTTGCTATGACCTGATGTATTTTTAGCCTGCCTCGAGTTTTTGTTAATTTCCCAAATGCATGCCACAAGCCATGTGCTCCTTCTTCACCCTTTGGGGGACAACCCCCGTGGGAGCTTCCTGGAGCCGTGTCTCTGAAGATGCTTCAAACCTTATGAAAATTGAAATTGTTGTTCCCTATGGGGAAATGCTATTCGGTTGTAAAGGCATGTGTCTAAGACTCTGTCTTTCCAGTTATCTGAGGGAAATATTCCTATTTTTTGTTTTAACAGACTACATTTTTTTTTTCATGAAACACAAAATAAAAATATAGTGCAGAGCTGGGCCTGAATTCTTCCTGTGTTGAGACTCATAAAGGAAAGACATTGTATTTCCAGAGAGGCCTTTTTCATGGAAGGGAATTCTGCTGGCAGAACCAATAGATGCTAAAACCAGAAGAATTGGAAGTGGATTGTTTTAAAGGGGAGAATGCTTTCAAAATGATCCGCCCTTCACTCCTCTTGTGCATTGGGGACAAAGTTATATGTCACCTCCCTGTGACACAGTGGTTGTCATCTGGCATGCACTTGCCCCTAAGCTGACTGGTCCCCTTAATTCACTCGTACCACACAAAGGCCTGAGCTCATATCAGTGTCATCTGATAGTCCAGTGGCCCATCTGGTCACCAGGCACCTAGTTCCCTGGGACCTGGAATTAGGTCATCTCCAGGGAATGCCCAGGGCACGAGTCTCCAAACCTTTTCTGCCTGAGTTTGAGGCTTAATGCATTATGACTGGTGGGTTTTTGTGTTGTGTTGTGTTGTATTTTTGTTTTTGTTTTTATTTCATGCCAGTTCTCTGAATTGTGAAGCGATTCGAGCCACCCAGAACTTTAGGCGATTTGGGAGAGAGACACAGGGCTGACCCGGGCTGAGATGTCCACCAGAATAGACAGGTTGCTCCTTGCAAAGAATGCAGCCCCCAAGCCCTCCAGGCTCGGAGCTAGCCTGAATCCCAGTGCAGCTACGTCTTACATACCTGCAGCATCTGGACTTTAGGGTTCAGCAAAGGAGCTGCTGCGTCTCCGTGACCCCTCCTGCTACCCCCTGCAAAATCAGGCCTTCTTGCAATCAAATCTCATGGGGGGCTGCCTGGGCGGGGGGAAGACTTCAGACTGTTTTCTTATTACTAAATGGAGAGGTATTAACAACACAATGCAGAAATTAAAAAAAATAATAAAGGCAGAGGGTGAGGAGTGAGGGGAAGAAAAGAAAAGACAGCCGCCTGCTCTTTTCTTCTCGGTATTATTATTTGTGACAAAGCCCTCGGTCCATTTTTCTTCATA
Organism: Dipodomys merriami; assembly: GCF_024711535.1. Lineage (NCBI taxonomy): Eukaryota > Metazoa > Chordata > Mammalia > Rodentia > Heteromyidae > Dipodomys > Dipodomys merriami. Next base: position 645,665 of record NW_027206224.1, on the reverse strand, counting down.
ATTTGCAGGACTCCTAATGGGAACAGCACCTCCCAATTACCATGGCTGCCAAAGGCTAATTTGGTTACCCTCCGGATCCACAATAGCGAAACTGTGTCGGGCCTTTGTCGATATTTGCATACTATACATACTAGGAATGTAAAACAGCTGCCTGGCCCCTCTCCCACTATCATGGCAATTATGGGTCATTAGCTCGCCCCCCCCTTCTCCCTTTTTTTCTTGTTCTCGTCTTCCAGGGTCTGGTAGACAGTGGTAGGCAGCTGATGGATTTGCAGAGACAAGAAATGAGAACGCGGAGCTGCGCGGCCTATTTGTTAAGAGTCAGAGGCTGATGAACTACCACTTGAATTGCAGGAAAACAGCCTTGCGCTTTTATTTCTTGATTACCCCCATCTCCTCCTTCTCCTCCTCCTCCTCCTCCTCCTCCTCCTCCTCCTCCTCCTCCTCCTCTTCTTCCTCCTTTTCCTCCTCCTCCTCCTCCTCCTCCTCCTCCTCCTCCTCCTCCTCCTCCTCCTCCTCCTCCTCCTCCTCCTCCTCCTCCTCTTCCTCCTCTTTTATCTACCTCTCTAGCCCTCACCCTGACTCCCCATTTCTCTTGGGGGAAGGCTCTAGGAGAGTCTGTTCAATCTTGCACGTGTCTGTGTGTATGAATTTGTCCTGGCAGCATGGTCTGGATCTCTGCTCCAGGTGTGTGTGCCAGCACTTGGCATTGGGGGACCATCTTCCAGGAATCAAGCATTAGATGCACAAGGCCAGCTGACTGCCCCCCCCCCCCAACTCTCAAATGAACCACAGTTGAGAAGCCAAGGATTCTTCACTCTTAAGTTTTGTCTCTGAATCCTAACCCATGGCAGGGTGGGGGCGGGGGGAAGGTTCAAGAAGAAAAGAACAAGAAGGGGGCTTAACCATGAAGCATGCTCTCTCTCTCTTTTCCTCTCTCTCTCTTTTCCTCTCTCTCTCTTTTCCTCTCTCTCTCTCTCTCTCTCTCTCTCTCCCTCTCTCTCTCTCTCTCTCTCTCTGTGCAATAATAACTTGTGTCTTGCAGTAGTTAATGGGAAGTTATGGTTTGGAATATAATTTTTTTCCCTTCAAGCTGCTAATTTTATTGACAATATGGATAGATTGAAAGACCCAAAGCTTTTGTGTTGTTTTGTTAAAGCAAATGAGTGAGGCACAAATGTAAATTACATCTCCAGGTTCACATTAGAGGTTTGCAAATAAGACTGAGCTAATGGTTATTGCAAAGGAAAATAGCACTGGGATCAATATTCTATACAGTGGAAGGCGATACCTCTCTCTCTTTTAATCACCTCATTGCAGAAATGGCATTGAAATTTGAAATCTCATTTTCTCCATTTGTACAAATTGAACATAAATCACTATGAGTGAGGGGAGGTGGCAGGCAGCTTCACTCTTTGTGGGATTGCATTACTAATTAGTGTTGGGCTAAAGCCTTGTACAGCCAGAGAGAAGCTTCTTGAAGACCTCTGGCCAAATGTGAATGCTCTGGAAAGCTAGGGGAGGGGGGGCAGGAGGAGGGGCAGGCCTCTCCACCGAGGAGTGGCTAAAGCCAGGGTCAGCCCTGCAAAAGAAGGGAGACAAAGAGCTGCAGATATCGGAGACCCACGCATGCTATATTTATTGCCTTCTGTGCTGGGACACTAGCCACCCACAATCCCTTCGGTGTGGGTGAGATCAGGACATTGCGATTGCTGATTAGTCACTTTGTCTCTTGAGAAGCAAGATGAACAGCTTCCAAACCTTACCTTAACAACAACAACAAAAAGTGGGAATAAGCTTGTGGCTGTGACCCTGCACCTCCAGGGAACCAAAGGATGAACAGCCCTGCATTCGATGGACCCCCAGCCCAGCTCCTGCCCACCAATGCCAGTGTCCATTTCCTTCCCTCTCCCCTTCCTTTTTCTGCTTATAGACACTTACCCTGAGTGCCTCTCACAGCTCTAAGCTGAGTCATAGATATTATTTACAAAGGATATTCAGGGATGTCAAAAGGCCTCTGATCTCCTACCCACTTCAGCTCCATTTTCTCAAGTCGTTCAAATGTGCCTTGCAGTGGACTCAGTTGATTGGCTCTGAGGTCATTAGGGGGAAAAGGGCCTCAGACCTCCCCCGCCTCTCACTTTGGCTTGAGTAGATATGGTAGAATATACAACTCCTTTGTCTGTAACAAAAAGATGGGTGAGAAAGTTGACGCCTGTAATTGGGTAGGCAGAGAGAGAAAGACAGGGGGAAAAGGCCTCATCTCACCTGGGGAAAAAAACAACAACAACAAACCTTCTGAGTGTTGGACTTTGTTCTTCAAGATTTGGGAGGCCCCAGCACTGGGGCCGTGTTTGGGACAGTCCTTGACTTGTCCCTGCAGCTGGCCACTAACCCTCTCGCTTGAAGTAAATAACCTTCTGCCGGATGATTAATGGAGGTTGTTTCGTTCATTAAACTTGATATCCTGAGGGCAGGATGAGCTAGTAAAATATTTATCTGTTTATCTGTAAGGCTGATCCCGTAAGTGCCAGTATGTATAGATCATCTGGAAGTGGGGTGGGCTCGAGACTGAGACACAGCACTGACTCCCAACACCCACTTCTCCCTGTGGAAGCCAGGGGTCACCTTAGGAGAGCAACGCCTTTCACTCCCAACCAGGGAGGCTGCTTACAAGTCCACAGAGCTCTGTCTGGGTAACGTCGGATGGTCTCCCCACCATCTCAGAGGATAGCACGGCATCTGGAACATTCAAGGCCCAGATCCGTCCACCTCTCTGCCTGCCAGTTCTGCTCCTTGCCTGGGGAGAAAGGCAGAATGACTCTCAGAGACGTATCAACACCCCTCAAATTTTCCCCATCATTTTCCCCATCCTCAGCAGTGACCAGGGGAGTTCAAAATAAGGAAGGCAAGGGTGAGGGGGACTGAAACAAGCTTCATTACCTAGGGGCCCTCGCACCTATTTCAATAGATGAAAGCAAAGAAAATAAAGCAGAGCCCATCCAAACAGTAAGCAGGTGGTGGCCGCTAATAGAGAAGAAATAAAAACCTTTTAGAAATCAGAGCCGACTACAGAAAACACTGACAAAGTGGAATGGAAGTTCTGAACAATCAGTTCAAAGAAAAGGGTGTTTGAAATAAACCCTTAAAAACATTTCAAATGCTGAAGTTAAAAAAAAAAGCTGCTTTAGATATTTGAAGCCAGGATGACTTAATCTGGAGAGAAGAGGGTTTTTTTTTTTTTTTTTTTTTTGGATTCTACTGAAAGTGGGGGAAAAAGGAAAGTAGAAAGATCGAAGGTACTGGGCTTAGATACAGCATAGATCACTCGGTCAGTGATTACCTTGATTACCAATCATAGGTTCATCACCAATCCTGGGTTGACCTGGGGCTTTTAACCCCCCTGTATCTCCTTTTGCCCAGCTATAAACTAAGGTTACTAATAGGCATAGCCTCTCACCCAGGTCCCCAAGGAGGAATAACAAGATAACAGATCCAACCCTACTGATGGATAATGCCTTGCTGTCATCTTGTACCTTCCACCTTTAGAAGCCAACCAGGTACCCTCAATCACTCGCTCATTCATTCATTCACTCATTCATTTCCCCACACCGTCCTCTCCTTCAGGTTGGTCACAGGTTCACAGAGGCAGGTGAGTTAAGAAATGCCATGCAACCACGTGCTAGTGGCTCATGCCTGTAATCCTAGCTACTCAGGAGGCTGAGATCTGAGGATCGCAGTTCAAAGCCAGCCTGGGCAGGAAAGTCTGTGAGACTCCTATTTCCAATTAACCACCAGAAAACCAGCAGTGGTGCTGTGGCTCAAGTGGTAGAACATTCACCTTGAGCTGAAGAGCTCAGGGACAGTGCTCAGGCCCAGAGTTCAAACCCCACAACTGATGAAGGAAAGGAAGGAAGGAAGGAAGGAAGGAAGGAAGGAAGGAAGGAAGGAAGGAAGGAAGGAAGGAAGGAAGGAAGGAAGGAAGGAAGGAAAGATATACTGTGTGGAAAGGGAGCACATAGGGAATGTTGTGGGAGGGCAGTGTGTAAAGGCATCTGGAGGAGGTGGTAGGCAAGTTCACATCTGGCAGACAGGCAGAGGTAGCTGGGTATGAAGGCTGAGAAAGGCATCTCAGATGTGGAGGATGAGAGGGACAAGTTTTGAAACTTACGGAAGGGACTTGGAGTCCATAGTGGGGACAGAGCCTAGAGTGGGCAGGGAGAAACGTTGCCAGTTGTTATCCGTGTAAACCCACAACTACATCATCCACACACTGGGGGCTGGAGGTTGGCCATTAATAATGATGGCGGCTTCCCCAGCCATCAGCAAACCAGAATCCTTAGTTGTTCTGAACCAGCCTCCTTGGCAGGTGACTTCACATTGATCCCATTCGAAAGGCAGGAAGAGCAGATAGGGGAGAGGACCCCTTCCTCCTCAGAAGGCCCTAACAAAGCCTTTGACACATGAGAGATTTGGGATTTTATTGAGAATCATGATGAGATTTACATTCTTCTGGTATCCACACCCTATCAGGAGTTTGTACCTCACTTGCATGTTTTACAAAAGAACTAAGAGAGGACCACACAGCAAATGCTCAGAAAAGGAGATGAAAATCTAGAAATCAGCTTGGACAAAAAAAAAAAAAACCAAGCTGCATCTCCAAATACCTAGGGTATCAAAGGGCTTCAGACTGTCCAGATGTGTGCCTATGTACTTCTGTATCTTCACGGGGTCAGGCTTTGTCTGGGAATTTATTCTTATTGTCAGTTTTCAACGAAGTGTCATTATTCGTGGTTGCATTAAAAGATGCCAGAAGGGGCCGGTAGATCTCTGTTTTGTTCTGCCAGCTCCAAGGTTTCACGGAGCTGAGTATGAGATGCAAAATCAGCAGACAGAAGACTCATTTTTAACTTATGGCAAAGTCAACCAAGGGTGACCCATCTCCCTTCTGCTAAGCTGTTCAGGACATAGGGAAATGGTCACCCTTGACCTTGTCAGAGCAGCAGGCAGGATGCTTGCTGATAGGATACCACACGCTCAAATGTGAGCAACAACACATAGCAGTAGAGACCCTCCAGGTGAGAGGTGGCTTCTGCCCCCCACCCCGTACTCTTGACCTGGGTAGAAGCAAAGATAGAACCAACAGGGCATAGCCACACCACCGACATGCTCATTGGCAAGGTCCAGGGGAGTTGTGGACATGCAACCGTTCATGAGGAGAAAATAGAGACCCATGGAGGGAATGTCAGCTGCGCCGGCCTGCCAGGGAACACGGAGAGACAGGCTGCATGCTCTTTCTGTGTCAGCTGTGTGAGTCACTTAGCAATTTAAATCCACAGCTATGTTGTTGTGATTGTTTAAATCACTTATTAGCAGTTTTATTTCCAACTAAAACCAGTAGGAAGCAAAATCTTACAAGTGAATGTTTAATGAAGAGTTAACTGATTTTTCTCTTTCTTACCTAAGTGAATGAGTGTGTAAAGTGTGCAAAATGTCTGGCAGCACCGGGGAAAATGATCACATAGAAACACAGAACAACCTCTCACTTAAAGAAACCAGGGACTTAGGGGTATAACTCGATGGTTGACTGTAGACTTAGTAAGTGCGAAACCAGAACCAGTAGGAAAAACAAGCAAAGAAACAAACAACAAAAAAAGACCCCACTGAAAATTAAAAAGAAAATTAATTAGGCAGGCACTCTGCCGCCACTTGAGTCACACTTCTAGTCATAAACCACAACATTTTGGGGATCAAGTTTATCTTGAACACACACACGTTGTAAATTTATATATATATATGTATATATATATATATATATATGAAGTATGAACATATACATAAATTGCAACACATATACATAAATGTTTATATCGACTGGCTTATCTTGAATCAAGACCTCCAAAGAATTCAGTGTCTTAAAAACACCTTAAAGTGTTTAGACAGTTTTAATCATTAAAAATAAAGCCTTATAAAAATATGAAAATAGTGGAAATTTCCCTAGTAAGAGGGAAAAAAAATCTAGGTAAATTAAGTGTTGAGAATTCAAGACTTTTGTCAGATTTCAAAATTAGAACCGCTCTTTGGAATATCTTGGCCAACTGGAAGAATCTTTTGACTGGTGTTTACGTTTTTATTTGCACGAAGCTATATTCATGTTGACTGGAATGAAACTGGAAGACTCAGAACAATGGGGAGCATAAATAAATTTAGAGACAAGTTGACGACTGCTTTCCTGCAAAATCACCAGGCTGGGTACATGGGGGATGAAAACCACAATGTCCTAGATACTGTCTAAAGGATGTAAAAAATGTGAGGTGAAGTATTTATATATTTCAATTTTTTAAATAGAGATCAGGATATACTCTAGAAGAATTTGCTTTGAATTTATTAAGGCATCATCAGTAAATTTGGAAAGAAAATATTTTCTCAATATAAAATTATAGTATGATTCCATTGAGGATGTTAGCAATTTCAAATTTACGAACAATGGAATACAATGTTAGTACCCTTCTGTATTTAATACTTTAAAAGCTTTAAAAGCTCAATTTTGAAAACTATGTGCAATTTTGTGAAATTAGAAGAGTAAAAAAGGAACCCATATTAAAATGTATTCTTTAAGAAGAGTCCATAGAATAATATTACATATGGCTAAAAATTAAGCTGCACAAATACATATCAGGCACCATTGTTCTGCTAATGGTATTGTTCTATATTAAAATAAATAATTTAACAAAATAAAATAGTTTCCTTTTGCTTCAATGATGCAGACATATGTTGTATTTAGTAGAAAGAATTTCCTATTCGAAAATGAGTTTTAAATAAAAAGTATTTTAAAGCTGAGTGCCCGTGGCTCACACCTGTATTCCTAGCTATTCAGGAGGTTGAGATCTAAGGATTGCGGTTCCAAGCCAGCCTGGGCAGGAAAGTCCATGAGACTCTTGTCTCCAATTAACCACCAGAAAACCAAAAGTGGCGCCGTGGCTCAAGCACTAGAGCGCTCACCTTGAGCTGAAGAGCTCAGAGACGGCATGCAGGCTCAGTGTTCAAGCCCCATGAACGACCAAAAAGAAAAAAAAAAAAGTATTGCACATCTGTCAATATAGTTAGTTTTGTGTGCTGGTAAATATGTTAATCTTTGAAATGACGTTTTTAAAATTTCTTTCTAGTCTCCAAAAAATGACCCCTTTGAGGTGTTATGAGTGCCCCAATAATAGAAATTAAAGCCCAGGAAGATGCAGCAAAAGGGGATAGAGAATGAACTGAAAAGTCAGCAGCAATTGTGGGGGGAGGAAGAGAAAAGAAGGGAGGTAGGATGAGGAACCCCCAAGGAACAGTAGTGAATGCCTGAAAACCCAGTGCCCTCCTAATCCAGAGTCTTTTGGAGGCATTTCCCATGTCCACGTACTCATTCTGAAAAACAAAAACAAAAACCCAGAATTTATCAGATGGAGAGACCATACTATCTACCGCTGATTCTTTCATTCACAGGCTCGTCTCTCATACCTTCAGTAGTTCACACAACTTAGTCAACCAAGAAGTGTTGGTTAAGTGTTTACTACGTGCCACGGACTTTGCTGGGCTCTAGAATGGAATGTGAACAATATGTGCTTGGTAGGGATCCAGTGAGATGCAGAAGCGGACATCTGGGCTGGGGGAGGCAGGTGGGTGGGTGGATGGGGTGCTTGGAGGGACCCAGAGGAAGCGTGTGCTCGTGGGTAGAAGCCAGAAGCCTGCGCTTGGCGAATGAGACCAGGTTCTCCAGCCTCCTCCAAGAAGCCTTTTCCTCTTTCTCCTCCTCCTCCTCCTTTCCTTCCTCTTCTTCCTTCTCCTTCTTCCTTATCTTCTTCCTCTTCTTCCTCATCCACCTGACAGATCTGATGTCAGGACTTGAAGCTACTGCCCTTTGCTTTGATTTTTTTTTTTGAGAGAGAGAGAGAACATTAACCATCTCCAAAGACTGATTCCCTTTGCTCCAAAGACTGATTTCCAACTCTCATTTCATCCCTGCCTGGTCTCATTCCTACAAAAACTTGTAGGACCTGGTAGTAGTTTCCTATTCCAGGTTCCTATGTGTTGTTTCTGTCCATAAAAACAAATCCGATTCAAGCAAATAATGCTGTCATCGAGATCTTGTGCAGGCACCAGAGCGACGTGGGCCAGGCCAATGGAGTGCTCTGTTTGAAATATCTTGTGGTCCTCAGAAACATTTGTTTTTGTTCAGGAGTGCTCATTTGACGTTTCCCTGACCCACACAGGTTCCCAGTGGGCTTAAGCTCTCATTTGTTAAAGAAACAGATGGGGAAACTGGTTCCGTTTGTGTTTGTTTTAGCATTTAAGGCAGCTCAGCATGAAACAGTAGAGCTGGGTGCCGCAGGTAGCTGCACACAGGCGTGCCGGGGACTGGACTCGTGTGGTCAGTCCAGGATGGGGCAGGCAGGCAGGCACCTGCCCACATCTGCGGAATAAATCAGTGGATGGCACCAGGAAGTAGAACCCAGTGATTGCACTGGGGACTCATTTCACTTGCATGGGGTGATCCAAAGCGGGTCGGGAGAATCTCACATCTGACAGATCTTGCCAGCTGGTGTTGATTCCCACGTAACTTCTACCGTCTCCTCCTACCACACCATGACATACGCTTCAAATAGAAGTCAGCTGACGTAGTGTGTTGTTATCTCAGGCAGCTCCTCCCAGTAGCCTGTGGACCAGACAAGAGTTCTGGGGCAGAAAAGCCTGCACTCAACATGTTCACTGAGCAGAGAACTTCATAAAGGGACCATTTACCAAGAGAATGACAATGGGTGATGGAGCATTTCAGGAGATGGAGGTAGCCAGAGAAGGAACCTGAGCTCCTGGGACTTGTTCCTGGGTCCTGGTGACACCAGTGGCTGTGAGAAAGGAGCAATATACCAGAACTGTGTGTCCGCAGAGGAGAGACGTAGCTACTGCCAAACTTATGGTAAGGCTGGAAAGAAGCCGGAGCCACCACTGACCTCTGACCTCCGACTTCCCTCTGGGACCTCCCATTGTTGGAAGACAAATGAATCTGGGCAGCTACAGTTTCTAGTGGTCAATTTCTGGAGGCACAGAGCAGGGTGAGATGGAAGGAGGCGAACAGAACAATACTCCTGATTCCATCCGTTCTTATCTGCCCCAAACTCCACGTATTGTTTCTCTTCTTGGTGGTGAGTAGCAGCGGGTTCTTTTTCACCCCAGTGGAGTTTGCAGCAAGCATGAAGCTCTGTGGATCCATCATAATCCACAGAGGCCAACAGGCCTCGTTCTTCTAAGCCAGATAAGTGTGGCCAAGATAATCCATGTGCTACACTCATTTTGGAATCATTACATTCACCATTCTTTTATTATTACTGTGTACTAAATGTTCACCATGGTATTTCACACGTTTGTGGATGGATGGATAGACGGACAGATAGAAAGATAGGCCAATCCTTGGAGAGATTTAAAACAACCATCCCTGAACTAAGAGTTAAGAATCGTGGGCTTGGATCCCAGTTGGCAATGGGACCTTTGGTAATTCTGGGTGTTTTCCAAAGAAGGAAATTGGGATCAACCTTGGTTTTGATCCCTTTTTAGCTCCAAAATGATCTTTAAGAAAAAACCAAAAGACTATGACTGGGAGAGCATGTCGGAGCCAGCCTCAGAAATGTGTATGTGAAGAAACCGGAATTTGGTCAGACTTGTCACCTGGAGCAGGTGCTTTTTTTTTTTTTTTTAAGTACCAGGTCCTTTCACAACCTTGATAGCTTCCTTTGCAGCCTTAAAGATACAGATGAGTAGCTCCATGATCTGCTTTTTCAAAGAGAAAAGACACTTCAGTGTCCCTTATGGAAAATCCTCCCCAGAGGCAGCCTGGTAGAATTCGTTCCCCATAATTCCCTCTGACCTAGATCCCAAAGGCATCACGACCCATAAAGCCGCCTCTTCCTTCTGTCACTCAGTCTAGCTGGACCTGCAGAAAAAGGAAGACTGAGAACAAAGGAGCTTAGAAAGAGAGATTACAGGACTGGGAAGGTGGCTCAGTGGTAGAGTGCTTGCCTTTCATGCATGAGACCCTGGGTTCGATTCCTCAGCACCACGTAAGCAGAAAAAGCCAGAAGTGGTGCTATGGCTCAAGTGGTAGAGTGCTAACCTTGAGCTGAAGAGCTGAGGGACAGCGCCCAGGCCCAGAGTTCAGGCCCCATGACCAACAAAGAAAGAAAATAAAAACAAAAAGAAAGGAAGAAAGGAAGGAAGGAAGGAAAGAAGAAAGGAAGGAAGGAAGGAAGGAAGGAAGAAAGAAAGAAAGGAAGGAAGGAAGGAAGGAAAAGAAAGGAAGGAAGGAAAAAAGGAAGGAAGGAAAGAAGGAAAAGAAAAAAGAAAGAAAAGAAAGAAAGAAAAGAAAGAGAGAAAAGAAAGAAAGAAAAAGAGATTGACCAAGTATCTTATTCACCTTAACAAACATAGGAAATGAATAGCCCACCTTGGCCATCTCCTACCTGTGTTAGACTTGCAGATAGCACAGTGATCAAAAATAGCCCTCTTCTTCCCATACCATTTTGTAAAATAATAATAATAATAACAAAACAAAAAACCCAGCTTTATCAGTTACACAGCCGAGATCCCTGTTAATTGTTGACTGTGATGATGTGTCTTGTTACTAGCTTTTCTTTAATGAATTCCTTTAATAGCTGTCATTAGATGGTAAGTATTACATTACTTCCTCTAAGGAAAAATTATTTAAGGAAATTACCCTTAAGAGGATTCACATCCTGAGTCAGGCCTGAACTCCAGCCTGATCAATCACAAACCGCACTGTGGTGGTGTGTTCTTCTGGGTCCTGTGTTCATGTCTGCTTCTTTGGGTTTGAGAATATGAGTCAATGATTGAGTAGATGGCCATCCAAGGAAGACCCAAGTTCTAAGAAACCCACCGTCCCTGCGAGAAGCATGCAGCCACAATGGGGAATAAGTAAACCCTCTCCACGTATCAGCACAGAAGAGGGAATTAAACTCACAACTTCTATGTTAATGATTCTTTCACATTTAATTTCCTGCGTGCCATCCCATACAGGAATCTGCTGAAAGTGGAATTTCACTCCATAGAGCTGTCTTTATTGAATGAATAAGATTCTGGGAGCTCATTTAGGACCATAATTTTTTTTTTCTTGGGAGGGGAGAAGGTTGTTGCCATGTAAGACAAGATTACTGCTGTTTTCTCAGAATCATTATTCCTATTAGTAATGGGTTCCTGATCAGCACAAAGCATTCACTATGAATAGTAATAAGAGCTGTGTTAAGTACTAGCACTCCTGTTCAAGCTGCACTCAACACAAATTCTCCTAGATCATCAGCTTAGTGAACAACTATCAGGTATGGAGGGGGGCTGGAGTCCTGTCCGGGAAGGTTTTACTACAAGGACCAAGACAGCCTTGCAAAAGAACATTGTGAATGAAAACCATGACTATAGCAGGAGAGCACGGTGTCAGTAGATAAAATGCAAGAGTTAAACTTGGTCCCTAAAGTGTATGCCAAAGATGGGCAGCATTAGTCTCACCTGGGAATATTATTAATATCATCTTAATACTCTTAAGGTGCTGGTGGCTCACGCCTAGAATCCTCACTACTCAGGAGACTGAGATCTGAGAATCTAGATCCTGGATTTGGGTCAAGAAAGTCAGTGAGACTCATCTCCAATTAGCCAACCAAAAGCTGGACATGGAGCTGTGGCTCAGGTGGTGGCATGTCATTCTCGAGTGGAAAAAGCTAAGAGATCGTATTTAGGTTCCCAGTTCAAGCCTCGGGACTGGCACAGCACACGCCCCCAAAATGAAGAGTCCTTGGCCCCGTTCTAGACCTCAGAAATAGGAACATGAATTCTTACCAACTCCCAAGGTATTAGATATGCCTGTGAAAGGTGAACCCCCTCTGTTCTGGAGCAGTGACTCCCCAAACTCAGCTGCCTGGGAGACTACTGTTGGGTGTGTGCTCAGGCGTGTGAAGATCTACTACATTTTCTTTGACATGAAACAGAGAATTCCCCGTGCAACCTTCCAGTCTGAGAAACACTGGCTGAGAGGCCAGGCGTGGATTGGGAGTTCTGTGTGCTCTTCTCAGTCTGTCTGTCCTCTCCTGACCTCCGTGACCCCCTTCTTACACTAGGATGTATGCCGATGTGCCCCCACCCCCAGGAACTTTCTTTGGATGATTCCCAGGCTGTGGGGAAAGGCAAGCAAAAATACCCACAGCTTCTGGAAGTATGGGAGCTGCGGGACTGGGATACAGGATACATGGGCAGCATATCTATCTACAGGGCCTCCAGTACCATGCTAGAGTGGATAATGCTCTTGGCAATGGGGAAGCCGAGAAAAAGCAGATGACAAAGACCTGCTGACTTCCCGTCTCCGGTGAAGACTCAGACCTGCAGGGAGGGAGAAGCCAAAAGAGCCTGAGAGATGAGCAGCCCAAGGGATCTTGCTGGAAACTCCAGATTCAGCCCAGTCCATCCAAGGAGAGATGTGGGAGAGGAAGTTCGTTGGTCTCAGCCACATGAACAAAACACAAGCTCAGAAGACTTGCTCAGCTTTCAGACACAATATATACATATATGTTATATATATTAGATACTATATAGAGGAAGAATGGTTTATATATATATTCACATTCTTCCTCTGTGAGCCCATTGTTCAATGATGTGTCTTGAACTGTATTTTGTCTCAATGGAGCATAAGAAGGAAGGCAGCCATGAACCAGAGCATAGCAATCAGCCAGATGCTGGAAAGGCTCCTCTGTGCTGACAAGTTACCCTGGCCCAGATGTTCAGTTCCCTGATCCAGTACCTCACCCATCGTCTTCAGCGAGGTCCAATCCTGCCTGCCCCGTGAGCCTGAGGCCCCAACCCCAGTGCAATCTGGGTCGGCCACGTTAGAGATGTATGTCCCCGCCTGGTGAGGAACCTGAACAAAAGCATCCACACAGTTACCTTCCATGATTGGGGACATACTAGGGGGGAAAATGTACTTTTCCACTTGGACAAAGGAAAGATAAGGAGAGAGGAGGTAACTAGAGGCAGGTTTGAGACTAAGTTAGACCCCCAGGTCCCCTGAGCATGACCGAGCCCCGCACAGCTGTGACATTCGCAGCCAGCGTTCGAGACACAATAATAATTCTTCAGATCAAAGCAGCTCCATCTTTAGACAATTATAGTAAAATTGAAGCTCTCCTCTAAAAGAAACACATGCTCTTGTTGTGTTTTTCCCCTCTCCCCCTCCACCCCCCCCCCTTATTTTATTCTTTATGAACAAATTGGTTTTCAGGGCTATAGAAAGAAACGATTGGAAGCTTAAATTCTCACTGTCTGCCCAGGGGTGGATTCGCAGGGGTGAACGTGTAACATCTGAAAGCTGACTTTTTCCCCCCCTTTAAATTGATATCCAAGAATAAAAGAGAGAATGGTAGGAGAAGCTGATCAGGAATGAATAAAGTCGCCTTTTAAGCTGAAATAACCCCCTCTCCCCCCCCCCCATCTTCCCTCCAGAAAAGCCGGACTGTAATTGCTTGCAATCACTCGGCACAAATTGTCTGCTCGTGTTTGCTTTTTAATTTTGTATAATCTGGTCCATTTCGTTCCCTCTGCCTTTGAGCTTAACCTCTTTCTCTCTCTTCTTCTTCAATCTCTCCAGTGGTTTTTTTTCTCTCTCTCTCTTTCATTTGTCTTTCTCTCTCTCTTTTTCTCTCTTACACACACACACAACTCTCTCTCTCTCTCTCTCTCTCTCTCTCTCTCTCTCTCTCTCTCTCTCATTCTCATTCTTTAGGACTGTTTAAAAATTACTAATAATTTCCAGTGATATTTGATGGCTTTTACTAGGCAGAGGCACTTAAGGAAAACAATCACACATGCTTGTATATGTGCGTGCACGCCTGCTCGCGCGCGCACACACACACACTAGAGAGGGAGGGAGGGAGGAAGAGGGAAGAATAGATTCGGCCTTCATCTTCTCAATGCTCATTTCTACATCGCAAGTATCTTATTTTAATACTGTGTCTTACAGTGTGGTAGACATTCTAATCTAATAAACAAATAGGCGGACTGACCTCAGCGTGAGCAAATCCACCCCCTTTATCCAGCAAGGTGATCGTGCAGATGCCTCGCTCCTGTGGCTCTTCCAAAGGAGCCTGTCCACTGGCCCTGCTCTGTGAGCATGAGTCCTCTCGGGGTGGAGCACCCCCTTTCATTGAGCACAGGGCAGCTTCTCATCCCCCTTTGGATTCCTTGTCCTGAGACCTGCCCAGCGCACATGTGAGGCTCCCAGATCCTGAAGATGAGTCAGTTGATGTTAACTACTTTCCAGCCTTATGAAAGGGAAGAGAGAAACAAAAGGAGGAGAAATTGATGGGAGAAAATCCCATGGGGGGGGGGAGAATCCCCACTAGGCAGAGAAAAGAAGATAAAAGGGAAAGAAGGGCACAACAAGAGGGTGTAGAGAGAAAAAGCAAGCAAAAGAAACATTACAGATCACACTGGAAATGACAAGCGACGCTCACATTCAACGATGTAGGGTTCCCCCCCCCCCATCAGCACTGTAGGCTGTGTTCTCCAGAAAGAGTAATTGGACATCATGAGAAAGCACTTCAGCAGAGCTCCAGAGGCTGCGCCTCCGTTTGAGTCCAATCTTGCTTCGGATCTGTACTGTGTGACTGTTCCCAGCGGACTTGACCTCTCTGTGCTTCCATTTCCTCCACTCTATTAAGACAGGAGTGACAGTGTTCTTCCTCTTCTTTGTGGGATTGCGTCTCTGGAATGACAAATGTCAAGTGCCTGGCATGTGTTCTGTGCTCAGTGACAGAATTACTGATTAGTGAGCGATTATCAGTCAGAACACACCCAGGAAGCAGATGCTGTGCATAGAACAGTGTCCCCCCTCCTTATCCAGTTTTGCTCTCTTTACTTTCAGTACTCACTGTCCACTCTGGGCCCCCCCCACCAAAAAACACCCAACCATCTAAATGGGAAATTCCAGAAGTTAAACAGTTTGCCTGTCTTTAGTTTTGTTGAGTTCTAAGAAGCGTGCTGAGATTTTGCTCAAGCATAACCTGTCCAGAGTTTCCATGCTGTATATGTTACCTACCCTTTCATCACATAATGGCCATGAGATCGATCATGGTGGGATTGCAGTGCGTGTGTTTAACTGAGCCTTTTTTTACTTAATAATGTCCCCAGTGTCGGCCTAGGGATGGTGGGTATTTTGTTACAGTGGATTGTTACTTTTCTTTCTGCTTTCTTACTAAGTTATCATTGATTCCATACTTATTATAGATATGTACGTAGAGGAAAAAGATTGTAATATGTACAGGGTGCTGGACTCTGCATTCGCCAGAGGCATTGGAACAGATACTCCATAAACACATAGGGAGCGACCTGTTCTAGAACTAGAACTTATTACGTGTGGGTGATAGATTTCGGGAGGAGCTGGCATCTAGTAGGGGTACTATAGGATCACCGAAAATCTATTGGTCTATTGGTATCACTGGAAAATTCTATCAAACATCATCTAAAGAATTTCTCACTTTCATTTCATCCAGAATGGAAACACCTTGTGACTCATTTTATGAAGTTAATATTGTCCTGATATCAAAACCAAATGAGGACAGTATAAAAGGAAAACTAGAGGTCCATATTCCTGAAGAACCTACATAGAAAATCTACAGCAAAATGTTACCAAATGGAATTTATCAATATATTTTTAAGCAATTATATCCTGTGACTGCGTAGACTTTATTCCTAGGCTTTAAGACCAGTTCAATATTGGGGGGGGGGGGCGGGAATCCATATAAACCACTATGTTAACCAGTTAAAGAATCACATGCTCATGTCAATTGATACAGATAGTCTTGTGATAAGGTGCAATGCCGGTTTGGAATTTAAAAGGAAACTCTCAATGTAATGAAAATGAAGAAGAACTTCCACAACTTCTTAAGGACCATCTAGACCCCTGCAACCAACATTCCACTAGTGGTATGAGACTGGGTTGCTTCCCTTTGAGATCAGAATCAAGACAAGAATACTTGTTCTTACCATTTGTTCCATATATTGCCAGGATTTCTAAGCAGTGGAGTAAGACAAGCAGTTTTTTTTTTTTTTTAAAGCCCAGAGATTGGAAAGGAATGAATAAAATTGCCATTATTTACAAAAATCATTTGCCATGTGGACATGGAAAATCCCAGGAAAGCTTCAAAGATGGCAGCAGGAATAACACTTCCTGGACTCAGTGAGTGTCCAGGCAGTCACAGAACACAAGGTTAAACACACAAAAACCAACCGTACTGTAGATTCTACCAATGAGTGCATGGAAAGTAAAACTTCAAACATGGGGCATTATTTACAATATCTGAAAACCAGAAAGACTTAGGTCTACATCTGTCAAAACACATCTAGCACTTGTATCCGGGAAACTATAAAATACCAATGAAAGAAATAGGGAAGACTGGGAGTATAACTCAGGGGCAGAACACTTGCCAACCATGTGTAAGACCTGGGGTTGATTCCCAGCCTCATAAGGAAACAGAAATCAGAGGTCTAAATAAATGCAGAGATGAACTAGGTGGATGGTTTGGAAGACTCCACATAAAAGATTGTCACTTCAACTCAGTTTGATGTATAGGCTAAACATAATTTCCATCACAATCCTAGCAAGGTTTTTCTTTTTTCTTTTTTTGTAATGTAGGCAACACTATTCAAAAATTTATATAGAAAGACAAAGGAACTAGAATAGCTACCACAAAGTTGACGAAGAAGAACAGAGTGGGAGGAAATCAATCTACCAACTCTAAAGACTTATTATATAGCTATAATAATCGACACTGCGTGCTAATGTCACACAGATCAATGAAGAAGAATAGAGAGCCCAGAAATAGACCCACACAAATATTTCCAAATGATTTTTGACAAAGGTATAAAAGCAATTCAATGGGAGAAAACATGGCCTTTCAGTGAATGTTGCTGGTACCATTGGCATCCATGGGCAGACAAAAATGAACTGCAAGGGCATAAGGGAGTAGAATATGGAATATAAAGCTCCAAAACTTACAAGGAAAAATAAAGAGGAAAAAATCTTCAGGATCTATGGAGCTGGAGCTTTCGGCCAAGATTGCTTTGACTTGACACCAAAAGCAGAAACCATAAAAGGAACATTTGCTACATTGGATTTTTACCAAAATCCAAAACAGCCCTGCACAAAGCCTTCATAAAGGGACAAACAGACATACTACAGGTTGCAAACAAATGATTGCAAACCGTATATCCAGCCAAGGACTAGTATCTCCATTATATAAAGAATACCTGAAGCTCAGCATGAAAAACAAACCCCAAAACTCCAACAATCCAACCAGAAAATGGACAAATGATATGAAAGAGACATGTTACCAAAGATGCTCAACTTCATTTCAGAGGGAGAGATGTGGGACTCCTGGAAGGTCAGCCATCTTCCCTAAAACAATCTGTGGCTTTCCTTTTATTGCCAGTGTTCTCTCTGGAGTGAAGGGGCCCACACTTTCCTGCCACTAAATCAACCTCAAGGGGAAGTTACTGGACAGACCTTGCATTGTCCATTTAAGTGGTTTTCCTGGAATGTAATTACAGATTTTATTTATTTAGTTAGTTAACTGTTGGCCGTGGGGCTTGAACTCTGGGCTTGAGCACTGTCCTTAGGCTAGCGCTCTACCACTTAAGCCACAGTGCCACTTCTGGTTTTCTGGTAGTTAATTGGAGATAAGAGTCTCACAAACTTTCTTGCCCTGGCTGGCTTTGAACCATGATCCTTAGCTCTGAGCCTCCTGAATAGCTATGATTACAGGCATGAGCCACTAGCACCCAACTACAATTACGGATTTTTAAAGGGAAAATCCAGATAGCATTACCAGTGCTGAAGTGCATATGACTTTTTTCAACAATTAATGCTTAGTAACTCTTCATTAAATAAATGAACTGTTAAATACAGTTTTATTCAATCTTTTCAGCAACTGGAAAGAATTAAAAGGTAGAGCAACATCTGGACCCCATTCTCTGGGCCTGGAGTAGCTTTGATCAACTTTGGGGGGTGGTTGTCCTCTTCATTTTGACAATGGAGTGGCTACTTTGGAGAAGTGAAGCAGATATCATGGAAGCCTATAGTTCTGAATGGAACTTACTTTCTGCCAGTCCCTGTCTGTCTGAATGTAGTTTCCCTGTGTTCTGTGCGGAGATGATAACTTTCACCAAAGAGGTCTGCTTTGTAGATGTTGCTGGTGGGTGTAGTACTTGGGTTGGCTTTATCATATTGTGTTGTATGGTATGGAAGGAAAACTGTGTGCCATGAAGACTTCCCTATCCTGCAGGAGAGAGAAAGAAATGAGAAGGAGGAGGAAAGAGGGGAAGGAGATGGGGAGGGAAGAAGAGAGGAAGGGATGGGGAGAGGACAGGGGAGAAGAGGGGAGGAAGAGAAGGGAAGAGAAAGAAATGGGGAAGAGAAAGGAGAGGAGAAAGAAAAGGTGAGAAGAGAGGCTAGGGGAATGAAGGGAAGGGAAGGGAAGGAAAGGAGCCTCTCCATTTGGAAATGAATCTCCATTTCCAGTTACTTTATGAATTTCACATGTTGAGAAAACTCTTTTCTTTCCTTCCCAGGGACTTGAAAAGGAAAATCAACCCGGAGTGCACAGTGTTCCTGTCTCAGGACCCTGTCAGGTTTTCAGGGCAAGGGACCAGGGACGATGACAGGAGATCCTAGCAAAGGAAGCCCTGGGTGCTGAGTGCAGGAGGTGCTCGCTAGCTCTACCCTCGCCCCCATTAAGAACAATCCCAGGACAGCGAGCATCATTTCAGGTCTGGAGAAAAGCTACCAAGCAAAGTTTTCCAGGTAAGTGACATTTCAACTGCATCTTCTCAGAGATTTGAAGGAGAAAAAATGAACAGTGTCGTGTGGCTCACCAAGGCACACTGGGTGGTAGGAAAGGTGCACATGCGTGTATCCATACCAATCCTCATAAAGGGATTTATTTTTTTTTTTTTTGCCATTTGTACACCGATACTCCTCTCCACATCAAACTGATTCGCTCAGTAAAAATACACTGCTACCTGCTTCTTCACAAACCTTTGATGGGGGAGAAAAAGCAATATTATTTTTTTAAAAAGAAGAAAATTACAAGTGTATCTGCTCCTGACACCGTTTTAAAAGCTGTTTGTAGCTGATTTACAATGCTCAAAGTATTCATCTTTTCATTTGAAATTCTAATAAGTCCTTTGAATGGGTTGGAGCTTGTTAGGAAGATCAGGGTGTGAAGTGACTTCATTGAACTATGAGGTACAGCTCCTGTCTTCATCGTGGACACCCAGGCCCCGCACTGTGGTGTCCCCTTTACATCTATGGAACCTTCTGGACTTGATATGGGTAGTAAAAGCAAATATGAGGTGGGAAGAATGATGACAGGGCCGTCGTGTATATGCATTGTGTATAGTAGCCCCTGAATTTGTGTGTTCTTATGGTGCACTCATTTCCTGGGTAAATTATCTCTGCCCATCTCCCAAGAAATCTTCCTCTTTGTCCCAATGCTATCACAATGACTGGGAAATCCTGGATCAGAAGTTCTGGTTCCAGGGAGTAAATGCATTGGCGCTCTTTGTAGAAGCCAAGCTGTGGGGTGTGTGTGTGTGTGTGTGTGTGTGTGTGTGTGTGTGTGTGTGACTTGCTCTCAAGGATTGGTGGTCTTTATCTTATCTGTGATGGGCACACACACACACACACTGCCAAAATGGTCAAGAAAAAAAGCACTTGTGTCAGAGTTTGTAATGACAATTTTCATTTGTAAGTTGTTAAAAAAAAAAAAAAAAAAACAAGGAACTCCCATTGTTTGAGGCATAAAGAAGTCTGATTTCGCCTGTGGTCTGACCTTCAAAAAAAAGAGAAACCAAGTTCGTTTTCTTTAGGATTTTTGCTAACTCTATTATTAAGCTCTAAGAGCCTGGCTCTCCCAGCATTGCATAAAGGGTGGAAACATCTCGAATATGTGGGTGACAGTACGGAGGGCTTGTGGTTCCAGGGACACGCCAGAGTACTTGTCTTGTTTCCAGCCCCGTCCCTCCACTGTGTTCCCGTGCATGTGTGCACGTCCATACATGCACTCACCATTTTTCAAGGACCATCCTTCTCCCTAGAGAGAAGGGAACAGCCATTGTGAGGCTCCGAGGGTGACGAAGGATGAATAGATAGAAAAGGAATTGAAACAAGGCTAAACAGTTGCCTGGAGAAACCTGGCTGGGAGACTGAGACCAATGGGACTCATTGGGTGCTAACTAATCTGAGTGAAATTCCCAGAAAAAAAAACAAAACCCGCTGAGTTCCGTAACTCCCGTGGTCCTATCATTTTAGTGAGGGAAGTCAAAGAGTTTCATAACTCTTGTAGCAGTGTTTCAAGACAAACGCGTTCCTGTCTGGATTTTTTCCTCTGGAATGGAAGGCAATGTGTGCTTGAGAGGAGAGCAAAGCGAGGCACGGACATGGTGTGAGATCAGTGGGGGCGAATGCCACTGATGTTATGTGGGTCCTGCGTGGAAGGACACAGGTGGAATCCAGCCAAGGAACACTGAGAGAACTAATCCCTGCTCAGTGGGGTCTGAGGCTCTACTACGCCATTCA
>NW_027206224.1:392500-620000 GCF_024711535.1 Dipodomys merriami | reverse complement strand
TTTTAATTTTTTTTTTTTTATAACGGTGCTCATATGTTATATGAACTTCTGTTATATGTTATATGAACTTCTGTGTTCTTAAACATTTACTGTTTCTTTGTGTTGGGTCATTTCAAACTCTTCCCTTCTAGCTCTTTAGAAAATTCATAATAAATTGTTGTGAACACACTGTTGTACAGTAGGGCATTAGAAGTGATTCCTGCCATCTATCTGTATTTTGGTACCTGTTTCTCAACTTCCCTCTATCCCTCTCTCACACCCCTTCTTGGCCTCTAGTGACTAATACTCAACAAGGTTAATTAGACTTTTGGGATTTTGAGACATGCCATTGTCGTTGGCAGTACTGGAGTTTGAACTCAGGGGCCTTGTATTTGTTAGGCAAGCGTACCACCACTTGAATAACAACCCAGTGATTTTTTTTTTTTTTTTTTTTTTTGCCAATCCTGGGCTTGAACTCTGGGCCTGGGCGTTGTCCCTCAGCTCTTCAGTTCGAGGCTAGTGCTCTACCACTTGAGCCACAGTGCCACTTTCAGCTTTTTCTGCTTATGTGATGCTGAGGAATCAAACCCACGGCCTCATACATGCAAGGCAAGCACTCTACCACTGAGCCACCTTCCTGGCCCCCAGTGATGTTTTTAAGTTGTTTTTTTTACTATGAGATTTTAATTTCTGATGTGCCTGAGAATGTCTTATTGTCTTTATACCCAAGGTGTGAACTATGAAGAAATTAAAAATAAAATACAAATTTAAATAAATGAGTAAAGGGACATTTTAGCTGGGTGTGAAAGTCAGAGAATCATATATTCTTTCCCTCCGAACTTTGTTAAACCTTCACCCACTTCCTCCTGGAACTAAAGCATACCTTTTATCACACTATTATAAAATTGGGGAGGGAAGGATATTGTATAAATGGGCTTGTAAGTGTCGCACTCTGTGTTTGAGAATCTCTCCCTGTTGTGATTGAATTTGAACAGCAACTTGATTGCATCTTATGCTCTATACAATATTTTTTTCTTGAAACCATGTAAATCTGTGCTCATATCTTCTGAGATGAAAGTCTATGAAGAAGATTGACAATCATCCACTTTCAGAGAACTCGATTTTTCTGCCTGAATAATAAAAGAATGTTTTACTTCCTCTTTAAACTCAGAAAGCACAACACGTTCAGTTATTTACTGTCAACCAATTCCTATCATTTTTCCTGTAATAGACTGTGTCCTCAGTATGTGTTGTACATATAGGTGTGTGTATATATGTATTTGTATTTCTTCCTTTTTATATGCATGTTTTTCCTCTTATATATCCCTTTTTTCTCTTCATTGAGCAATTTTCTATTCCCAAGGTATTGGTTATTTTTCTATTACCTTTCTTATTATTTATCTTTTTTATTACTGTTAGTAATTGTTGTTGTTATTGTTGTTATTATTATATTTAAGTAGTTGTCCAAAAGGGTTTCAACTCAACATGTCACTTTGTGAGTACAGTGCATTTTGATCAGTGTCTCCCCTTCTATCATTCTCCCTTCCATTAATTAAGATTCTCTCAAGCTCCCCTTTCTCTGTCAGCAATTATATTTTCAGTCATGTGTATTCACTGCTACCTAGGTTAACATATTTATTAGTTCTATAATGATGTTTTGATCTTTAATTTGTGTCCTAAACTCCATGTTGGTTTTTTATTACTAGGTTATTTTAATACCTTTCCATTAGTGCCAATTTTAGTAGATTTGGGTCATATTAAATTGTTCTATAGCATGAAGTACTCAAAAAAGAAATCTGATTTTCCTTGATTGTATTTTTTAAGTGCCTTATCTCCCATTTTTATGTCCTTTTTCTCATCTTTAAAGAGAAACTTGGAGGATCTTGGCTGTGTCTAGGGAAGGCTCTATATTCATCACCCTGAATGAGCTCTAGGCATTTATATTTGACCCCCTTACCCCTGCCCACTCACAACAATGCTCTCAAAAATCAAAATCCAAACTTGCTGAGTTTGCACATCTCCCCATTGGAAAATGCCTGTGGGTAGAGTATGTTTTCTTTAAGAGTTCTGGCCATTTCTTCGGTTTGTCCAACTCTTTGATCCCTCCCATATCAGCTCCTTGGTGTATTTAAGGTGCATTTACTATGTTATCCAGCATACAAAGTTGCTTTCAACAAAAGATTTAACCCAAAAAGGACTCAGATGCCATTATTTGTCATTAATGAAAATTGAATTCCCTTCATGATTTTATGTGTGTCTTTGTCTTGTTCAATATTCAGGGCACTACAGCAACCTTCTCTTTGCGCTGATATATATTGGGTAAATTCTTATTGACCAGCTTCCTGTTATATGTCCTACCTGCTATATACATACATTAGAAGGACTGTTCTAATAGGGCAAGTTCCTGACAACCAGGTTTTTGTTCTAAGACTGTGTTAAATATCCTTCATCAAGGTTTCGTCTTCCCACTCTGAAATATAATTTATTAACCTACCTCTAAAAATTTGAGCTCAGGCAATTTTCCTGCTCTTCATTCACCATCTGTTGTCTTATCAGGCTTAGTAGAAGGCTTCTTGTTTTTGAAATTCCTTTTTTGACATTTTGTGTCAGCTTTCCATTGTGGTGGGGGGAAAAAATCCCTGAGAAAATAGTTTATTTTGGCTCATAGCTTCAAGGGTTTCAATCCATGGTTGTGTGGCCCTGTGATAGAACGTTGTGATAGAAAACTTGTGGCAGAGGAAGCTTCTCACCTCCTGGTGGCCAGGAAGCAGAAAGGAAAAGAAAGGGTTGGGATCCCAATTTCCCCCTTCATGGTCATGATTACTAACTTACTGCCATTAGGCCCCTCCTTCTAAAAGTTACACTGCACCCCAAAAGTGCTCACAGACTGGTGACTAAGACTTCAACAAATAAGTACTGGGGGAGGGGGGTGGGGGAAAAAGCAGGAGAGTTAAGATCCAAACCACAACATGAAACAATGCAAGATGCCTTCAATGTGCTTCTCTCTATGTTCTGAATTCTTTGAGGAGACTTCTAGTATTTTCCTTACTCTGGTTCAGGATCCCTTAAAGAAGCATTGTGGCACACCAAAGTTATTTGTGTATCTTTTCTTATCTGATGCTTTGGGAACTTCTATGGTTTGGGAAATTTGTGTTCTTTGTTGTTGTTGAGCATCTTCCTAGGTTTTCTACACCATTTATTGATTTGGGGGTGGGGGGGGCATTTGGTATGAGTGTTTTGGAGATAGGGTAAGGAAGTTAAAAGGTGGTTCTTAGGATGGGCCCTAATGCCATCTGGTTGATATCTAACAAGAAGAGGAACTTTACATACAGATAGATGCATCAGAAAGACAATGGCTTAAAAAAGGAGAGACCTCACCCAAAGAAGAGACCTCACCCAAAGGAGAGACCTCAGGAGAAACCAAACCCTTACCCACATCTTGATCTCAGACTTCTAGTCTCCAGACTATGATAGAACCAATTTCTGTGGTTTAATCTTACCAGCACCATGACCCCTTCTGTCATATTCTCATCCTTTCCCTTTCCCTTCTCCTGGAGAGACTTGTCTCAGCTCACAGATGTCTCTTCTTTCAGACCACATTCAAAACATGCTCCACCATTCAGGTGGTCAGGGTGATCTCCTTCCTCAGAGCTGCCCTCCCCTGCTTGCTTTTTCCGCACCCCCATGCATGAGAATTAGGACTGAATCCCAAGACTTCCACAATTAGGAAAGTTCCCCTGCACACAAAATGTTGACATCCATTATTTCCACTTTCATCTGAAGTACACATATGAAGAAGAGTTTTGTATTTGTGTTTGAGTAGCACACTGTTTGTGTACATGTGCCAATCCTGGGTCTTGAACCCGAGGCCTGGGTGCTGTCTCTACCACTTCTGGCTCCTTAGTGGTTTATTGGAGATAAGAATCTCATGGTCTTTTCCTAGCCAGGCTGACTTTGAACTGTGATCCTCAGCTTTCAGCTTGAGTAGCTAAGATTGCACGTGTGAGCCACTGGTGCCCAGTAAGTAGCATTTTTTTTATTCACAAAGCATTTTGCAGACATTCACTTTGCTTAATCCTTACATCCTAAGCAGTGGCTTTCCAAGACTAGATACTCAGGGAGGTTAAGCAACTTGTTGAAAACTACACAGCTGGGCCTGAAATCAAGGTGAAAATGTTCATAGTCAGGGATTCCCAGCATAAGATGGCCATTGACAGTGGATTCATGTGGTATGGCTGATTTCTCCCTCTTCTGAGCTGAACTTTTGAGAGCCTTTAGTTCTGGCTAGGTGTTTGCTGTTGAATCATTCCTCTCCGATTAAATTGGAAGTTCTAAAGAGGCAAGTTCTGGGCTACCCTTTGTGTTTAGTTATGGGGTTTGAGAAAAATCTGTTGACTGGTGAGTAGGTAAAATGGACATTTTTGCCATGACAGCATAACTCTTAGCCTACTTTAGTATTCCCAAAATAAATGCAAAAGTGATAGTGCAGGCATGATGTTGATCTGGTCATTTTAGACAAAGGTTAGGAAAGAGTATGTATAAAAATAACACTAAGGCTGACATTATATTACAATAATTATAATTATCATACCTTCTATTTATACAGCATCCTTCCCTCTTTCTCTCTCTCTCTCTCTCTCCAAGGGGCTCATAGTCATTTACAAGCAGTGAGCCTTATCCTGCTGATAAATAGAAAATAAATTGCTTATCTCTTGGAAGAGAATTAACTCTTTCAGGGCACTAGGGTACCATTTAGTAAATTAGTAATCCACTAAATGGCACTCCAGATACATAAGATCCTCATATAAACCTGGAAAATGAACGTGTTCCCGGTGCTTAAAAGAAATCAGGGCATGCCTAACAGAAATCAGACAGCAGCTCGAAATGCATGTAATGTACTTATCTCTCTCCTCTAATAACTTTGTATTCGTTCTCGTGGAAATCCACTTGTGACTAAAGATGGATCTATTTGCTAAAAGCTGCCACTTCTGATCTTTTAATCTACTAATATAAGAGCAATAAAGGGGAGGGGGCAGGTGATAGGAAAAAGCAGAGCAGTGGTTTTATACACATGAGAGTAGTGGGAATTTATTTAGCTAAACAGCTATTTTTTGAGACTAGTGACTTTCTTCAAAACCATTGGAAAGGCTGACTCAGAGATTGTTCCCTTAGGTCCTAAAAATGTTCATCTACTTCTAAAATAGTGTTTAGTGACTTTGAATTAGCTTCATGGATTTTTTTTTTTTTTTTTGGCCTTTACTAAGTTTGGTTAGGGACGGGTATAACTATGAATTAGCAGTAGTTTTTTTTTTCTGTTTCTGTTTCTATTTTTCTGTGCCAGTACTAGGGCTTTGAACTCAGAACCTCTCACTGTCTCTTGACTGGCACTCTACCACTTGAGCCACAGCTCTACTTTAGCTTTTTGCTGGTAAACTGGAGATAAAAAGAATCTCGTTTCCTAGGCTGGCTTTGAACTGTGATCCTTGGACTTCAGCCTCCTGTGTAGCTAGGATTACAGGTGTGAGCCACCAGCGCCCAGCAGCAGTAGTAGCATTTTCCAGCTGCCAGTCCATCAAAAATGAAGCTGAAGAAATGGACAAGAACCCGGAGCCGGCTGAGATCTTCCATAATGGGTGTGGAGACACAGAAATGGCTCTTTGATGCAGAGTTCATCCATCTTTAAAAAACAAACAGATGGACTGCATTTTCATTCTTGTTTGCTTTCTCCCTCCTCCTCCCCTCACGTGTAGGGCCTCCTCTCATTTAAAATGTCTGGAGTGAGTTCACTCATTGGCTCAGACGCCTCTCTTGGCTGTCTGGACTTGCTCATCCAGATGTGGCTGCGTAGAATTCTGATTCTGATTCGGTAACACGCTATTGATTGCTGAGGCTTATCGGTTTATGTGCAATGAAAAGAATTTGGAAATTGGCAGTGTCTTATTGGCTTTCTGATTTGTGCTTTGAGCCTGGCTGGATGGTCAGCTGGGCGGCCGCCGGGGAGGTCAGCAACTCTGGTGTTCACAAGGTGGTCGCTTCTCCTGACGGTGGGCTGTTCCTATCAGTGCCTGCTTGCTGAAACGCCACGCACTTCTGAACAACACTCAGTGACTCCCATGTAATCAGCCCCTTTCTGAAACCTCCTCTCCCCTTCCTCTCCCCTTCCTCTCATCCCTCCTCCACCCCCCACTGCCAGTCAGCTGCCCGTGGGGCCTCTTTGCACAGACCTCAGCTTGTTCAAGATAAATATGCCACAGAAGTCCAACTTCAGCAATCCACACACCTCAGAGCCCCTCCAACGCCAAGGAGCATCCTTAAAGAGAAGAATCAGCAGGCTGCTAAAAAGAGATCAAACAGATCAGCAAAACGCCTTGAACAGGGAAGGAAGAATGAGCACGTAGACTAACGGCTTTCATTTCCCAGTAAGCAATGTGACAGGTATAAAAATAAACACGAGTGGAGAAAGTGTCCATCCTGTCTAATTGTATAATTGCCGGGGATCGAAAGCATGTGGCACTGGCAGGGAACTAGTGCGTCTCCCTCCCCCGTGGGGACCCACATAGACATTTTGCACATCTATGTAAAAGAGGGAGTAAAAGACTCCCATAGTAACTCAGGTCCTAGGAGTTTGCTTTCCAACTAGGCCTGGTCCTAGAGATGAAGGGTCAGCTACACAATATCACTGTGAGCGCAAAAATTCAGAGGAGAAACAGGTCCATACTAATTCATCTCAACCCCCCCCCCCCCACTGCGGGTCTTTGTGTATTCCAAACTATAATCACCAGCCTCTGGGTTGAGCTAAGAAGCCTGGTCAGCAGCACCCCACAAACCCTCAAACCTTATAGCCGATGGCCTTACCCACCCCACAGTGCCAACACAAGACCCTCAGAGAGAGATCGGAGGAAGAGACGAGTGGAGTCTATTCATTTCCTTTAGTTTTAAGAGGAGGGCACACACACACACACATGCAGCACGCACGCACGCATGCACACACGCACGCACGCACGCACAGAGGCTGTATCCTGCAGTAGGCAGATCTGCTTTTGTGTTCAAACCTCCATCCCCACTGCTCCGGCACATGGGTTCATCCTGTCCTCAGCAAATTAAAGCCACTGGCTTCACCCTCCTGTCCTCCACTTGAATGCGCTAAGAGGGTTTTCTTTGAAAGACAAAGTGACTCTGGGATTTTCCCCATAACTAAGAGATGAAAACGTCACATCCAGGGCAGGTAAATGTCAAAACATATATTTGCCTAATTTTCTGGTTTGAATTAATCACTCTGTCCCCTATCTGCAACTTGAGTGTGTGTGTGTGTGTGTGTGTGTGTGTGTGTGTGTGTGTGTGCGCGCGTGCGTGTGCGCACATGTGCTCGCGTGCAGGTACTGCAGTACGTAGCCTGGGCACTGTCCCTTCACGTTTTTACCCAAAGCTTATGCTCTACCGCTTGAGCCACAACTCCACTTCTGGGGGGCAGGGGGTGTTGATGGTTAATTGGAATAAGAGTCTCATTGACTTTCCTGCCTGGGCCAACTTTGACTCGTGATCCTTAGCTCGCAACCTCCTGAGTAACTAGGATTACAGGTGTAATCCACTGCACCCAGCTCCACACCAGTAACTCTTAGCTTTAGAGAACACCACTCAGGTGTGGAGAACAGACACTTGTGACTGCCTAGGAGGACAAGAATCTTGGAAATGAGGACCCACAGCTTTGGCTTCATCTCAGTGGATCTCACTCCAGTGCACACCTGCCTTCAGAGATGTTCAACAATGCCTGGATTTTCAAACTAAAACATGTAGCTTAGCGCTTGGCACAGGCCCATGACAGAAGAGAATCTGTGCATGGCATCGAGGTATGAAGACTGAGAAACTCAACACCACATTCTTTGTGCCAAATGCTGCATGTTCTGTGACTTGAGAAGATACAGATCTTGCTGGGTGCAAATTGCTCAGATGCTATTGAAGGAAAATTGAGTAGATTCCTGCCAAAAGGAGGGGAGGGGAGAGGACTCCAAAAGCACAGATGCATCAACGCAGCCCAAGACCAACTGGAAGGCAGAGAACTGGGAAATGGAGATCCTGATCACTATAAAAAGCTGTCAGAGTAGATCATTAAGTCCCCGAAGTCTGTCGGTTTGGTTTTTTATTTTTGCCTAAATTCTCCCAATGCAGGCAGATGGTTTTTAAATTGCCCCAGATAACTAGAGCAGAGTGGCCCATGTGGGAGGGATTAAGCAAGCACACTTCATGAGGCAGACTGGTCCTCCAGCCCGGGGCTCCATGGGTTTGTCTTCTTTACAACACCACAGACCTCTCATTCACCTTTTATCTCAATCAATCGTCCTGTGTTTACTGAGGGGCCTACCAGTGGGACCCCGGAGGTGTAGATCATTCAATTTGTCACAGCACATATTTTCAATATTATGATAAGAAGGCAAGGGACTCTACACTTTGTCAACTTGCGAAGTCCAAGATCGATCTGCAAATAGATGGGCCTCCCCGTATTCTGAATGAACGTGTGCATGTTTGGGCTGTTTATTGACAGTGGAGAACCTACTGACCAAGGGTCCTGATAGAGTTACAAAGGCCGGGTCAAGGCAGGTCAGAGCTGTGGAGGATGCACTGGTCAATAGCGCAGCCACCTGTAGGATCTGAAGGCTTTTGCTAGGCCTCCCCCATCTGACTGTGCTGTAACCAAACCTTAGTGCATCCTGGACCCCACCTTCTTTCATTCTGGTGGCTGTCAGTGTTCACCCACTGCCTGCCCCCCTCACACACACACTCCACACACTCCTCCTCTCATACCCTTCCAGAAAGGGGTTACCCAAGTAGCCTGGCTTCTACCTCCATCATCTCAGAAAGTTAAGGACATGCAGGCAAAAGGCAATGCTGTTTTTATAGCTCCCCTAGGAGCTGTCTCTCTGGTGCATATGCAAACCATTCTTGGCAAGCAGAAGTTTAATTAAAAGCCTCTCAGAATGCCTCTCCAGCTGGGGTGGGCTTCAGTCGCCAGGAGGGGCCTGATCAAGTGCATTTGAAAACATACAAACGAGAGGCCTTGTTCCCAGGAAATGTCATCTGGTCCCCCTCGCTCAGCGCCTTGCCTAGGGAGGGGGGGGGGCCGAGGGCTGTGGTTTTTTTGATGCCTTATCTCTTGTCTACCTGGAAGATGCAAATGATATTCAAATTTGGTTCCAGTGTACAGGCGGTTTGCATATACCCCACAGCAAGCCTCGAGCAAGTGACTAATGGGAACATGTGTTCTTTCTATTTTTATAAGGCTGGGAGGAGGAGGGGATGGAGGGCTGAGCTCGTGGGGTTTGAAATCTCTCTTTGCGGGGGTCAGGTTGCTGTCTGGGGTGATGCTAACACCCAGTGGCAGCTCCCTGGCAAGCAGGGTAGCAGCAGGCGCTGGCTCCCTGTCGGCTGGGCTCCGCAGAGGACCTTGGACTGTCCCCGCCTGTCTCTTTCATCCAGCAAGAGGGAAAGCAGGACACGCAGCAGGCTGCTCGGGACAGTGGCTGGGCCGTCACCGCCTGTGGCCTTGGCCAGACGTTGGTCTCAGTGGGACTTTCCATGCTGACACTCGGAGCTTTGTACGTGCTGGACCCTGAGTTGGTGCTGAGCCCCACAGCTAGCCGCACACAGGGAATCACTCCTGATCAACTCCATGTTGGGTTAGCTAAAGGGACTTCCATGAAATTTGTGGCCATCCATCCAGAGCTTCATGTAGCCTATTGCAGCCCTAGGTAGGAAAAAAAAAATAGGCGACCTTGGTGTGGTCAGTCATGGCGCTACAGTGTACAGGCCCCTTGCATATCCACCACAGGTCAGATGATTCCTAATCTAAGACCAGCTCAGGGCAAAAGCACAAAACCCTATCTGAAAAATAACTAAAGCAAAATTGAAAAAAAAAAACTTGACACATGACTCAAGTGGTCGAGCACCTGCTTAGCAAAGTATGAGGCCCTGAGTTTAATGCCTAGTACCAAAAAGGAAAAAAATTGTTTTTGCTGCTAGACAAGTACCCTCCCAACTTGAATCGTGCCCACCCCCTCCGGCCAGGTCTTTTTGCTTTAGTCTGTTTTTCAGACAGGAGTTTGTACTCTTGCTCAGACCAGCCTCCGTCCTTGAGTCTCCCCTCTCCACCTCCTGCATAGCTGGGATTACAGGTCACTGCTCCTGGTCTGTTTTTGAGATAGGGTCTTATTAACAGTTTTCCCTAGGTGGGCCGGCCTTAAGCTGAGGTCCCTCTATTCCTAGATTTTGACGATCTGGGATAATAATCTCTAGTTAGGTGAATAATATGGTACAAGAATCTTGCAATGATGGAAATTGGAGGAATAAGAAATTAATTAGATGAGTAGCCATCAGAAAGAACTCTTTGACTTTTCTCTCTCTCTTTCTTTCTTGTTAGGAGTGTGTATGTGTGTGCGTACATGTATGTATGTATGTGTATGGGGCTTGAACTCAGGGTCTGAGCACTATCCCTTAGCATTTATGCTCAAGGCTGGTGCTCTACCACTTGAGCCACAGCTCCACTTCCAGATTTGGGTGATTAATTGGAGTCTCACAGACTTTCCTGCCCAGGCTGGCTTTGAATTATAATCCTCAGAACTCAGCCTCCTGAATAGCTAGGATTACAGGCATGAGCTACCAGTGCCCAGCAATTTGATTTTTTTCAATGTGAAGGTTGTTTGGGTGTTGTTTTTATTTTTAATTTCTAAAAGAAGACAGTGGCTAGGAGGTAGGTTGCAGGCATGCCTCTGTGCATAGGGAGGAACTGGGATCTGCCATTGCTACCTTCCCCTCTTTCTTCTTCCGAATGCTCTTGCCTTCTCCCAACCCGCTCATACCATGTGCTTGCTGTGGCGGGCGGTGGGGGGGGTGGGTAGGAGGGATTGGGCTAGGAAACCATGCTAAGAGCTTTCTTCTATAGACAGGGTTTTTCATAAGTGGGTTTTTCATAAGTCAGACAAGTGGCCTAATGGCCTGGCCAGAGTGAATGGGGTTAGGTAGAGCTGGAACCAGCGTGTAGATCACTGCAGACATTCCTAGGACAACAATATGGCAAGGATGATGGGGAACTCAGGAGCTCAAGCAATCACTACCATCTTCAGATCCGCGTGGAATCCGGAGCATCGGAGCCCAGTCAGGAGCCAGGAGCGACACTGGAGGTTTCCGTGGAGCGGGGCAGGGTTAAGGGAGAGTCACGCCAAGGGCTCCTCGTTTATTCTGTCTGCCTATTCATGTATTCATGGTGATGGGAGAGGTAAGAGGCAACAGATGGACTTAGAAATGGACATGACCCTGCATTTGCTCTGCTCTCTCCTCCCTGGCTTAAGGAAATGGAGCTTCTCCCCTGTCCCCCCTGTGCTGGCTGACCCGCCCTGTCCTCCAAGATGCTGGGGGCAGCTGCACCGGTAATGGAAGCCACCAGCTCACTGCCGGGGGAGTGGGCAGAGCGCTTCGTATCAAGCACCCCA
Source organism: Dipodomys merriami (assembly GCF_024711535.1). Lineage (NCBI taxonomy): Eukaryota > Metazoa > Chordata > Mammalia > Rodentia > Heteromyidae > Dipodomys > Dipodomys merriami. Next base: position 608,541 of record NW_027206224.1, on the reverse strand, counting down.
TGGAGAAGGAGTGTGAGGAGGGGTTTCCTTCTGTCCTAATAAGATTGTCCAGGACCTGGAGGTTTCAGGGACGCCTGGAGACGGGCACGAATGGCCAGCTCACTCTTCTTAATTAGCACTAATGCAGTTGAAGCTGTTTTCTTAGGCTGACCAAGGGGAATAGTAATTAATATGGTAGGAGAGACAGACGGAGAGTTCAAGGCCGGCATGTGTGCCCCTGACCCTGGGGTCACTGGGGTAGGGGGACCTGGAAGACAATAGCGCAGCTCATGCAGGCTGGACAAAGGTTGGTTCCAGTTCTTAAACCTCAGCCCGAGGTGACCTTCCCATTAATGAGAAAGTCTGTCCTTCTCTTTCTGGAAAAAGGATCTCCTTATTAGGCTAGCAAATAAGGTAGGGGTGTGTGTGTGTGTGTGTGTGTGTGTGTGTGTGTGTGTGTGTGTGTGTGTGTGTGTGTGTGTGTGTGTGTGTGTGTGTGTGTGTGTGTGTGTGTGTGTGTGTGTGTGTGTGTGTGTGTGTGTGTGTGTGTGTGTCTGTGTGTGTGTGTCTGTGTGTCTGTGTGTGTGTGTCTGTGTGTGTGTGTCTGTGTGTGTCTGTGTGTCTGTGTGTCTGTGTGTGTCTGTGTGTCTGTGTGTGTCTGTGTGTGTGTGTCTGTGTGTGTGTGTGTCTGTGTGTGTGTGTGTGTGTGTGTGTGTGTCATTTTGTTTCCCCTTATTTAAACATCAATGCTCACCACATCTTTGTCCTCGAAGGAAGTCATAGATGCTGTTGTTGCTGCTCAGGTTGCATGGAAAACCCCAAGTCTACTGACCCAAGTTCTACAATTTTTATTTTTTGCCAATCCTGGGGCTTGAACTCAGGATCTGAGCACTGTCTCTGAGCTTCTTTTGCTGAAGGCTAGTGTTCTACCACTTGGGCCACAACGCCACTTCCGGCCTTTTCTGACTAGTTTATTGCAGATCAGAGTCTCCCAGACTTTCCTTCCCTGGGGCTGGCTTTGAACAACAATCCTCAGATCTCAGCCTCCTGAGAAGTTAGAATTACAGGCGTGAGCCGCCGGTGCCCGGCTGAGTTCTGCAATATTCCTATCACTGAGAAGCCTCCGTGGCAGCCTGGAGTTCCAAGCTGAGACTAAACAGGCCCCTTTTGCAAGCTGGGATGAGGGCAGGAACTATGAGGGCAGGAAGCTGAGCAGCTGTGGGCAGCAGGCTCCAAGAGGAAGGAAGCAAGCCAGAGAAGGTGACAGTTGTACTCCTCAGGGAAGGAGTACAGGAGCATGAAGCCATGGGGATGGGAAGCCAATGACTGTCTCCCTCACTAGAGCTGAGCTGATCATTCACAACTGACAGGGAGACACAATCAGTAGAAACAGATCCAACTGATTGTACCTCTTCCTACCTCAAAATGCTGATCTACTTTCCTTAGATCTCTCTTTTTGTTTCTCTCTGTCTCCCCCTCTGTCTCTGTCTCCCTGTCTGTCTCTGGGTCTCTCTGTCTCTCTCTGTCCATCTTTCTGATTCTGTCTCTGTCTCCCCTTCTCTGTCTGTCCCTGTCTCTGTCTCTCTGTCTCTCTCCTCCTCTAATTAAATATTGCTGCCTAACTCTCTCAGGTCAGCAGCAATGTCACTAGCATCAGCGATGAATCACGGCTGAGCTGACATTTTAAAAATGGCATCGTCGGGGCAGTGAGTGCAGGCCAGACACCCAGGCACAATGGCTGAACCCCGTAAATTACACTAAAAGTCTAATCAGAATAATCAACACACTGACATCTTTATGCACACCGGCAGAGCCGAGGAAGGCAAGGCGCCGCGTCGGACCCTGCAGCAAGCTCTGCGCCTTCTGCGGATGTGGGGGAAACTGTCCGAGGTGGATGGTTCGAGGGCTCCGTGACCACTTCGAGACATGGCTGCTTCGTGTGACAAAAGCAGATAATAGCGCGTGCTTCTCCCAGTGCACGGGCTTTCATGTTCTCCGACCAACATTTCCACACCCCTGCTACTTGCCTCTCTAGTGTGCAAAGAAGAAAGCAAGCCAGCCAGAAAACCCTCCAGAAGCTTTGACATCCCTGCCTCGTGGAAGGTCAGGCCTGCTGTTGGGCCATGCATATGCAGAAAGAGTGAATGACTGCCAGTGATTAATTGGCCCCACCAGATCAGAGACGCAGAGAGCCCATTTGTCACCGGCCAGCTCTGGGTATGACCACGGGGCCTCCTCGGGCTGTGAGCAGCGCCGCGTGCACCAGCTGGGATGAACCGGTTAGTGCCTACTGAGGTATGGCCAACCAGGTCCAAAGATGCACGTGTACTGTGGGTGAGCCAGGCCCTGCATGGGCTGAAGAACTAAAGGAGAGAAAGGACCACGCTGGACAAATGAGAGGCAGAAACTTTTATTTTGGTATGTGGCAGTTACTGGTGCTCGAACTCAGGGTCTGGGCTTTTTTGCCTAAGGCCAACCCTCTACCAGTTGAGCCCCAGCTCCACTTCCAGTTTTTGGAGATTAAAAGATCAGAGTTGCACAGACTTGGTTGCCCAGGCTGGATTTGAGCCCCAGTTCCTCAGATCTCAGCCTCCTGAGTAGCTAGGATTACAGCCGTGAGCCACTGGCACCCGGCTTGCAGAAACTTTTTTTTTATTTTTGCAAAGAAAGGAAATGCTATGCTTATGTGGATTACTCTTCTATTGATCACCTATTGATTGAATGCCAGAAGAAACAAGCTGTTCATTGGTGCTAGAGATGGTTGGTACCATTTGATATGCCTCAAAGATACAATTGAGAATCACGTGCTAATGTTTCCGATAGGTAAACAGAGATTCTGTGATTTTTTTTTCCCCAAATCATGGAGTAGTGGTTACATCTCCACCTCTAGAACGTCTCTTGTTGACCACATACAGGAGGGACCCTTCGGGTGGCCATTTCCCCTGGCTGTGGGTCCCCTAACACATCCTGAACAGGGAACACCTCTGAACCTCTTTGACCCCTGGACATACAATATACGTGGATACTGGTCTCCAGCTATGGAGCCTAGGACAAATCAGTTCACCACTTAGAACCTCAGTTCCTTCATCTATAAAATGGACTTCATGCTCTGGAGTTGTGACACTGAGATGAAATCCACACAGTTGGGGGCCAATGTGCCTGGCATTCATGAAGCCCTGTCAGGTGTGGATGTGTTTCTACACAAACCTCCTGTCCAGGCTGGGCCATCCAGGCGCCCCCTAGTGGCCCTAGCATCAGCCTGCATCCTGAGCCACAATGGGCAGGTTGGAGTGCAAAATGCCCCAGGGTGTAATTCTCAGGAAAATTCTTCCGCAGCGTCTCCTATCCATCCTCCTATAGACAGACTCTCCCCACAAGTACTTGTTTAATAAGTACTGGGTCATTACTAGTGGGAAGCACAGGCTGAGGTACGGTGGTGTAAGACAGAGAGAAAAGGGGAAGGGGGAATGAGGAAACCCAAAAGCCAAGCATGGTAAATGAAGGACGGCTTGGGTTGGTCCCATTTGAAACCACTGTGCATCTATGTCCTGCTGAAGAATTCTCCATGATAAGATAGTCCAGCCCAGTGAGCAATTCCAGGTGCAAGGGAGACTCTTGTAGAATAACATGAACTCAGAAGAAGAAGAAGAGGAAGAAGAAGAAGAAGGCGGAGGAGGAGGGGGAGGAGGAAGAGGAGGAGGAGGAGGAAGAAGAAGAAGAAGGAGGAGGAAGAAGAAGAAGAAGAAGAAAAGAAGAAGAAGAAGAAAAGAAGAAGAAGAAGAAGAAGAAGAAGAAGAAGAAGAAGAAGAAGAAGAAGAAGAAGAAGAAGAAGAAGAGGAAGAAGAAGAAGAAGAAAAGAGATGGCATTAGGTCAATAGTGGACTCTCGTTCTAGCTTTACAAATGAAGTGGCTTGCAGACATTCTTGAGATAGCAAAGCTTCCTTAGTGAATTTCACTAGAAATCACTCACTAGTGGGTAGTCTGAAATGTTGGACTCCCCCCTCCCCTTGCTTATGAGCATACATGCAGGAGGTATAAGCAGAGCAATGTCCAATCTCCTAGAAACTTCTAGAAGAGGGAAAACTAGTAATGACCCCAGTTCAAGCAGCCTTTGCTTGGTGTTAAGGCACCAGCTTAAGCAAATGACCTGGGTGATCTCACTGAGTTGTAGGTGATGCTCCTGGTAGGAGTGACTACTTCTGCTTTACTGAGAGCAACTGTGAGTGAGTGGAGACTGGTGAGTTAGTGGCCTGAAGTCATCTTATCTGTCAGGATTCTGTGTCAGGAAAGTGATGCAACTCTCTCCCACGCTAGCTTAAAGAATAAGCAAATGTTACGTGCGCACTCTCCGATTGGTGGATGTCACCAGGACTTTGGCTCTGCCCATCTCTCCTTGGTATGCTAGCTTGCCTTGTCTGTAGGTATCCTCAGGATTGCAATACGAGTGGATCCCGGGCATTACATGGAGATAATGTCTCCATCACTTGTTTTCTTCTCCCTGGGGCCCTTCCTTCCTTGAGTCACATGATCATACCTACACCAATCACTACCAAGTATAAGAGATCACCAGGACCACAGGCTGGTTAGTCAGTCATCAGCACAGCACTGTGGGAAGGATGGAGATGCAGGCAGAAAGAAAGGAAGAAGTCCACCTGGGGGTGGAGAGGCATTTGCCATGTTGGACACAGCCAGGATTTTAGCACCCTAATAGCAAAGAGAGGGAAGGAGAGGAAGCCTCTCTATGAAAGGGGAAGCCTCTCTGTCCCTACCTAGTACGCAACAGAGTTGCAAGAACTTTGAGGTATCCTTTTTAACAATTCCTGAACAACAAAGGAAAGTATTATGGGATGGATTGTGTCCCTTCCCACCTCCACCACCCCTCCATCCCTACCCAAGTTTCTGTATGGAACTTCTAACCCTCAGTATCTCAGAAGGAGACTGGAATTGGAAATGCAACTTTAAAGAGATAATGATAATAGAATGAGGCTGATCCTGCCCTGAGGGTGCAGACATGTTCAGAGGGAAGACTTTAGGGAATCCCAGAAGGAGTTGACCAGTCTATATAAGCCAAAAACACTGGCCTCCAAAGACTTCTCCCCTGAAGGTCTATAGCCTTCAGCACTGTGAGGAAATAAAGGTTTGGTACTTAAAGACTTCTCAGCTGCTCAACTTCATTATGGGGTGCCTTTAAGAACTAGCAGGAGGGAAATCTATTTTCCTCTAGAATTTTCTAGAAATGGGGAACAGAGAATGCAGAAAAACTCGGTAATTAAAGGAAGAGAGAGAGGGAGGATGCAGAGGGAGGAAGGGCCTGTGAATACTGGAGAGGAATTGTGGGCGTGCTTTGGAATTTTGATTGATCAGTAAGTTCAGCAGAACTAAACTGAGGGGCCTGCAAAGGTCAGAACACCCCCGCCCACCTTGAGGTTGAAAGAGGAAGTTGCTTTGAAGGGGAAGATGACTTTGATTTGGAGAAGGGTCTGGTGACTTGGGCTCACTGTGAAATCCATAATTCAAGGGTTCTGTGTATGCCAGTCATGGTACCTGGGCAGTGACAGGGATGGACAGGGTGGCCCTGCCATTGGAGAATTGGTATTTATTAAAAGAGGGTAAAGTTTAGCATGAGTGATGGGAGGAAGATCAGTATCAGACATTTGACTGCCAACCTCTAAAACCTCTATTGTCAGAAAGGTTAGAATGTGCTGAGCTGTTGTTACTTGTAAAGACAAATTTGCTCCATCTAAGGCTCCAGTGGAAGGGAAAAAAAAGTCTGTAGAACTAGTCTTTCAAGTAGGAAAAGAATTCCTAAAAACATTCATGAATTGTCCCCTTTGCATTTTTTTCCATGAAGAAAAAATCTATATGCTTAGGTTAGAAATAGAAATAGGTAGAAAATAAGCAATATCCCAAAGACAAACTAAAAGCAACTCGACGAAGGTAGCAAGCAGTTACCTTGCTTACTGTACCTTGCTTGCTGTAGATCTGTGATTGACAGGGGAACCTCACGGGCCTCCCTGGGGGCTTCCAGAGATTGTTCTAGTTGGAGGAATCTGAAATGATATCATTTGAGGTTTTTCTGAAGTTCTCTGACATCTCAGGCCTTATTTACTTGAACTATGCTGAAGCCCTAGAGTAACGGTGGCCCATCGGGGTCAAACTTAGAGAATCTGTGTCCCATAGCACATGACAATTCAAGATCAGCCAATCTACAAAGGCAGCAATTTCTTCTTCCCTTTCTTTCTTTCTTTTCTTTTTTGGGGGTTAGTTATGGGTCTTGAATTCAAGGTCTACGTGTTGTGCCTGAGCTTTTGTGTTCAAGGCTAGCACTCTACCACTTTAAGCCATAGTAACATTGCCAGTTTTCTAGTGGTTAATTGAAGATAAGAGTCTCATGGACTTTCCTGTCCTGCCTAGCTTTGAACCATGATCCTCAGATCTCAACCTCCTAAGTAGCTAGGGTCACAGGTATGAGCTACCAGCCCCCAGGCTGAAGACAGCAATTGTTTAAGGCTTTCCTGCCTAGAGTTTCTTGGCTGTTTGTGTGTGTGTGTGTGTGTGTGTGTGTGTGTGTGTGTGTGTGGTTGTCATCATTCTGTTGATTTTTATTGGCATAAAATGTTTTACATTTACTTTTGTGCATTTATCATGATGACAGAAGTGTTTAGATGATGACTATAAATGAAATATGTATGTTTCCTAAAGATATGTGTGTAATTTAGCAAAATTATTTTACAGGTTCGCTCAAAAGAAAGCTGTTCAATTCATGTCTTGCTAGCATTGCAGAAAATTTTGCTAATCGTACCCTAATGTGGAAATGAACACACAGTACTTAAAAATACCAAATATGCGAGCATATAAATAGTGTTTAAAATATCTCTTTCACAATAAATGATGATCGCTGTGTTAAAAATACCAATTTTGAGAGAAAATTGATTTAAGAAAAATAGCTAATCACAGTACCCTGTGAAAGAAGCATACTTTTTCTCCCTGTATCATTTAATTTTCAAGTCAAGAGATTTGGACTCTTAGCTCATTTTGTGTTCCATCATTATTTTTTTTTTCCTTCCACATTCATTTGCTGAATAATCATCTTCTAAAACACCCTGCTTCTTCTGCCGTGGTATCAAACTGGCGCGTTACCAAAAAGATGTAAATGATTTAATTGAATTAGTTTAATTAGGTAAATTAACAGTTAAGCATATCACACACAAGCTTGTTCTGTTTATACTACGTTATGGAGATAATTTAGTACAGGAGGAAAATGGGCATGACCGAAATTCCAATGCAGTAAGCCAGATGAGCTTGCAGAGGAAGAAATACAAAAATAACAGTTGCTGGAATTAAATCTGGGTAAATAATTTATGTGCTAGAGCTATTATGTAATTTGAGCCAGAGACAACCAGTAGATCATCGACGAATGTGCAAAAATCATGGCTCCCAAGCAACAGTGTTAAGGCAACCAGACTTTTCCTGACCCCTCCAGAAACATCTCCGTAGGAAAATTCTAACATTCCTTGCTAATTCCGACAAATTGAAGCAATGTAAGCCAGCCTGGTGAGCCAAACCTCTGAATGAATGCAGAAAGAAACAAACAAGCAACGATCAGATTTGCCTTCAAGCGTGTACCAAACAAATCGAATAGACCAGACCTTCTTGGCCTTGGCTCTGTTGATGTGCTTTGTTAGATGGCATAGGAAGACCCTATGTTCATCAGAGATGTTTAGTAACATCCCTACTAGGTACTCACCTGTTAGATACCTTCTAGATCCCAACAGAACAGCCCTGCCCCCAGGGAGGACAACCAGACATTCTCAGCTGTCTCTTGGACAGAGGGCCCAAGTCACCCTGCTGGTAAAATCATTGAACAATTTTCTGATATGATAATTCCCTAGGAATCCATGAAGAGTCAAAGCAAGATGCAACCTTCATAGAGCTCACAGAGGTTGTTCTAGAAAGCTTGAAAAGTATCGATTACTTCAAGGATCTGAAACATTCTCCTGTTCTTTCTTTCGTCCATGCATCCATTCATCCCTCCATTTAGCAAGCCGATCTCCAGCACTGGACATGGGCTATGGGTACAGAGAAAGAATACTAGCACCTTTACCTTGCAAGGACTGATAGAAAACCATGCCAGCATCCCAGCCTCAGAAACTGAGCTAATGCATTGGCTCAACTAAGAACAATGTGGAAAGAAGATGATTTTAAGCACAAGAATGCTACAACACCCCAACACCCATGTTGACTTTTTGGAAAGAGCAAAGCTCTTCATATCTCACCACCACCCCTAAATTCAGTGCTGACTTAGACACTTACCAATGGGGTTACCTAGGCAAAGGCCATATTTCTGAGTCTTGCATCCTTACCTATTGACTCATTGCGACGGTTACACCAGACAGTCCATAAAAGCGCTTGGCATGCCATCAGCCCCATAAAAATAGCTTGGTAATTATTAGTTCTTCTTTCCCTCCTTTGCCAGCCCATCCAGCCGCCATCTTTCTCACGCAGGATGCAATGGAAAGCATTCGCTCAGGGGGGTTTGCACCCCTCTGACATCTGGGTTGCATTGTGAGACGCTGCTGAGGTTGTCCAAAACCCCTGCCACTGGGTGATGTTTACTCTAATGCCGAGTGTTTAAATCTCTTAAATTGGTAACGTCAGCTTGACGTCCATGTTAATCTTCCATGAGATTTTAAGGTCTGGAATCTGGAGGTGGCTTCCCTCCCCCCATTACCACCACATCCACGGATCTGGAGCCAAATTGTCACTGTCATTACCACGGGTAGCAGGGAAAATATGGGAAAGTAGCCCATTGGAAGAAATGATCATTTTTCTATACAAAAGGAATTGAAAGGTTTTGCCGAGTGAGCCTTCTGGCCACACAGTCTTGAAGGCTGGTATGTTTGTTCTGTTAGAAAGCAGGGACAATCAAATGGGGTGTGTGGGGGGGGGGGGAACGGGGAAGGAGGAGGGAGAGACCTGTTTTACATTTGGAAATACCAACAAAACCACATTCCCGCCCTTGCTGCAAATTTATCACAGCGCTCACTGAACTTTGTATATATCATGGAATGCAGGGTTGAACTGTTTTCTTTGGGATTTTGACATGTCTCTCTCTAACCCCCTCCCCCGCCTTCTCTTTTTTTTTTTCCTCTCTCACGTACATACACACACACACACACACACACACACACACACACACACACACACACACACACACACAAACACACATGCTCTGCAGTGATGCATCTATAAAAGAAGAGGACATTTTCCAGAGCATAGTTCATTGTCAAAAATACATACACATAATATAATAAACACCCAGCACCACCATCTTTGCCTGGGCACCTACTTTACATCCCTTGCTTCAACCATGTAATCCCCAGGCCAGGTTTCCAGATGAGGGAAGCCTCTGGGAATGCAACTTGCCTGGGAGAAACGTCGCAGGCCAGGGCCTGTTTCTCTAGCCACTAGCTGCTATTACAGTGAAACCAGAACCTTCCTTAATCCCTTCCATACCCAAGGACTTACTCTCAGAAGTTTATTTAACTTGTATATGTTATGGTTATGATAACATACAAGTTCAGATTAACCCAAGAGGGAACTGGCAAATTCCTTGTATGCCTCAGGCCATCCTTTAGGATTTCGAAGGTTCTAGAAGGAATGGTCAGTTTGGCTATATTTTTATCCCATTATTCTCTTTCCTCTCTCAGCCTCTATAGCTTAGGGGTGAGGGTGCGAGCAGTCCTAGGGCTAGAACTCAGAGCCTGGGTGCTGTCCTTGAGCTTTTTTGCTCAAGGCTAATGCTCTACCATTTGAGCCTCAGCTCTACTTCCAGCTTTTTTTTTTTTTTGAATAGTTTATTGGAGTTAAGAGTCTCACAGACTTTCCTGACTAGGTTGGCTTTTTTGTGGGGGGATAATGGAGGGGTTGGTCATGGGGCTTGAACTCAGCCTGAGCACTGTCCCTCAGCTCTTTAGCTCAAGGCTAGTGCTCTACCACTTGAGCCACGAGGCCACTTCCAGTTTTCTGGTAGTTTATTGGAGAGAAGAGTTTCACAGCTTTTCCTGCCTGAACTGGCTCTGAACCGTGGTCCTCAGATCTCAGCCTCCTGAGTAGCTAGGATTATAGGTGTGAGCCACCAGTGCCTGGCCCTAGGTTGGCTTCGAGCTGTGATCCTCAAATTTCATCCTCCTGAATAGCTAGGATTACAGGTGTGGGCCTGAGAAAGTTATTTTAGACTAATTTCAGGCCACAGAAAAATTGCAAAACCAATTAGGTCAAAGAGTTTCCTTTGTCTTTTGCCCCTCACAAGCTTTTTTCTGTTGTAGTATCCACATTACGTGTCGGCAGCAGATTCCCTTTATCTCTGCCAATCTGTCCTGGTTCCTCCATCTTCCCTGGCCATTTCTGAACTGGATATTTCTTTTCCATTAGTCCTGGTCCATTCTTGGGCAAGATGGCCCTGGATTGCCAGGTGTCTGTGGCTTTCTCACGAATGGATTGAGACTCTGAATTTGGGGACAGGAACATCCTGGTGGTGATGTGTCCTTCTCAGATTCAACATGCTTGATGCCACTATGTCTTAAAACTGATAATAACTAACTTTGGGTACTTGATTAAGTGGTATCGGCCAGGCTCTCCCGACAAACATTTTGTTGTTTTCTCCTGTATCTATTGGAGAAATCTATTGGGGGTGAATACTGATACCTAATTCTTCTTCAAACTTTAGTCTATTAAAATAATGGGTGCCACTGGCCACATAGTGATTATGACTGTGTGTCACCATGAGAATGGTTGAGTCAACTCATGTCTCTATATAGTCCTGGGACCTCCCATGGTCTCAGGTCCTTCCCTCTCAGGATTTTCCCCAACAGCATCCTTCTTTGCGCAAACACTTTCCTGCAAAATGACATTCGCCGACCCGGGAATCTAGCCCTGACTTTGAGATGGAGTGGTGACAGAATCTGTAGCTGGTGACACCAAAAGCACCCAACAACAGTGCATCCTGTAAGCCAAGGAAAGCAGCAACCACCACGGGGGGGGGGGGGGGGGGAGGGGAGGGAGAGAATCAGGAAGAGGAGGACATACCCCATGAATCTTTTACAAACCCCAGTGCATAATACTTCCCACAGTGCAAAACCAAGGGTCAGGGCCTGCTGGGTTCTGCCCAGGCCAGTTCAGAGTCAAAAGGAGACAGTTCCAATTGGGATGGGCTTTTCTGTCTTTACTCGGCTCTAGAAACACAAGAATCAGCTCTTTTCTCCCCAAATCAAATGACCCACAACATATGTGTCCCTGTCTGTGTCACTGCTTTGCATCAGGTTTAAGATCCCTTTGTGGCTTAATGGTCACAGGATTAGATTGCCTGTAGTCTAAAGGGTTAATTTAAAAGCTGGAGTTCCATTTTGGTTTTTTTTTGGTTTTTGTTTTTTGTTTTTCCTTTCTAGAATGCTCACAAAACAACCAGGCATAAAGACAAAAATTCCTTGTCATTTCTCATGAGCAAAGTCCAGTTTGCAATAGAGACCCCATTTGTATTGTCCCTTTAAACGGACAATGAGACATTACTGATTACTGCCGATTTTGCTCGGTAATTTAAGAACACAGAACATCATCTTTTTTAAGTCGTAGACTTCCGGTAGAGGTCTGCGGATACGCACTTGGGCAGGACACCCTGGAGAAATCCTGTGAGTATAATTTGTAAAATCAAGGGGAAAGGGAGGTAGGAGATTGAGTGGTAAATTTGTCACACATCATGACAGAGTCTGAGTTCTTGGCTAAACTGTGAATGTAGTTATCTGAAGACAGGCATATATCTCTGTTACTGTTGTATCTCAAATGTCTGCCTCATAGTAGGTGCTCAATAAATCTCTGGTGTATGAATCTGTGGTTCATTACAGAAACTATTCCTGTGTGGATTGAACCCTGACTTAGTGCTCCCTTTCATTTATTGAAGCTGGGATGTGATCTAGCAGGAATTTAAATCCTTTTGAAGATCTATTTGTTATCTTTACATGAGGCCTTTGTAAACAATATCTTTCAAAGTATGTTTCTTGAGAAGTCAGTAAACATTGTTCAGTAAAAATGACCCTGTAGTCAAAGTTTATACTAGGAAAGGCTCAACAGATTTCTGTTTCTTTGAACTACAGAACTTATCAGCGCCTTTGAGAAATTGAATAGAGGTATTGGACTCACCAAGAGAGCCACAAAACATTTGACCATTGTACGTGTTGTGGTTTTAAAAAATATCTTTTATGCTAGTCATAAAATGAACACAGTATGAAAAACTTCATTTTTATAGAGCATTTTATTTAGGTCAAAGGTATTAGAACATTTTGTTTGCCCATTTATTTTACCTTAGACAAATTACTTGTGTTTGGAAAAACTCCCAAGTCAAATGTTAATATGAAAAAGTTGACCTTTATATATGCAAGATTTTGTCCAGTAACTGGAAGGATAATGAATGGAAGGAAAGAAGGAGGGAAGGAAGGAAGGAAGGAAGGAAGGAAGGAAGGAAGGAAGGAAGGAAGGAAGGAAGGAAGGAAAGAAGGAAGGAAGGAAGGAAGGAAGGAAGGAAGGAAGGAAGGATAGATGGATGGATGGATGGATGGATGGACTATGGATGGATGGATAGATAGAAAGATAAATGGATGGATGGATAAATAGATGGATTGATCTATCAATGGACTGACTGGAGAATGGATTGATGGATGGGTGAATTAGTGATTCTATAAGAATAATGCTACTGTATAATTTACATAAGGATTAATATCAATACCCACATTCAAGAGAGTTCTTCACATTTTTCCAAACCAAAAATCATCTTCACATGTAAGCACTTTTTTTGCCATTTCCTTTGCCACCTCCCTCCCCATAGAACTCTTTGTTATATTTTTTGCTAATTTCTGTTACTCTTTTTTGTTTCCTCATTAAACTTTGTTTTAATGGCTCTCAAAATTCGGTGACAGATTTTTGGTCATGTTGTTTCCATTAAAAAGTGCTGATTTTTAAGAACTAATAACTTAAATCTGCCACACCAAAAAATAATGGTCCACAAAACATTTTTCCTTTCCTTCTGAAGGTTTTACGATACATTGTTATCATTACCCAGTCTTTTACTATTAAACTTAAATGGCCAATTGAGAGAAACAGTTCTGAGACCATTCTTCCACCACTGGTTAAGACTGAAGTGGCAGGTGGTAGGGGTAATATTCATTTAGCCTGGGCAGACTTGGTGACCTTGCCAGCTCTGGCAGTCTTCTTGTCCACAGCTTTGATGTCTTTCTACATCTTGTCTGGATGTTCTCCAATCTATCCATGCTCTTCTGTGTGGTGCTCAAGTCTTTCTTTCCTCCAATATGGTCCCAACACCCCTCTTCCAGCCTAATTCCCCATCATCCCTTTAGGAATAAACCACAGTCTACATCCCTTGACCTAGCCTCCACTTCCTGAGAATTCTCCCTGAGAAATGTCTCGCTCCCAGGCTGCTCCTTGGATTGTTCTGTTTGTCCAGAATGCCTGGGGGAATCCCACATCATCCAAGTGAAGGGCTGTATTCAAGTGTTACCTGAGGTTTTCCCTTTGATTCCCAACCACCTGCTTTGTGAGAACATGCCAGTCTGGCTCTGCTCTGAACCTGCTTGGTCTTCTTTGATGTCATTCATCACCACGTAACTTACCATTGGTTTGCCTCCTTCCCGTCCCACCTACCCCCCCCAACACACCCACTGAATTGTGAACTTCTATGTAGCAGAGTTTTTCCTCCTCTTTTCGGCGAGTTTCACACTCCTCTTAAGATCCTTAAATTCATCTATACCATTACTCACCCCTATAGGAAACAGACCCAGGCTTTCTCTGAAGGAAATAGGTCTCATACACGAAGCCTGATTAGCATCCTGAATTTAGAAGCACTGGCTTCACAGTGCTGCACAAATTCGTTTTCAGAGCATCATTTGGAACCTGGGTTAAACCTTCCCTTGGAAAGGAGATTCGGCGTGACGGTGTGTCTCCAGCCAGCCCACAGAAGCCTATTTAACTTGTAATGTGTCTAAAGTCTGATACTAATAGCAGCCCCCAGGGTTCCTTGGCCTCTTCTCTCAGGCCATTGCCAATCTTAACAAGACAGACTTTGCCCTGAGGCAAAGCATAAGGCAGGGATGGGATGGGATGTAGGGCGCTGTCTCTGTGGATGATGGAGAAGGAGGAGGGGAGAGAAAATGTCAATATGAGCAAGAAGCAGGAAAGCAGAAGGTGGAAGACAGGGCAGAGAAACGGAACCAAGGGCATTCAGTTTTCGATGTCCATCCCAGTGTAATGGGGACAACAGGAGCGGAGTGCACGGCGCATGCACTGTGGTGGATAAGTACGTTCTCTGATATGTGTTTCTATCACAGAGTCACAGGGCGGGGGGGGGGGGTGCTGGCCTGTACCCATCTCAGAGCTTCTCAAGTGTTGTTACTGTGATTTTAACCACAGTGGACACTCGACCCAGGGCTGGAGGCATTGCTTAAGCGGAAGAGTGCCTGCCTAGCAAGTATGAAGCCCTGAGTTCAAATGCCAGTACTTAAAAAAATATATATGAAAGAACAAACGGAAGGAAGGAGAGAAAGGAAAGTGAGAAGGAAGGGAGGAGGGAGGAAATAAAGGAGGGAGAAGGGGAGGGAGGGAAGGAAAAGGAAGAAGAGGAAAGAAAGAGAAAGAAAGAAGGAAAGAAAGAAAGAAAGAAAAGAAAAGAAAGAAAGAAAAAGAAAGAAAGAAAGAAAAGAAAAGAAAGAAAGAAAGAAAGAAAGAAAGAAAGAAAGAAAGAAAAGAGAGAGGAAAAAGAAAGAAAGAAAATGAATGAATGAAGCGAGGGAGGGAGGAAGGAAGGAAGGAAGGAAGGAAGGAAGGAAGGAAGGAAGGGAGGAAGGGAGGGAGGGAGGGAGGGAGGGAGGGAGGGAGGGAGGAGAGAAAGAGGGAGGGAAGGGAGGGAGGGGACAGAAGGAAGAAAGGAAGAAGGAAGGAAGACATGAAAGGAGGGAGGAAGGAAGGGAGGGAGGGAGGAAGGAAGGAAGGAAGGAAGGAAGGGAGGAAGGGAGGGAGGGAGGGAGGGAGGGAGGGAGGAGAGAAAGAGGGAGGGAAGGGAGGGAGGGGACAGAAGGAAGAAAGGAAGAAGGAAGGAAGACATGAAAGGAGGGAGGAAGGAAGGGAGGGAGGGAGGAAGGAAGGAAGGAAGGAAGGAAGGAAGGAAGGAAGGATGGAAGGAAGGAAGGAAGGAAGGAAGGGAGGGAGGGAGGGAGGAAGGGAGGCAGGCAGGCCCTATTCTGGCTAATAGCAGCCACAACACCTCTCCTCCATGACTAATAGTTGGGGGTCTCCCAGGAAGAATAGATTTCCAGGGCAGGGGACACTTTTTCTTGCTGTCTGCAGTGCTTAGCTCGGAGCTATGGGTCGGAAGGTACTAATCAATGGTTTGTTTTGTTTGTGGTTTTGGTCTCACTGGGGCTAGAAGCTAGGACAAATGGCCTTGTGGGGGTGACAGGCACTCACCAGCTTAAGCCACTCCTTCAGCCCCACCCCCCTTTTTGCTGTAACTTTTCTTTTTTGATGGCCCTGGAGTTTGAACTCAAGGCCTTCTGCTAGGCAGGGGCTCCATCCCTCAACTATGCAGCCAGCCCTATTTACTGTTGGTTAATTTTGAGATCGGGTCTTGCTTGCTGCCCAGGTACCTGCTTGGACCACCATCCACCTATTTTAGGCTTCCTGCATTCAGTGGGTGATAGGGTGCGCACCTCCACATCCGGCTTCCCTCTGTGTGGAGAGATGGAGTCCCAAGAACGTTTCTGCCTTGACTGGCCATGAACCACGCTCCTCCTCATCTCAGCCTCCCAAGCAGCTAGGGTTATGGGTGTGACCGGTCAGCACCCAGCTTGCTCTAGTTACTTTGAAAATAGGGTCTCCCGTTTTTACCAGGGGCCAGCCTTTGGCTGTGATCCTCTTTCCCGGTACCTCCCATATGTAGCTGGGATGACAAGTGTGTGTTGGTACACCCAGCTTATTGGTGGAAATGAGCTAGTGCTATCTTCTTTTGGGTGGGGAGGGGGCCAGCCTCAAACTGTGATCCTCCTGATCTCTTCCTCCAGGTATGTACCGCCTCACTTAGCCCAATAAATTGTTTACTAGCAAGTAAACTGCTCAAATGGATGGAATAGCCAATGGATGCTTTAATGTTTCACCAAAGCTCCACTCCCCTAGACCAAGTAGATGAAATCCCTATGGCGAATGCAGAGAAAGAGATGGGGCTAGCGAGATTTAACCTTACACAAAGGCACATTGAAATGATGGGAAGGACAGGGTCAACATTGTTTTGGAATCTTTGGGGCTGGCCCCTGTTCAGGCCCGGCAGATGAGGACACAGTACACAGCAGCATCTTGACCCCAGGTCTGACCTTCTGGACCACCAAGGGCCACCCCAGCTGCCCTGAGTTCAAACCTACAAGGTCCCAGGTTCAGTTGTTGGGAGAGCAGATTGCCTGAGACTTGCTCATCTTGTGCCTCTTTCATTCCCCCAAAGAGTGAAGTGTTTCCAGGCCAGCCTGGAGGCTTCCAGAAACTGCCTGTCACACACTGAGCCATAGGACTTTGCAGCCTCTGGGACTTCAGGTCAGCTTTGCCTCTTGGCCGGACCACTCTGGGTTTAGAAAGAAAAGAGGATGGGTTAAGGTAGCACCAGAAACGGCTGCAACTGGGTGAGAGTTATAGATTCTCAAATCCCTCCGCCCCCACACGCTTTGGCTTCAGACCAAGATCCTGCCAGGGCACGGCCACGAGTTTGTCTTGATTGATTTCTTCCGCTTGCTTTCACCATCTCTGGTCAATTCTGCTTGGAGACTATTTTTTTGTACCCATCTCCTTTTCTTCCTTTTTTTTTTCTTTCAAATGGTGGATATAACAATAGACTTCTCTTTCTTGATACCCATTCTGATATCTCTTAATGCAAACACCGCCTGTGGGGAGCTTGAAATGAACAACCATCCATTTAGGGCCCAGGCTAAATCCTTCCACCCAAGCAGAAAAAGCAGCTCCTAAAGCTTCTCCTATGAGAGCTAAGCCCCAGCCGCCTTCCCAGCCCTCTCCCTCACCGCCTCCCCAGGGGCCCAGGTCTCCTATGCCCATCACAAGTAAGGCCGTCAGCTACCGTTTGCTTTCTCCAGGCCTGTGGGAATCAGAGGTTGTGGTAGGAATTGATAAAAGTAAGCATTTTGCCATTAAAAAAAAAAAGAATCTAGGAGGGCGATGGAAGGCCATCCTTGTGAATCCCCAGGCTGTCTGTCTTTGAAAAGGAAGAGCTGGCCGAACCTACAGAACTGGCTGCCTCTGGAGTTTATTCTTTATTTCACTCTGCGCCTCACGTCCTTGTGTATGAATTAAAGATTAAAGGCAACTTAACCTGCATTTTGCTATATCTCTATATACAGCCGACAAAGTGGGGGGAGGGGCCGGGGGAGCAAGTGTCTTCAGTGGGATCTCTTGGTTCTGACTCCAGACTGACAGGTGGGAGACTAAAGTTGGGAGGATTGCGGTTGGGGTTGGAGGGTAGGGTCTATTCTTTCTGACTCTACTATTCCCCTACTGTGGCCTCAGGCAGATCAGCAGGAGTTAGACCTCCATTTCTATAAGCCTAAGAAACACCCCCTGAGAAGCTCTGTGGGTGTCAGAGCAATGATGACGTCGTTACGTCGTTGGCCACTTAACAAGACACAAGGCTGAATCATCAGCCAATGGAAAGCCAGCATTGGGGATTCTCCCTCCCATTGTCAAGGGCAATCAATTTTGGATGATACATGGCTGACTTTAAGATCCCAGCAGGACTCTGAACCCTGGAACACCTGCCACTTGAGGCTACAACATTGTGGGAAAAGGCAGTCCTGTGCATGATAGGAAGTTCAGCTGAATCCCTGGCTTCTACCCACTGGCTAGCATCCTTGGCTTACGATGATATCTCTAAATACTGCTAAATGTGCTCTGCAGAACAAAAATCATCTTCCATTGGAGGCTAGTACAGAACCAGCCACCTTTGAGGGGAGAGACATTGCTGGACCCCTGACTCAAAGAAACGGAGACACAAGCACACAGGGCTAATTTGATGCCATATTCACAAAGTGGAATGTTGCCACAGAATATAAGCCAGTCTGGACAAAAGCTCAAAAAACGATCAGGCTGGGACAGGGACAAGGGGTTGTGGAGAAAATATATTCCCAAGCTATCCTCCTGCTCTTTTCCAGGCATTCTTCTTGTTCCTAATATCCTGTTGGGGCAAATCATGGTTCATTGACCTGGCAAAGACCACCCTGGAGCCTGAGAGTTGCAGTACCATCTGCTGGGCACCTGGGGTTGTTCTGGTACAGGCTGAATGGGAAGAGGAAAATTATTTCCCATGTACAGATGGCCCATTTGCCTCTGATTCTATGGCTAAGGATCTACGTAACCAATATTCAACAGGATCTACTGCATTCTGTACAAATGTACAGCATTCATGCAAATGTATGAGCAAGAAGGAAGTTGCTCAGCACCTGGGGGTGATGCTTCTCCGGCAGCTGAACGGAATTCTCTGTACTCTTCCAAAATGGCCTTTGGGTCCAACAAGGTATCCGTGGGTCCTCGACTGAGATCTTCCAAGCGCAGCTCTGACAGCAGAGACCCATGCAAAAGATACTGTATATGGATACCCTGATGCTATTGTAGTTACCCAGGACCCACGTGATCAACAAGTTCCACGTTAGGAGCGTGGTGTTGGTGCCTCAATGGAGCTCGCACTGAAAGAAATAACTGGGGATGCTCTTCCCAGCAGACATGCACCTGAATGGGCATCTGAATGGGCATCCTGAGGCCAGATTTCCCCATCCAGATGTTAGTGGCTCTGCCACTTCCTCCTCCAGGAGATGGAATGTCTGTCCCCTCATCCCCCCCCCCCCGCCCCGTGGTGTGCACCCCTGGGTGCATCTACCCTGGATACGTCCTGGAAACCACATCCGATGAGGAATTATTTGCATGGCGCTCCTCTCCCAACCTTCCCTAGAGCCAAGAAAAGATTTACATTTTGGCCGGGAGTGTTCTCCAGGTCCCAGACATTTCCTCTCCTTTCAAGAAGATTCCAGATGAACATAAATCTTACTGCGGCTCTGACAGCCTCCAGTCATCTGTTTACCAAAATAAACTCGAAGCATACATTGAGAAATAATTCCTAGTGAAATATGCATCCCCATGGCATTTCAAGCCTGGTATTTAATGTCTTTTTTATGGTTAATAATGTATCAAAAGCATTCAGGGTCTGAAGCTGTCATTACATCACATACATGATGTGCAGAGTCTGTTTCAATGACTTAAAACAAAAAAAAAAAACTTGGAGTCAGTTTTTATTTCAAAAAAATACTAATACATAATTGCAGTGTCCTGTTCCCCTCCCTATGTATTTCTTCTAATACTTCTGCAGCTTGATGAGATCAATCCGTGGGAAGTAGCTGGAGAAGTTTTTCTGCTTTACGCAGAAACCACGAGCTATTCAGACCATTGCCAAATTGTCTCATTTCTAATGGGGTTCTGTTTGGAGAGGACCCTACCCTTCTTTTCTAGTTTATGTTGGTTTATTTACAAAAAGGAAAAAAATTGCAGAATTTTTTAGTATGCTCAGTAGCACAGCTAAACTGCCTTCTTCTGGCAGATTAGGGGTTGAATCAAAACTCCAGGAAAACTCCATCTGCCTCATTTTCTGTCTGACTTGGGCTCATTGATCCTGGCGACAGCATGGACAATGGTTCCCTCCTGAGTTGTCTTCAGGCTCATGTCAGACTTAAGAGCACCAGTCCATGGCCCATCAGAGAAATGGCCATGTTCCTATCCACCAAGACTTCTCCAGCACCCTGGACCCTTGGTGTGCAGACCAAGGATGCTACCATGGAGGTGTTCCCAACAGTCAGGCTCACAAATGCCTTGATTTGTGGCTCTGAAGAACAAGTGAAATAATTGGATAATGCCCTGAACAGGCTTTGCAACTAGAAGACTCAGAAAATGGTTTGAACTGGTGAGGAATGGAGGAATGAATCGCCGGGGAGGGGGACCAGGGTCGGGCAGGCTCACATGGTCTGGAGTTCCATGCAATAGTCTAGACTCAGAAGCTAGGCTCCTTTGGTGTAATGGAGATCATCCTGACACTTTATTTCCTTTCGCACATGTAATAACATTGAAAACAGGAGGCCACACGTTCGGTGATGGCATCTGTGAATAGAACTGCTGCCACTGCTGTCATTTGCCGTCACTAAACACGCGGGTAGTGTGATTTCATCAGGTCTGTCTGACTCCTTCTACTTCAGATTTGCTAATAATGGACAATTTACACCCACAACCAGAACGTTGATCCAAAACTCATCCTGTGAGATCTTTGGAGTTTCCTTCTGGGCAGACATAGCCCAGGCACATGTGGAGAATAGAGACAGAGGATGCCCTGCAGGAGGTCTTCTCTTTGGATTGTTAGTTTGTAGGCAGCCATTTCAAATCACGGGAGGGTGGTCCCATCAAATGAGTGAGGGGAACAGGGAGATCCTATACCCCAAGTTTAAGGGCCAGCCTCATCTAGCCTCGGGCTAAGGGAGTGGGGGGCAGGAGGATTGGAAACATAGAGACATAGACTCCCCTGAGGTGGCATTAGCTTGTCCCCAGACCCTGAGGCAGGCTTGCCTACCCCTGACAAGCTGAGTGCTTAAAAGACTGAATCCTTCCAGTCCCCACTGGGGCAGGAAGCATCTTCTTTTCCTTCATACTTTTCTAAGATCTGAATTTGTGGGGATCCCCAAAGAGACCCCTATCCGCAAACCTCTGCACAGGAGTTTTTCTTGTCTTTTTGCCTACTTAGAAAAGGATATCCTGAGATCCAAAATCCAAAGCAAGAGTGACTCGAATACAACCAGTGCCAAGACATTTCAGGCAACCTGCTCATTCGGCTGATCTTGCCATTCATTCCTTCATCCCTCTCCCCTTCCGCTTGAGCTCCTGTCCCCAGCCCCCTTCCCCGGAGGCTGACAGGCCTCACAATCTACAGACAAATGCTGCTGGCTTTCTCTTTCACAGGCATTTTAAGAAGTTCCTTTTTGCGACGTGTTCTCCCTGGGCTCCCTTTTGAGTTTTTCCGGCTACCTCCCGCCCGTCCAGTTCAGATCCTTTCTTGGATTGCCTATTGTTCAACTCCACGGTCCTTTTTAAAGTGTCAGAGCAAATTTCTGTTTCCAGGAAGAAAGTACCTTTTGCTTCTTCTTCTTCTTCTTTTTTTTTTTTTTGCCTATTTTTTAATTGCATGTGGCCTTCATGATTTTAATTCCCACGGAAACCTTAACTGTATCCCTCAGAATACACACACACACACACACACACACACACACACACACACACACACACACACACACACACACACACACACACACACAGAGCCAGCAAGCAGACACTCTCACCCCTTCGCATGCCCTGCCAGACATACGATTGCATACTGCAAAGCTGGTTAATGTGGATGCATCCACGTTGGAAATGACAGGATATGGTGGAGGGCCAGTCACTTAATGAACCCCTGCGGGACTGTCTTGGTTTCTAACAATTTCTCTCCAACTCATCAGGCAAGGGGCTCACCAACCTCAGCGTTTCACTCCATCACGTTCCCTGCCACCCCCCACCCCCACCCCACACAAACAAACCAATTACAGCCGGTATAAATTGGACCCCTCTTCAGAAAGTGCTCCCTCAACCTTTTTTATTTCCACCCTTCCATACTCAGCGCCAACTGGCCTGCCCAACAGGTACACTGAACCCACACATGCACACACACACACACACACACACACACACACACACACACACACACACACACGAACACACTCTGTCCACATCCTTGATGATTTCCTGTTATTTGGTGCAACCTAGTCTTGTCTGTCTCCATATATCTTAACATCTACTTTCTCATGGAATATGGGTTAAGAATCATCCAGATAACTCTCATAATACAACCATCCTAAAGCCCTGTCCTCCTTCAACTTCCTGATTCATTCTTGGGTCATACCTTGTGTAGTTCATATTAGAATTAATTGCTTGCCACCGTGATTATGGACTGATTCCTTAACCTCCAGATTTTTTGTAAAGAGCTGTTTATGGTTAAATAAAACTATTAAGATACTGGGTTCATTCTTAGAAGAATTAGGGGTCAGCTGGCTGAATGCTGAGAGGGATTTGGTTCAAAACCAGCCAGGACAAAAAAAACTCTGAGAAACTCTTATGTCCAATTAATCAGCAAAAAGTCAAAACTGGCAGTGTGGTTTGAGTGGGAGAACATCAACTATGAGTGAAGAAAAAGCCTAGTAAGAGTAGAGGCCCTGAGTTATGCAGAATGACTCATGCTTGTCATACTAGCTACTTAGGAGGTAGCAATCCAGGAGATTGAAGTTTAAGGCCAGTCCTCACAAAAACTTTGTGAGATTCCGCCTCCCCCCCCATCTGAACCAATAGAACCTGGGTGCAGTGGTACATGTCTGTCACCCTATCTTTATGGGAAGTATAAATGGGAGAATCGTGGTACTGGCTGGAGAGGACATCAATGTGAGACCCTATTAAAAAAAAAACAAAACAACAACCCAAACCACTAATGATGTGGCTCAAGTGGAAGAAGACCTACCTAACAAATCCAAGGTCCTGTCTTCAAACCCCAGGATCACAAACGAGTTAAGGAGTAAGAAATTGCCTAAGGAGAATTTGATCAGCTGTAAGTGATCAATGCTTACCCAAAGCATAGTCCACAGGCCATTCCTATAAACTAGTGGGGATCTTCACCAAGGACAGAAACTAGAGGAAGACTTGAGAAAATGTTTGCAGCAATCTAACGTCGTTAGTGACATTTTGTTTTCCTGGTAATGCAGCTTGTGTGTAACTTACAAAAAGAGATTCATCCATGAAGGATCCAAGGTTGATATCAAAACCACAGAATTACAATGGGTGAAGCAAGAAGATCCTCCATCATCCTGAAAGTGTTCAAGTTTACCTAAGGAAACAAAGCATCTTTGAATGAACAGTGAAAGCTAACAGTACAAGCAGATGACATTTATCAAGGAAAAGTAGAGACAGTGAAAACTCTTCCCAATGCAGATACCATTAAACTGACAATAGCTCAGGACAGTCTTGAGTAGATGCAGGTCATACAGGAGATGATCACACTTTGCAAGGATTCTGTTTTGAAATAACTTTTGGGCATAAGATCCGTTGTGTAAACTGACTCTGGATCCTATTATAAGACCCCCAAATGCATATTCTGGAGGGAGGTACTTTTATGATGCTGAAATCAGGCTAGTCTACTAACTCTCCTATGAAAAGCTTGATGCAGTTCTTCCAAGGAGACTATTGTTAGTCCTTTGGCATCTACAAATCTCCGTAGAGTCAAAATCCTGTTATAACAGAGCTCTCTACGGATCAGCCTCCACACTGACGCACAACACACATTTCAAAGGCAGATGCCTGCTCCCTCCGGCATGAGGAACAATTACCCAATTATCTAAGCAGAATGATAGGTGTCTGTGACAAATCATAGGCTGGAGACATTTTAAAAAATAATAATAACTTGTATCTTTAGTGTACTTCCCCATTTGCAAAGCATATCCAATCTCTGTTATTCCTGGGGACGCTTACAGTTGGCTGGCAAGGGGGACCGGGCAGGGCTGGGAGTTTTCATTGTAGGTGGGTCTCTGTGTGTCCGTGTGTGTGTGTGTCCGTGTGTGTGTGTGTGTCTGTGTGTGTGTGTGTGTGTATGTGTATCCATTTGTCTGTCTATCCAAAGACCCAGGAAACAAATCATCTTGTTTACAGCTATGTGGCATTGTGCAACATAAGGAGATTTGGCAAGGGCTCACCTGCAGATTCCAACAGTCCTCTGAGCTTTAAGGGCATTTAGAAAAAGAAAAAGAAAAAGATATATACACACACACACACACACACTATATATATATATATATATAGTGTGTGTGTGTGTGTGTGTGTGTGTGTGTGTGTGTGTGTGTGTACCTGTGGGTTTTATCGTCTAGTCTAGATTGTGACTGAGAGGCAGAGGGGGGGAAAGGGAATACTGAGCATTAAAAATGACAAAGCACTTTCATTTGTGAGAACCATCCGAGGAAGGAAGAAAGCGACATATTTTTCTGAGGGGAAAAAGCAATTTCATAAGCCCTGCCTGCACGGGTACAGATGAACAGGATGGCAAGCCAGCCAGAATGGCCGGCGACATTTCCAGAGAAGGACACACATGATGGATGTCTTCTCATTATGTGGCCGGGGAGGAAGTTTTATGCAAAACACAAAGAAAGCGGGGGGGGGGGGGGGCGGCAAAGGAAAAAAATCCCCAGTTCTTACCCTTCTTCCTTTCACAAGGGCCTTCCTGAACCCCAGACAGACAGACTTGGCAATGGAGCTGACCCAGAATTACCCTGAGGTGACAGGACTCACTTCATAGCACTAGATGAGCCCCACGTGGCCAGGCCTGGTTGTTATAAAGGATAATGTCCCCTCTGGGGAGAACAAAAGGTAATAAATGGCTTCGGCAGCAATTAAACGTAAGAGCAAAGGTGAGCCTCCAACTCCTCTGTGCTCTCCCCTTTTTTACCCTTTTTTTTTTTTTTAAGAACAATAACAAAAATGACCATGAACCACCAGGTCTGAAGTGCCTGGCTCCTGGCAGAGGATTTGGGCAACTCTGTGGGTTTCTGAATTCTGAATGTTCCATGGAAACTCACTCAGGTTCCCAGAAGAACGGGGAGAGCCCCTTCCAACTTGCATTGACTCCAATGCATTTGGAATCCTATTATTAGAGACGAGATGCACTGGGGTGAGGATAAAAACGTAGCCCAGGATGCTTTGCGGGAAGCGATGTCAGCCTGGCCCGTGGAAGACCCGGCCACCGGCTCTTTGTTTCTGTACAGATCAACTTGCCAGAGGGAACAGTTCAGTCACTCCTGCCTCTTCATGCCTGTCCTGTGGAAGATGTGAAAATGAGAAGC
The DNA here is from genome assembly GCF_024711535.1 of Dipodomys merriami. NCBI lineage: Eukaryota > Metazoa > Chordata > Mammalia > Rodentia > Heteromyidae > Dipodomys > Dipodomys merriami. The sequence goes on along the minus strand of NW_027206224.1, from coordinate 583,509 downwards.
AAAATGAGCATCTCCCCACAAACTGCCTTCATATGCCAACAGCCGCACGCGCGCGCGTGCGCACACACACACACACACACACACACACACACATCTGTAATGAAGTCAAGGTTCTAGGGCTGAACTTAGGCCTGGCAGCTCACTGGTGGGAAGGCCTGCTTATGAGAACTGGAATCAAAGAAGGCAAGAAATGACACCTGCTCTGATTCGCTCTGTGGCCTTAAAGAAATCGGGACACTTCTCTGGGCCTTTTCACTTACTTGAAAACAGGACACTTTAGGTTTGGTGACTGGTGTACCTTACAGATCTGATCATTTCTGATTCAGTGAATTCACGTCTCAAAAGAAAGCTCCAGCCAGGCGTTGGTGGCTCACACCTGTAATCCTAGCTACTCAGGAGGCTGAGATCTGAGGATCACGGTTCAAAGCCAGCTGGGCCAGGAAAGACCATGAGACTCTTATCTCCAATAAACCACCAGAAAACCGGAAGTGGCGCTGTGGCTCAAGCAGTAAAGCACTCGCCTTGAGCTGAAGAGTGCAGGGACAGCGCCCAAGCCCAGAGTTCAAGCCCCCCGACCAAAAAAAAAAAAAAAAACAAAAGAAAGAAAGAAAGAGAAAAAAGAAAGAAAGCTCCACCCAGAAAAGTTGTGGGGTTTTTTTTGGGGGGGGGGGTTACATTTGTGTGTGCAGGGTTGTGTGTGTGTGTGTGTGTATGTGTGGTGCCAGCTGTACACTCTAATGCCACAACTCTGTTGTAGTCCCCTCTCAAGCCTGCTCCATCCACCCAATTCCCCTCCAGGCACTTTGGATGGTCCCTTTAAGTCCACACAGCCACATCTTCTGAAAGTCATTATTAAGATGATTCAAGAATGACACATCCTTCCAGCCCTCCCTCCCCCCTTACACACACACACACACTCTCTCCATCCAGGAGGCAAACCAGCCCCTGGATTCCTGGCAGAGCCGGTGGAGGTAACCACAGCCCACCAGAGCGTGCAGGGACCCGGGCTGCATGCTCCAGTGGTGCGTAGCATGTCAATACTGCTGAACAAACTAATCAGCCCATTTGCACCTTTGTGAGAAAGCATCCTGGAGCCAATGAGATAGGAGGGGTGATAAAGTCTGCCAAGGCTGAGGGGAGGAAAAGGAGAGTCGTAAACAGCTAGCCCACTCACTGCCTTTCTATGTCCAGAAACATGGCACCAGGGTAGAGAGAGGCCCTGATACTGGGGAGCCAAGAATCCAGCTTCTTCAGGATCCCGCCCATGTGCCAGAGGAAAGAAACGACGTATGTCCTCAGCTCTCTGGTGACTGTGTTAAGAGAAAGTTCTGCCACCTTTATGGGAATTAATTCTGCCAAAAGCTGTGTGTTCTTGTTCCCAGCCTTCCCCCTGGAGCTGCTTAGGAGCCACAGCCCTGTGTCTGTCTGTCTGTCTGACACACACACACACACACACACACACATACACACACACACACACACACACACACACACACACACACACACACACACACACACCTCTACCCCGTGTTGGCCAAGGCTGCACCAGGTCAAAGCTGGCATGCGCAGGGCTTCTAGTTGATGTGGCTGTGCGCATGCGCACCGGGCTCCGATGGCCCATACCACTCCTCTGAGAAGACTGGGTCCCCCTTTCTTCCCATTCCCACCCCCACCTGCCTCCGCCCAATGGGTGGGGATCCATGATATCTTGACAAACAGGTACTTAGATGATTAAAGGGATTCGATCTGGAGATTTTGCTAATTTCTGTGCTACAGATGTGCCTACCACGATTCCCACAGTAAAACAGCTGTATTATTAATGATGGGCATTTGTGACTTCTGAAAACTGTAAGGCTGGCTCCCAGAGCTGCCCCAGGCCCAGGGCCAGCACCCCACCACTCCAAGAGCCTGAGCAATGTGACTGGAATTGCCCAGGCCTCCTCTATCCTTGGAAATGAGACCGGGTGCTCACCCAGGGCCAGGGGTGAAACACCAGAATGTTTGCTTCCCCTTCCCTAAATGGGCAATCTAGGCACATGACTCAATTCGGAGGAGCCCAAAAGCCCCCAAAATGCTATCTCCTGAAAGCCACTTCAACCCCTGACAGGCATGTTAAACACACAGAGACACTGACACAATCACACAGACACACAGAGTCATTTCTTCCTCATCTGTCCTGACTTGATAAATGCCATCACTGTCCATTGGCTCAAGATAAGAACTCCCTTTCCCCCTCTACTTCTGGACCATGGATTTTCTTTTCAAGCACCAGATGAATCCAGCCCTTTGTCCAGTCCCCATGATGACTAACAGTCCTGGTCCAAACCACCCTCATCACTCACTGAAGCCCTGCTCTGATGTCTCCTCTGTTCTCGGTTCTATTCATGACCCCTGCAATCAGCTTTCTATACCAGAGCCAAACTGTGATCTTAAGCATTCAGATCCTCTCTTCTCTCCCTCCTCCCCTACACACATGCACACACACACACACACACACACACACACACAATATGTATATACACACATACCTACGCCTGCTTCCACATATACACATGGAGCTACCTCCAGCCCTTGCTCTTACCTGCTTTCTCAACCCCAGTCAAGGTCACTCTCCCCTTCCCCCACAATACTCTTCTTTTATTCCTCAGTAAAGTTCACTTTGGCCTTCACCTTTAGTTTTCCGTCTGTCTGAGCAAGCCTCCCCCCTCCCCACCCCCTTCGCATGGCTGACTATCTTTACTATGCATGCCTCCAATCATAAATGTTACTTTCTCTGAGAAACCTTCGCTGATTGCCTTTGGAATTTTTTTTTTTTTTTTTGCTATCTAGGCATCATGTAAATAACAAAAGCTGTGATCCCAAAAGCCCTATAACAGAGGAGCGTAAAGAACAAAGGAGCGAGGAGCCAATTTCTTGCTCATGACAGAGCTGATCAGGTTAGGTTCCTTCCTGAACTTGTGGCTTCCCCCTCATCCAGGGCATTTCCGCCATCTTCAAGGTCAATGTTAAGGGTGAGGTCGATACGTTTAACAGTTTTCCATCTCCCCTGTGATGGCATACCTGAGACAAACAACTTAGAAGGCAGGAGAATTAATTTTGGCGCATAGTTTCAGGCTCTGGTTGCTTGGCCCTGCCATTTGGGGCCTGTGAGGAAGTAGAATATAATGGCAGCCCCACCTGGCAGAGCAAAGCTGTTCACCTTATGACAGCCAGGAAGCACCGGGATAGAAAGGAGGGGCCTGGCTCCTAACACTTTCTTCAAGGGCATACCTCCAATGATGTCACTTCCTCCAATTAGGCTCCACCTCTTAAAGGCTCCACCACCTCCTCTTGGAACCTCCTTTGGGACTAAACCTTTAACCCATAGCCCTTTGGGGACAATTTAGCTCCACAGCTTATCAGGACAGAAATGATTTCCTGGTCTCCCATTCACCTCTACAAGTGAGAATTCGATCCACACAACCACAGCAAACTACCAACAAAGCTGGGAAATAGAGAAGCTCCACACACCCAAGAAACTATATCTTAGAACTTAGTACGCATTGAATGAATGAGTGGGGGAAAAACATAAATGTATTTTCTAACTTCACAGTAGATATTTCAGTTCCCCTTGAAAGGAAAAACACAACCTCTCCTTGTCTTCCATCCTCTCTGTTCTGTTCTGGTGATGGAAAGCCTTCATCAATGAACCCATCTTCAAGAGTCATAGACTTGACCCGTCCTCATCCTCTCCTCCCTGTGAGCTCATACCCTCCCTACAAACTAGAAAGGACTGGGAAAAGATGCCCACTCTAAGGCCAATGGGGAATCCTGTGTCTTCTCAGCTTTCAAATACCCAGCCTTCCCTGGAGACTCCTCAGCCTCTATCCCCCACCCCCACCCCATACAACAAAATAATTCCATTCCCCTAAGGCTCTGTCCTATTTATTTCATATATAGGGAGATGATAATAAAATAACAAAGGGAAAAAAATCCCAAGAACTTTTTTAGTAAGCATTGCTTTCTTCTAAACCTTGTTATTGTAACTCTTCCAAAGGTGCACACATGAGCATATTTAACAAAGTCCCATGAGACAACTATTGTGTAGGGGAACAAATCCGTAGATCTTTTTTATTTCTGCACTTAAGATGAGTAACTAGAGTTTATTAATAGGACATCGGTGCCGTCTATGGAGAGTTTTTCTCATCAAGATCCCTGATCTGAACACTTGTAGTCAAGTCCAAGTCTATAGGTCTTTTTAAAGTATGGGGCCATATAGTTACTTATCACAGAAAAAAAATTGGTGCTCTTTAGATAGCATTACAGGATTTGGTAATTTCAAAAATAATACATTTGGAAGCCAAGCTCACACCTGTACTACTAGCTATTCAGGAATTGTGATCTGAGGATCAAGAATCAAAGCCAGCCCAGGCAGGAAAGTCCTCGAGACTCTTACCTCAATTAACCAACAAAAACAAAGCCAAAAACCCAAGTGGAGCTGTGGCTCAAGTGATAGAGCACCAGCCAGCCGTGAGCAAAAAAAAAGCTAACGTACAAGTCGGCTGTTCAAGCCCTAGTACCTAGATAATAAAATATGATGATGATGATGATGATGATGATGATGATAATGATGATACATTTGGGAATGGTTATAAGATTATTAACAACCTACTATGTGCTGTGCACTGTTAAGGATGCTAAGTGTAAAACCTGGGCAGTTGATCCAGTATTTTGTAAAGAGAATTAGTATGGCATTCAGGCTAGATGCTTCTTGGTTGTGGGCTAGCTCCCAGTGACATATCTCCTCCAACCGGAGATTTCAGCACCTTCCGTCAGTACCTCCAGCGGAGAACCAAGCCCTTGACTTTGGAAAGCATTCCAGCCTTTGAAAAGCATTCCAGGAATTGGTGCTGTGGCTCAAAGTGGTAGAGTGCTAGCCTTGGGCAAATCAGTGCCCAGGCTCTGAGTTCAAGCCCCATGACCAACCAAAGGAAAAAAATCTCCCTAAATTAGAGAGCATTCCAGGCCCAAACCACAGCAACTCTGCTCTCAGGAGTTCTGTTCTTGTTCTTGCTTTTCTATTTCTTCATTATGGATGTACCCATAAACTTTCCTGTATCCATTACTTCTAAATAGACTCAGATACATCAGCCATTCGGTTCAATTTTGTCTTCTTATGAAAGTCTCCCTGCATTCTGACCAGCTCCCATTGGGACTGATTGGTCTCCCAGTCCATTCTCCTGGGGGTTCATTTCTCCTTCCAGGTGTCACTGGAGTCCCAGTTTCTTGTACCCTCTTTCATTTCTAACCTATGCAGTAGTGGTTTCTGTGATGAGTTCCATGTTGCAAATGGAGCCAAACCAAGGCACAACAGACTAAAAGTTCCCCAAGTCACACAGCTTAGGCCCAGGTGACTCTCCAAGACTTCAAACCCAGAGCCCATTTTACACCAACACAGGCCCTTCACTGAGTGGTCAGTGCTAGTTAGGAGGACAGCTGGGGGCGGAGGCTGGGGCCGTGTCCTGGTGGTGAGCTGGGTTCCATGTCCAGTTCTGGGGATCGCAGCATTGCTGTCCTAAAGCATGGCCCAGCGCCCTGACTCACCAACCCTCCTGGAACTTCCTTAGTTCTGGGATTCACTGGTTTAAATTTTTTAAAAAAATTGCTTCTGGGCATGTGACACTATTCTCAGGCCTTTAATGTCAGAAATAATGATCGGGTTCAATTGGAGCTCATTACCATGGAATGAGACTTCTTTGAGACCTTTTTTTTTTCTTTTGGTGGGGGAAGGGTTATTCAATGATTTTTTTTTAACTCCCCCTCAGTAGCTCTTGGGCGGGGTGCTGAGGGAAGACGGAAGTGTTTTAGAGTAGCCATTTAAAAAAATAATCATCAGAAAGCTCTTGGTTCATCAATGTTAGGAAAGGGCTCTAGCCTCCATTGTTCTCCCAAACCCCAGCCCTTTGTTGTGATCTCACTGCAATTTCCTGAGCCCCGTAAGCCACTAATACCAGTTGTATCCCCAGCAGCCATCACACATACTTAAGGCATTATTTTGCAGCCCCGACGTTCCCATAAGGCACCTGACAATTCCGTTTTATGATTTGTTGAGTGCCTAATTCAGGATAGACTGCTTCCCAGAACGAGATGTCCCCCCCCCCACCCCCGCCCGGGCCTCCAAGCCACCATCTGCAGAGGGCATCCAGGGCCGGATGAGACAATGCTGCTGTCTTTGTAGAGTCCTTCAGAAAGAGCGGACAGCCTCCCCCTGCTGCCCTCTGGAAGAGCTCCTGTGAGCTCTCAAAACTTGGGGGTGAGGAATGAGGGCCCCACTTGAGGAGGCTTCCTCTAGCGCCCCTGCTGGTGGCCCCTGATGCCCTCATGTCCAGAAGCTTTGGAGGAGGCCTGAGGGCCTGTTGTCATGTTCATCAGGCACCGCGTGAGGCGCTGAGCTACTTTAATTCAGAAATGTAAGACATGCAAATACTCCCTGCGTTCTTTTGTAATAGGATCATGCTCTTCTCCAAAGGGTAGAGTGAGAACCAATGGAGACAATTATGGAGAAATCAGGTTTTTATTTTTTATTTTTTGGTAGTACTGGGGATTAAACTCAGGGTCATGTGGCAAGCATATGGTACCACTTGAACTGTGTTCACAGTCCGTTTGCTATTAGATAGGGTCTCCCTATCTAGGATCCTCCTAGTTGCTGGAACTGCAGGCATATGCTACCACATTTGGTGCAGAAAATGAAATTTTGAGTCAAGATATTAAAGAGAGAGACTGAGAGAGAGAGACAGAGAAAGAATGCTTCTTAAGGGCTGGAAGTGTTACTCAGTGGGAGAGCATTTGCCTAGCATGCAGAAGACTCTGGGTTTAATCCCGACCTCTGCTCACCTCTCAAAAAGAAGGGGAAACCAGTCTTCTTTTGAACAACTGTGCATATACTAAGTGATCGGTAGGACTACCCACTGAAAACACCTTCTAATTGTGAGTCTCTGTGCCTAAGATGTAGTGTTTTATGAATCATTTTTCAAAAGAAGAAACACCTTTTTGGCAATTAAAGCAAGCAAATAAACATATTTTACCTATCTACCTTAGAGTAATTTTACCTATCTACTTTAGAGTGATAAGAGTTTTCTTAAAGAGCCAGGGAATAAAGATGTGGGACTTCATGGACCCTATGACCTCTTACTGTCATGTACCTTGGTATATTACACAGCATCCAGAGATAATATAAAACTGAATGAGACTGTGTTCAATAAAACTTTATTTAAAAAAAATCAGACCATGCGCTGGGTTTGACCCATGCCCCGCAATTTTCTTGTACCTGTTTTAGAGGACACAGGGAATTCTCAGTGAGCGCTAGTGGTGTTATTGATTGTAGCCTGTGTTTGTAAGCATCAGCCTTGTATCTAGGGAATGTGTATTTGTATGGTTTGGGCTTGAGGATTGGCAAGGATAAAAAATTGAACACGTGTATGCCCACAGAAAGATGAAACCCTAAAATGCCATGGTCCAGGTCTGCACAGACCAGCTCCGTGTCACCGCCATGCAAAGGCTCCAGCCCTGAAGTTTCCCCCCCAAAGGGAGATACACCATGTCTGCAATTCCTGCTGCTTCACTCTCTTTGCTCTGGGCATCTGTCTTGTGAAGGCAAAGGCCTAGCTACATGTAGCTAGGTCCTGATAGAGGGAAAGCACACTTACCCAGGATCAAATATCAGACTGGCTGCTTGTCACAGTGGTTTTCAAATAGGGAAGTTTTCAAATAGGGAAGTAGCTACTGTGGCCCATCATGGCAGGGAGTCAAGTCCTCAGCTCCAAAGGGAAGGGAGCCCAGGGGCCAGAAGAGAGAAGAGGAGGCATTAGAGGGCAGAGAGCTACTTTGCCTTCCTGGCAGATTTATTCAGGGATGACCCCGAGTGGGTTTGGAATCCCTGCTCACTTATCCGGGGGTAGTCACGGGGTCAACGAAAGCAAGATATTTCAAAGGCAGCTGATAAATATTTGCAGAGACTAGGGTAGTATTGTTTCTTGTAGCCGACATGAGTAGAATTGAAGGTGGGGGAAATATGTGACAAATTCTATGTTTTGAAGAGCCAATAAACTTTCCCAAAGCCCTGTTTGTCCAATATCATTAACTTGTGTTGTTCTCTGACTATTTTTCTGGTCGATGCCCCTTCCTAATTAATGCATCCCAGCCAAATGGCCGGTGGTTCACACCTGTAATCCTAGTTACTCCAGAGGCTGAGATCTGAGGATCTCACTTCAAAGCCAGGCAAGAAAGTCCTTGAGACTCTGATCTCCAATTAATCACAGAAAAAGCCAGAAGCGGAGCTGTGGCTGAAAGCCTTACACTAGTCTTGAGCAAAAAGAGCTCAGGGACAGCACCCAGGCCCAGGGTTCAAGACCAGCAAAAAAATAAACATAAACATAAAAAAATAAGAAATAACTGCATCCCATTTCTTCATCCCGACTTTAAAAACCCTCCTGGCCCAGGGAACCGCCTGCTGCAGGCCTGAACACACACACACACACACACACACACACACACACACACACACACACACACGCACACACACACACACACACACACACACACACACACACACACACACACCACACACACACACACACACCACACACACACACACCCCTCTTATTATGCCCCAACTGTCAGTGTTTCCTGTTTCCATCACAGCCATTTTGACACAACCAAAGAGAGCCAGATGCAGCTTTTCCCCTTCCTTCTCGAGTGTTACCCTGTCCTACTGATTTCTTTCCAATCATCTCTAAATAGAGGTTTCTCCCCCTTACCCCCACCTCCTGCCAGCAGCATCTGAGCATGCCCTGCATGGGAAATCTGACATCTCCTTCTTTCATTCATTCTATCTTTAGCTTGGCCAAGTGCTTAAAAAACTGGTATCCCTTTAACTAGGCAAGCTCTTCTTCTGCTGGTTAGTGACCTTTTCCACCGCAGATAGGGCTATCATAGTGATTTCTGATACTGAGCGTTTCCAGTGTATTCCAACGAGAAACAGTAACACACCGGAAAGCAGTGAATGTCTGCTACATGTTGGTATACGGATAGTTCTTCTTACCATATACGGACTTGAGTTGAATTAGGACTGATTTTTGACTGTACTGCCAGTCCTCTGGGGGGCACATCTGTTCAATTTCTTTTCTCTTTATTGAAAAAAACTTGCCATATTTAAAGTCTAAGAGAAGGGTTGGATAATGAGGAAAGAATTATTGAAAAGATGAAAATTTGCCATGCATTTTTGTAGAAATTAACTGTAGAGTCGTAAAGTTATAAGACAAATCTTGCCATAATCCTTCCCACAGACATGAGGAGTAAACATGGGGAATGGCTTTTTCCTTCTCTAAGTTGATATCTCATTCTCAAGTCTTCAACATGATCCTCTTGATTTTTTTTTTGGTGGGGGGGCGGGGGGAGAGGGCTGGTGGTTAATTGGAGATGAGTCTCATGGACTGTCCTGCCTGGGCTGGCTTCAAATCATGATCCTCAGATCTCAGCTTCCTAAGTAGCTAGTTCCCTTTGGTTCTTATCCAACTTCTAATGTCAGATTTGCTCTCAAGCACAACATTATGTATTGTTTCCTCAAAAGGGTTCATCTCTGTTTCTGTGGAGTGATGGGATTCCCAAAGCAGAATGAGATGTAATATTTCCAAAATGGGCAGTGCTAAGGATTTGCTCTCACAGCACAAACCCACTGAGGACTACCCTCAGGATACGTGAGTCTTTGTTTCAGGACCTTGCCATGACATCAAATACATTTCATCCTTCAGGTTGTCAGTAGACTGTGAGATGGTGTGGAGACAGCAGCCACTTCAGCAAGAATGCTAAGGCACTGCTCTGGGGGGGGGGGGGGACCACGTTTCGCTGCTACTGGGCACTTTCTCCAAGCTCTGTTGTCAGGAGATGGATTCTGAGGGTGTTCCTGGTTGATGGGAAGAACATCACTTGAGACTTAATAAATGGATGATGGCACCTTTGACCAAATACAAGAAAAGATTGGTGGGTCACGCCTGTAATCCTAGCTACTCAGGCTGTGATTCAAGTGGTAGTGCGCTGGCTTTGAGTGAAAGAGGCCAGGCCCAGAGTTCAAGCCCCACAAGAAAGAAAGAAAGAAAGAAAGAAAGAAAGAAAGAAAGAAAGAAAGAGAGAGAGAGAGAGGAAGGAAGAGAAAGAAAGAAAGAAAGAAAGAAAGAAAGAAAGAGAGAGAGAGAGAGAGGAAGGAAGAGAAAGAAAGAAAGAAAGAAAGAAAGAAAGAAAGAAAGAAAGAAAGAAAGAAAGAAAGAAAGAAAGAAAGAAGGAAGGAGGGAAGGAGGGAAGGAGGAAGGAAGGAAAGAAGGAAAGAAAGAAAGAAAGGAAAGAGAGAGAGATAGCTGGTGGGAGATTTTGGCCAGCCTTCCCTAAACCAATCCCAAATTGCTGGTCCAAATTCTGTGACATCCAGGAACTAGACTGTTGTTAAGGTCCTGTCACCTGGTGGCCATTGCAAACCTCTGGAATCACTCCTCAGATTGCCACACAAGATGGCCCCTGTTTCTGATTACCAAAGTCATGCTTGTTTTAGGTCCTGAGCAACTTGATGAAGGGACCATCTACCTGCCTGGTTTAAAGCCTGTTCTGTCACAGAATCTTGATAGTAAAGTCTCACATTGGATGAAGGAAGAGATTGATCCCATGATGAATAAAAATCCTTCTGAGAGGCCTTGAATTCAAATCCCAGTGAGGAAAGAAGGGAGAGAAGGAAGCTCATGACCAAGAACAGCAAGTTTTCTGTCAGCAGCCATATAGGGAACCCTGCAGGATTTGTACCCAGGCCTTCTGATCTCTACGGTTGCTTCTTAAGTCAACAGACCATAATAACTCAAAAAAAAACCCAGACAAGCCTGGGCACTGGTGGCTCACAGCTGTAATCTTAGAGACTCAGGAGGCTTTGATTTTAAGGACTGTGGTTCAAAGCCAGCCTAGGCAGGAAACTCTATGAGACTATTATCTCCAAATTAACTGGCAAAAAGCCAGAAGTAGAGCTGTGGCTCAAAAGGTAAAGTGCCAGCCTTGAGCAAATTAAAATAGTAAGGACAGCTTGAAACTCTGAGTTCAAGCCCCAGTACTGGCATCAAAAATAATGAAATAAAGTAAAATAAGAAACAGTTCACAGACCACGTGCAAAGAAGCGGGTGTGCCTGTGTTTTGATAAATCTCTACGTACAGAAACAGGCCATGGGTGGGGACTGGGCCGAGCGCATCTGTGTGTGGACCCTGAATGTGGAGGATGGAGTGTCATGGCTCTGATTGCATTCACTGGATGTCACGTCTGCTCCCTTTGGGCCTACCTTTCCCGGTGGATTGCTAGGACGTGACTCCGAAATCATCTTCATCGATTCTTTCTCAGTATATATATTGAGCACCTACTATTTGGGAAGTTGTTCATCAAAAGAAAAAAGAGGGGAGGGGGAGAAAAAATTCGAGGGATTTCCCAAGAGCTTGCAAGATGGCAGCTCCTCACGGGAAGGCAGGCTCTCTGCCCGGCCTATGGAAGTGCGTGTTTGTGGACAGTGTGGAGCATGGCTGTTAAAGACCTGTGACAAGTGAGGTTCCCTGTGCCCATCTCCAGGGAAACCAGATGCAGGCATCCTCTCAACTCGGCCTGGATGTTGCTGGGAGCGACAGAGTTGCAGGAGAGTTCACACTGTTCCCCTTGCCCCCCGATTTCTGCCGATGCACTTCCCTTTGCCTGCTCCACCAGGGATTGCAAGCAACAGAGAGGCTTCTGCAAAGATCAGCCACACAGAGGCCTGATGCGGGATGCCCAGTCCCTCTGAGGCCCTGCTGTGCTGTTTCCTTTGCGGCAAATGTCAGCTCCCCCGCCTCTCCCCGCAGCTCACGTCTGTGTGTGTTCTTCGCCTTTCTCCCTGGAGATCCCTCCTGTCCAGGATGCTTTTTTATGTTATACTTGAAACCACCGAGCCTGTGCGCCAGAGCTCTCTGAGCCCGTCTTTTGGGCTGCAGGGCCCAGATGCTGTGTAGGGCGGGGCTTTTGTGTTTGTTTCTGTTGTATTTTTGCCTCGGGCTTCCTAACCTTCCATGGGGAGGCTGGAGAAGTTCCTTTCCACCACCTGTCACTCTGCTGTTGCTCCTGCTGCAAGCTGGATAGACACAGTCTTGAGACTTACTTTCTAGCTAAGGAGGAACAAGTGATTACTTTTCACTGCTGGGCATTTGCAAGCCATTGGCTTTACAGGTAGCAAAGGACTGGACTCATAGCCAAGTCTTTAGGACATCATCAGTAATAGAACAGGGCCGGGTGCTGGCGGCTCACACCTGTCATCCTAGCTACTCGGGAGGCTGAGGTCTGAGGATCATGGTTCAAAGCCAGCCCGGACAGGAAAGTCCATGAGACTCTTACCGCCAATAAACCACTCAGAAAACCGGAAGTGGCACTGTGGCTCAAGTGGTAGAGTACTCGCCTTGAGCTGAAGAGCTGAGGGACAGCGCCCAGGCCCAGAGTTCAAGCCCCACAACTGACAAAACAAGAAACAAAAAGAACAGGGGGATCATTGGGCATGCTGACTCCTCCCCACCCCCACTAGAAGTGGCAGGTGTATTCTTCTCCATCGTTCCATTAGAGCAAGAATCCCCCAGTTCTTCAAACCTCCCTCTTCCCATCACCAAGAAGAAAGACTAGATAGATTGAGCCAGAATGAGCCATGTGGGCTCCCCTAGTTGCATTTCTCATGGCTCACTGTAGTCACCACACGCAGGGATGCACCTGGTTGGCATCAAAAACCTGAGAAGAGCATACTGCCTTCAGAACCTCTAGGGACAACAAAACAAGTTATCTGGTCTAAATGCCATGGGGGAGCATAGTGTAGACGTGTTCATCCAAAGTCATCCTGAGGCCAGCTGCTGGTGTAGCAGCAATTGCTCCTAGCTACTCGGAGGCTGAGATCTGAGGATCACAGTTCAAAGCCAGTCCCAGGCAGGAAAGTCCTGAGACTCTTATCTCCAATAAACTACCCCCAAAAAGCTGAGAGTGTATCTGTAGTTCAAGGGTTAGAACAGCAGCCTTGAGTAAAAGCAGCTCAGGGACAGCGCTCAGACCCTGAGTTCAAACCCGAAGACACACACACACACACACACACACACACACACACACACACACACACACACACACACACACACACACACACACACACACGTCATCTTGAATCCTGAAAACTGAGTGTGGTATGGTAGCGTATGCCTGTAATCATGGCATCTGGAGAATGGAGGCCAAGTTCCGGGGCAGTCTTGGTTATATAGTCTGATTCTGTCTCACAAAACCAAAATAGCAACAACAAACACACAAACAAAAAACCAAGCCAGTCCAAGTTTGTTGAACATCTAATAAGTCTCGAGGAGTCTGCAGCAACATTTCCACAGTCTCCTCATATCATAATTACCCCTGCACCCCATGATCCCTCTGCAGCCTAAGTCTCTTTAAAACAGAAATCAGGGGACTCTCGGAGGCTCCAGTTGCGCTTAACCTAGAATCTGTATCCCACTTCGAGTTTGGGCACACATACATCTCAAATACTGTTCATCTTTGCATTTGGTTGATGACATTTTGGGCCATATAAAAGTTTTACATTTTTATGCAGTCAAATATGTCCAATTTTCATTTATGGCTCCTGACTCTCGGGCCTTGATTAAGATAGAATCCCTTCACGATAGGATTGTGCCGTAAGTCCACTTTGGCTTTTTTCTTCTAAGAGGTTTATGTGGTTTATATTTTACATTTAACATGTTACTTCATCTGGAACTTGTTTTTTTTTTTTTTTTTCTTTTTCTGTATTTGGCCAGAGTTGAGGGTGGCGGGGGAGGGGGTTAGTTTTATTTTGCTCTAGACCAAGGATTGACAAATTATGGCCCACAGGCCTGTTCGCCTGTGTTTGTTAATAAAGTTTTATTGAAAACACTGCCATGTCCTGTCATTTACGTATTGTCTCTACATACTCTCATGGCAGAGTTGTGTAGCTGTGGCAGAGATAATGAGACCCAAAAGGATGAAGTATTTATTCTCTGACTTCTATCTTCAGCTTCCATGAAATTCTAATATGTGGTAGGATTTTTTTTTCCTGGACAGTTCCATTCCATTCCACTGATCTTTGACTGTCTGTCAGTACCACTTGGATCTCATTACTATGACTCTATATTTGACAAATCAGGTCCTCCATTATAATTCTTACTTTCCATGCTTTTTTTTAGGGGAGGGGGAGCCAGGGGAAGATATATTCTCATGTAATTACCCTGCCATTGAAATTTAAGATAGTTCCATCTAGTTATTAAAAATAAACAAGAAAAAACTTATTGGAATTATAATTCGAATTACAGTAAATGTATATACGTATTCTAAAATACGTGGATATTCTGTGAGTAAATATTCCTATCTGAGAAAAAAATCTCTCTATTGATGATAGTTCTTATTTGGGGTCTTTCAGTAAGATATTAGAGTTTTATTCATATAGGATTCTATTATGTCAGTATCTGGTGAGGAAACAGAAATCACACCAGTAATTCAATCAGGGAAAATTTATACAAGACCTATGACCTGGTAGAAGGTAGTTAGTTACTAACGGAGTTAGAGAAGGCTCTAAAGAATCTAGAGGAATATATTCAGGGAGCAGCACCTGTTTCTCAACAACCGAGGATGATCATTGAGTAGATGGATGGAACGAACAGTCTGGAAAGGGGAGCTCTCTAAAACCAGCACTGAAAACCAGACCTCACTGGAGATAGTAGTAGCTAGCTGACACAGGAGCTGATCGTTTGAGTCCAAGTTCCTTTTATGTTAAATTTGTCCCTAAGTATTCTTATAGGGTTTTTCTTTCCCCTAACCTCTATTGTCATTTTCCGATTCTTATTTCTAGTTACTAGATGGGAAGTGATTTTTATATATTTATCTTTACTAAAACGCCGTGTTTACCCTATGAGTGTTTCATTGCAGTCTCTTGGGTTTTCTTTGTATTCAAATGTATCAGCCACTAAAAGGTAATTTTATCTCTTTTTCTCAATATTGATACTGATGATTTCTTTTTCCTGCCGTAGAGCACTCATTGGTCCCTCAGATTATGTTGATTTTAGCAATTTATCTCTTCTACCAAGTTTTTCATAGTCCATTCCCTCTGCTCTTACTTGCTTGTTATGTCCTAGATATATCTCAATCTAAGAGATATGTGTGGATATCCCTAACTTCTATTTTAATTTAAACTGCCTGAGTTTAAACCTTTTTTCCTTAGATATTTCACTGTATGGTACACATAGGTTTGAGGATAGTATGCCTCTTTTATAAACTGCTTTTGAACCTATAATGCCGGGCTTTGTTTTATACCTTCAACCTTAAGTACTACTTTTTTCCCTAATATCTGTAATGCTGTTGGACAAGAGGACTGGTTACTCTTTATCATTCATTTCTAGTTCTCTTCTTTGGCAGTTTCTCATTCTGGAACCAATTAATGTCGCTGCCACTCTTGAGTTGCTCTCAAAATTGCCACCAGTGCTGTGTTTGTGGACTCCATAACTTCTAGCTGATATTCTGAGGTGATGTCTCCCGGGCCCCCTCCTTAGCCCTAGGTGCTAGTTTTAGGGAGAAGTGAACACTGCATTTCCCATTGTACTTCCCTGCTCTTCCCATACAGATTCACCCTTAAAACAGCATGTTCTTGGTATGTATGGAGTAGGGTACATGTCTTAGCCACGATCCCTGCTTAAGACCCCATTCTTTTGTCTCGACATGTCTGACTTTATTTTTGCCATCTGACCCCATCTCTTACCCCCAGACAGACAGAAGTGAGTCACAGGGCACTCTTCCTTTCTTTTTATTCTAACTAGCATGTATTAAGTGTAGGCTCTGTGGGAGCACACACTCTGTTCCACTCTATCTTCACCTACTAATCCTAAAGAACATAACACCATTAGAGACTGTGTCTCAAGGGGTAAAGCATTAGCCTTGAACAAAAGAAGCTCAGAGACAGTGCCCAGGCCCTGAGTTCAAGCCCCAGGACCGGCCAAAAAAAAAAAAAAAAGCACTGTTGTCCAGAAGTCCAGAAGATTGGTGCTAAAATAATTACAGATAGAATGATATGAAGCCTGTGTCAAACTAATAGGGTGAGAAAGAACAGAAGTAGACCCAGACTGGCTATGAAACTGACTACTGTGGCAGCTAAGAGATAAGTATTGTTCTATAGTGAACTCTTTTCAAGATATAATTTATACAATTTCATGTATTATATGGCTATATCTATATTTCTAGATATACATAAGTTGGCCCTCTGTATCCATGAGCTACAACTATGGGTTATGCACTTTTGCATTCAACCAACTACAGATTGAAAATATTCAGGGAAAAAAAACTATTACATATAGGCACTGGTGGTGCACACCTCTGATCCTAGCTACTTCGGAGACTGAGCACAGGAGGATAGCAGTTAGAGGCCATCCTGAGGAACAAAAGTTCACAAGACCCCCTCTAAACCCATACCTGGATACAGCAGTTCATGTCTACCATCCAAGCTACAAGGGAGGCTGACAATGGGAGGATTTCAATGATAGGCTAGCCTCAACAGAAAAGACTCTTATCTCCACAGATAGAGAAGGGAAGCTGGATGGGGCAGTGTTACCAATAATCCCAGCAATAGCAGAAAGCCTAAGGCGAGCTGATCCCAGATCAGACAGATAATATAGAGGGAAAGTGAGACCCAATCCTGAAAACAACCAGAGAAAAATTGGACTGGAAATGTGGCTCAGAGGCCTAGCAAGTGCAAGGCACCGAGTTCAAACCCAGTAGTGCCTTCTGAACAAATCTAGACCTCATGTTGCAAACCCAGGGGGAGCCGCATTCCAACCCAGAAGCACAGACGCCCCACCAGTGCTAGCCCTCTCTTGAGCCATAAAGTTTATTTTCATGGCACAACTTCTTTCAGTCGCTGTTTGAGTTCAAACTCTAGATAGACTAAAGGGTTAACTCCAACATTCCAGCTGCACTTTATTGTATTGTGTAGGGAAATCGTCTATGGTAGTAATGACAGACAAGGGAGCTTGTGAAGCTCACTTTGTAAATTTCTGAGCCAAAGACGGATTCAGAGGCATGGCCTGAGGCACAGAAGGAGAATTTTTATCGTGTACTACCTCATTTTGTTCTTTGAACACGGTTTATCCACTACATCCATCCGTGAGCTCTCCAGCTGGCCTGACAGTGGTTTGGTTTGCTAAGTAGCAGAAGTTGAATGCCCTCCTCCACCCTGTGTTGTTCTATGCTCCATTCCTTAGAAGACCCTTGCTATCAGCTGGGCACCAGTGGCTCACGCCTGTGATCCTAGCTACTCAAGAGGCTGAGATCTAAGGATTGCGGTTCAAAGCCACCCGGAGCAAGAAAGTCCAGGAGACTTATCTCCAATTAACACCAGAAACCTGGAAGTAGAAGTGTGGCTCAAGTGATAGAGCACTAGCCTTGAGCATGAAAGCTCAGGGACAGAGCTCAAGCCCTGAGCTGCTCAAACCCTAGGATCAACATGTGCGCGTGCGTGCGCACACACACACACACACACACACACACACACACACACACACACACACACACACACACACACACCTTTAATCTTTTAAGTAGTTGTACAAACGAATTGCCATTTAAGAAAGCAGTTGATAAATATGATATATCTTGGTCAATGTCACCTCTTTCAACGTTCATACCCTTCCCTCCCTTACCCACCCCTTCCCTCACTCTTCTTAAATTTGTAGGACATACACTGGATTCTTGACTGCATTCCCCCCTCTTCTCCAGATCATCCCTCACGTAGTCTCTCTTGTACAGGAAAATAGTAAGCGATTCTTCCATATTCCCCAACCACACATCTGAGGACCAATTTCCAATGCCTGCTCTGGGCTTGTGGATCAGCGGGCGGGGGGGGGGGGGAGGAGGGGGAATGTGTGTGTGTGTGTGTGTGTGTGTGTGTGTGTGTGGACCTCGCCCATCTATCTCATCCCACCACAGATTCCTGACCCAAAGTTAGGCTTCCTGGAGAGTGGCAGAGCAGAGCCAAGGGCTGCCCCGATGGTGAGAAACAGAAGCTGAGAAGCAGTCTGACGGTGGCTCTGTCCTAAATGAGAGAAAATGGACCTGCAGACTTTGGGGAAATCTCCCAGACTCCATCAATCTAAGTCCCCTGGCCCAAAACGTCTTTCATTCTTTACACTGGAAAAGTTAGAAACCTCATGAGCCTGGTGGCGAGGAAAAGCCCTGGCTGTGGATGCTCCACTCATTAAACTCTGTGAAAGCAATTTGACAGCGTCGGGAACGTGTGTTACCATGAGGGATGGGGTTGGCGCTCTTATTTATTGTAGCCAGGAAGAGGTGCGTGCATGAAGGTGTTTACGGGTGAGGGTGTATGTTTCAGGTGTAGGTGTCACTGAGTGTGTGTGTGTGTGTGTGTGTGTGTGTGTGTGTGTGTGTGTGTGTGCATGTATGTGTGTGTGAGAAAGAAGGCTGGGTGTGAGTTTCTGGAGGGTTTCATTACTATTTTTGTCTTGTACTATTTCTGAGGAAATTTCCACAAAGCTCATAAGTTCATCTGGAAATTCTCTCTCTCTCTCTCTCTCTCTCTCTCTCTCTCTCTCTCTCTCTCTCTCTCTCTCTCTCTCTCTCTCTCTCTCTCTCTCTCTCTCTCTCTCTCTCTCTCTCCCCCTCCCTCCCTCCCTCCCTCTCCCTCTTTCAATTGTCCCAAGCACAGTCCTTGCTAGGAACAGGTCAATCTGGGTAGCCAATAGCAGTCCTCTCCAGCCTTTCTATGCCCCTCCCTCCAGGAAGCAAATCGCAAATGATCATTCTAAATTAAAACCTCCTTTTGTTACATGACACCGGGAATAAAACCTTTTGATTTCCTTTCTCCTAAATCCCAGTTTAAACAATGTTCTTGCGAATAATTACTTGAGGATAAATTATTTACCCCATTAATTCTTTATTTGAATTGGGGTGAATTCAAATACATCTCCTGGCGAGGAAGATTCGTGGGACTAATGACTTGTGTGTGATGACTAGTAAACGTGCTATTCTTATCAGGTCTCTATGTACAATAAGCAGAACCTAGTCCCTGGCTGTTTCATGTGTCCCTTTTGAAGCCCTTTATGGGCCTTTGAGAAAGAATCTTGTTTTAGATCACAGACATGATCTTTTAAACTGTTTTCAGTAGTTATGCAAAATCTCCACAAAAGTACTGGGAGGCCGACTACAGGGACTTCCGGACTTTAATCAGCCACGCGAGTAGGCAGGATTTAGAAGTCATTTCTCAACTCGGAGATCACCTGCGGGTAATGAAAAAGTCCCAGGGAAGACTGCTGAGTAAAAAAAATGCCATTGTGTACATAGACTTTTATGGACTCTGAAAAGCCCTTTGACTCCTTGGAATAGAAGCGATGTTGGAAGTGGAAAAGACTAGAAAAATTCGTGTGACATGGTGCCCATGAACGTAGCACTGATGTTGAGGTTTGAAGGAAGAAAAAAAAAAAAGAAAAATAAAAAAAGAGCGAAGAGGTGCCAGATAGGGGAAGTAGAAGCCACTGACAATCTTAACTGCACGCCGGAGGGGCTGGGCTGAGCCCGGGGATGCGAGGGAGAGGGCACGGCTATTAGTGAGAGACTTTGAACTGTTGGCTGGGGGACATGGACTTCAGAGCCCCCCAAACCAGCCAGCAATAATCCAGGCACGGGAGCCATGGATGGAGAACGGGTTCAGCCAACGCATGAAGAAACCATATTTAATGGACCCGGGATAGAGGGTAGCTGGCTCGTGCGGAGAAGCCTCGTGTACCTGAGGACTGCGGCCTGTGCCCTGGTGGTGCTGGAGAGACGGGGCTTCCTGTCTGGCTCGTGGCACTTTTTATGGGGTGACCTTGGGCAACTCACTCTCCTTCTCCAGGCCTCCATTTCTGCACCTAAATTAAGCTGGGAGTCGGGATGGCTGATCTTCACATTCCTGGCACATGCGCCTATCTCCAGTTCCACGGCGATACTCGAAAAGGATATTGCTGTTGAGCCTTCCCAATAGGATTCCAGGAAGAAAAAAACACCCAGAAAAGCTTTGTCTGTCTCTCTCTTCTTGCCAAAGCACCTTGCAGCTCTGGGAGTCACAGACATGGATGCAAAGCCGTCCAGTAGGTGTAAGATAGCTAAAGAAAGGGAAAGAGAATGATGTGGGTCTTTCTGTGGCTGGTAGGGCGTATGCAAGTTGAGGGTTATTTTTTTGTTTTGTTTTGGGGGTGATGTAGGTACGTGCATGCATGCACACACACATGCGCCGGTCCTAGGACTTGAACTCAGAGCCTGGCCACTCACTGTCTCTGAGCTTTTGCACTCAAAACTAGTGCTTGACCACTTGAGCCACAACTCCACTTCTGGCTTTTTTTTTTTGGTCACCAATTGGACAGAAGGAGTCTCACGAACTTTCCTACCCAGGCTAGCTTCCATCCCAGGCTAGAGCTCAGCCTCCAGAGTAGCTAAGATTACAGGCATGAGTCACCCATGTCTGGTTAGTAGGTTGAGTCTTCAAGCAGCAAAATACTAGGAGAAAGGAAGCCTATGGTTTCCATGGTCATCCAAGAAGGCGCCCCAGTGGAATCCGAGTGTTACACAGTGCCTGGTGACCCTGAGTAGGGGAGGAACTTCTTTCCCCATTGACCACCACAATAGAATGCTCATGCCAACAGCCCCAGCATCCATTGGGAAGAGGAAGTTACAGCCAAAAATGTTAAGTTGCGTCTGCATCGTATTATGGAGTTTGGCACGTGAGTTCTACTGTGTGCCAGCTAGCCACCCCAGTCCCTCCATAGAGTCCTACCTATGTTCAGGTACCACCCAATTAACACCCTGTTAGTGGCTGCCCATGGGCTATAGCTCTGAGTCCCTCACCCCAATCCGCCATCCTATATAATAGAACCCTAATTAATACTCACATAAGATGGTGGGTTTCTTTCTTCCTCCTCCTCCTCCTCCTCCTCCTCCTCTTCTTCTTCTTCTTCTTCTTCTTCTTCTTCTTCTTCTTCTTCTTCTTCTTCTTCTTCTTCTTCTTCTTCTTCTTCTTCTTCTTCTTCTTCTTCTTCTCCTCCTTCTTCTCCTCCTCCTCCTCCTCCTCCTCCTCCTCCTCCTCCTCCTCCTCCTCCTCCTTCTTCTTCTTCTTCTTCTTCTTCTTCCTCTTCTTCTTCTTCTTCTTCTTCTTCTCCTCCTCCTCCTCCTCCTCCTCCTCCTCCTCCTCCTCCTCCTTCTTCCTCTCCTCCTCCTCCTCCTCCTCCTCCTCCTCCTCCTCCTCCTCCTCCTCCTCCTCCTCCTCCTCCTCCTCCTCCTCCTCCTCCTCCCCCCTTTAAATAGCTCTGATGAGAAGGTGCCTGTGACTTGTCAAATGTAGCGGTTGTGTCACCCTCAGGAACAGACACCCAGGTGAGCAGGCTGCCGGGCTACAGTGACATGTGCCAGGTGGCATGGGTGCTGTCACCAGACAATCCTTTGTCTGCCCGGATGTGAAGGATTTCCAGAGCAAGCCTGCTGTTAGGTATTTGGCCTGCACCCGTGCAGGTCTTTTCTCATTACATGCAACCCGGAGCTAGACGGTTATAAGTGGGAGACAGAGATCTCATTGTGAAAACTCTGGCCTTGGAATTGCAGTCTCCAGAGAGGATCAGTTCTTTGCCTGGTGGTAGAGAAGGCATTTCTGTGCATCCTAGCTAGACGAACCAAGAGATATACTGGAAGGATTTCATAGAGTAAGTTTTGAGAGTCTTGTCCTTCAAACATATCTAGACTGTATTCCCCAAACCAAGGCAGGACCATCCCAATGAATGTTCCACTAAATGATATCCTTTCTTCATAGTGCCATACTTTTTGTTGTTGGTGGTGGTGGTTGTGAGACTGGAACTCCAGCAGGTATGGGAGTGTAGGGGGGTATGGAGGGTGCCGTGGGCACTGTCCCTGAGCTTTTGTGCTTAATGTTAGCACTCTACCACTTTGAACCGTAACTCCACTTCTGGTATTCTGGTAGTCAACTGGAGATAAGAGTCTCATGGACTTCCTGCCCAGGCTGGCTTTCAACCTCATGATCCTCAGGTCTCAGCTTCCTGAGTAGCTATGATTATAAGCATGAGTCACCGGCACCCGGCTCATGCCATACTTCTTAATCATGTGCTGTGCGATGAAATTGCCTAAACCTGTTAGCACAGGTGCCCAGCTGTACCTGCCTAGAACGGGACCTTTGGTGGTAAGAGCGAGTAACATCTACTTCTTCCATGGACTCCCAGGTGGCAATGTCATATAATTCGGACTGGTATGGGGTTTTCTGAGCCAGTAAGCCAGTCGATGGATTTTTCATCCATATGCTCATTCTGGTTTTCATTTATCAGAGAGAAATGGGTGAGAGAAATGGGAGAGAGAGAAAGAGAGAGAGAGAGAGAGTCTCAGAAAGTTCCACCATTTTGCCCAAGGCCACTGACCCTCTGCTCTAGTGCTGACACCATGGACACGTGACTTTTGTGCCCGTGAAGCTTCTGGTGTTTAAAAGCCCTTGCTTAGTTCCGTGCCACGTGGTTGTCTTCTTGAAATCCTTCATCATTTTTAACAAGAGCAACTCATTTTTGCTTTGCATCAGTCCAGGTAAATTCTATGACTAGAACTGCTGCCTAGAGCTATAGGGCACATTGCCTGAACCCCATTAAATGCATGCTGTGGGGGGGGCGGGGAGATGAGGGTGTGTGGAGAGACTATGGTTCTCCATTGTGAATCCCAGCTCGAGACTCATTACCTTAAGTGAGCTAGAAAGGCAACCTGGGAGGAGCAGTTGCATTATACAATAATACTCCTATTTATGGAGCATTGGCGTTCCGAGCTTTCCATAAACCATTTCACTTAATCCTCATAACAACTCTGCATAATTACTGTCACCAGCATATAGAAGTGGGATAGAGAAGCTCAGAGACATATAGAAAACAGAAGTCACGCTGAGGATGTTTCTATTCGAGGGGTCTGAAGTTAGAGTTACCAGATTTGAAATTCAGCTCTGCCATTTATCAGGGATCTTAGATGCGTTCCTTGACAAATTTCCAAATTTTAATTTATCAGTAAAATGCGGGGGAGGGGGGGTAATCATAATAATGGCTTCAGAGAATTCAAGGAATTAAATGAATCGCTATGGACAAAGTACCTGGCGCATAATAGATACTCAATGAACACTAGGTCCTTTAACAACCTTTGCACTCAAGAATATTACCCATTACATACAGAAATAGGTATTTAAATGGTGCCTTACTTAAGTATCTGAAGTGTTTTCACAGCACCAGATAATATAGTCAAGGTGCAATTAGCCATACATTATAATATTTTTAAGTGATTCAAATGACACTTCTTATGTCTAAGTGTAATCTTTCCCACTTTAGCATTTATCATAGTTTAATAACTACTGAATGCTGTTGAATTAAAATACTGTTCTGTATGGGGACAAGCTGACCCTTCGCAGAGTAGAACTCATCAAGGCTTCGCTCGAGCCTGGAAAGTGCTCGCCACAGCAACGGAACGCGCGTGCTCTTCCGAGAGAAGAAAAAAGCCCTAAGTGCCACGGAGAGCCATCTTTGCACCTAGACAAAGGCTCAGCCTAAGCATTTCCTATCACAGTCCACAGAAGTTTCTTTTTCTTTTTCTTTTGGGCAGGGGTGGGGAAGTTCTTCCACATTTCATTAGCTAGCTCATTTACTCCACCCAATAACCCTTGTGGAAGGTAGGCCTGGGTGGGCGAGCCTCTCTTTGATGATTCCCTCTGGGGGTAAGTGTGAGAAGACCATATGGATGACGTACCTGTGTGCTGTTTCCGGTGCCGTATATTGGCTGACAGAGTTGTAGCACCTGTGTGGTAAGGACTGCTACCCATGTTCCACCTGGGAAAAGTGAGGCTCACTGGATACAGTTCATTTGCCTGGCTGTAGAGGTTTTCAGCCCCAAGGTGGGGGGGGGGGGCAGAGAAAAAGGCCAGGGCCTGGCCTTTATTTCTTCACCCCCTCCCCTCCATGCTTTTCACTCCCATGAGCACATGCGCTTCATGCTCTGATGGGATGGGAGAGGTCAGCCATCACGGAGAGCTCTGTGAGTCCTTGGTGACTTGAAGGACTCCAAGCTAGGTTATTTTCCCGTCCAAATGAACTGACTTGAACTCGTGGGCACAATCCAATGTACCGTTCTTCCCTAATGATTCAAAAGCCGTGAAGCATCTTAGTGTTTCTAAGTGGCTCTTGGACGGGTGTCTTGATCGCCCATTGTTCTTTCCTTCCTGTTCCTCATCCAGAAACATGCCAGCTGGATTTAAGGGCATGTGATCCAGCTGTCAGCCATCTTGGTTCAGTGGTGTCCTGGGACGCCCCCTCTCTCCCTCCCCCCCACTCTCTGCAGAGGGAAGTGGGGGTGCTTAGGGTCAAGTCATTCATCCCTTCATCCCTTGGGCTCTCCCATTGGGTCCTCAGAATGTCGGAAGATGGATGGAAGATGAGATTATTCTTCAGCTATCTCCACAAACTGGCTCAGTCCCAGCCCAAAGATAAGATCATCCTCCCTGACAATGATGTCAGATGAACTGTCCTCTTAGCCCTAATATGACCACAGATCCCGCTGAGAAAACCAAAGCTCAGAGCCCTCAACTGCTCCCAGGAAAACACACACACACACACACACACACACACACACATGCACACACACATGCACACATGCCACACGCACACACACACATGTTCAACAGCATCAAGTGATTCACCAGATAGTGTGCCATTTAGAACCATTGTTGAGCTGTCCTTCACAGTCTTTCAATTTCATGCTATTGCCTTTTCTCCTTCTCTCCATTTCTTTTTACCACTCTTCCACTTGGGAATCCAAACAGGACAGGATTTGATTTTATTTCCTCTTTCTTCCTCTCTGTCTCATACCATGAGCCTTTCCCCAGGTGATTGCAGGTCATCACAGTGATCATTATTCATGACTGCATAATATTCCACCCAGTAACTGTCCAAGGTTTGTTTAAACACTCCCCTGTTGCTGAGCATTAAGTTTGTTTAAAGGGGTGTTTTTTTGCTACTTTAAGTAATGTTACAGCAAACGACTGCCAATAGCATTCCCCATTTCCCACTGGTGTTGCCAAACCTTTTCTGTCCTCTACAATGTGTTTCTGTTGTGGTTTTCATTGACTCACTTTTAATGGCACTGCATATAATCCTCCTGCCTGGCCAGCATTTTTTCTTCTTTATCAACTAGATTTTTTTATTCCATCCTATCTTGCTACTATCAATTATTCCTTTACTACCAGACTGCAAGCTCCAGGAATTCATAGTTTGCCTTTGTCTAGTTCACATTCTATATACTTACTATCAAGCACAGAGCATTCGGTAAGTACTCGTGGAATGATTGAGTGAATTCAAAAACAAATAAATAGAAAAAAATAAAGGCACCAGAAAAAATCATATGGCAGGAAAGGAAATGCCTCATCCCAGGATGAGCTCTAGATATATCTACCCATAGCTTTGCTTCTAATTTTCACTGACGGTTCCAGAATGAAATAAATTCTGGGCTATACAGAATTAACGGTGTAAATTTCCACAGCTGTGTAACACCAGGCACGTTATCTGTCTTCTTTATTCGCTGTATCCTGGAGTGGGCATAGTGCTTAGCAGAAATTATATGCTAAACAAATGTTTGTTGAAAGGAGAATAGAAAGAGCCTACAGATGCTTTCAAATTCATCAATCTATGCCCCATTGATTAAGAATATTAGATCATTAGGACATGGTCTAATTGAGGAGGTTTTTTTTCCCCTGCAGTTTTACTTATTTCTTTGTATTTATTGTTATTCCATACCTCAACCGAAGGAAAAGGAAATATATATATATAGAGAGAGAGGGGGGGGAGGGAGAGAGAGAGAAAGAGAGAGAGAGAGGTGCTAGCAAAATAAGCCTGTTACTTACTATTCTTT
Source organism: Dipodomys merriami (assembly GCF_024711535.1). NCBI lineage: Eukaryota > Metazoa > Chordata > Mammalia > Rodentia > Heteromyidae > Dipodomys > Dipodomys merriami. The sequence goes on along the minus strand of NW_027206224.1, from coordinate 557,477 downwards.
TACTCTAAAAATGTCTTTATTGGGGCTAGGAAAGTGGCTTAGTGGTAGAGTTCTTGCTTAGCATGCATGAAGCCCTGGGTTTGATTCCTCAGTACCACATACACAGAAAAAGCCCGAAGTGGCGCTGTGGCTCAAGTGGTAGAGTGCTAGTCTTGAACACAGAGAGGCAGGCCCTGAGTTCAAGCCCCAGGACTGGCAAAAATAAAAGTCTTTATCAAGCCTAGTCTGTGCCAGGCACAGTTTAGTTGGGGAAAGTTAATATGAGGAAAAGAATGTATACTGGCCCTCCTTTATAGATCTTAAGAGTATTGGAGGGAAATGTGTTGATTGAGCAAGTCAATAGAAGTCAGAGTGATGTTTAAGCTATATAGCAACTAGTTTCCGCCGCATAACAAACCAGCCCAAACCATTCTGGATTAAAACAACATTTAGGCTGGGAAGGTGGCTGAGTGGTAGAGTGCTTGCCTTGCATGCATGAGGCCCTGGGTTTGATTCCTCAGCACCACAAAAGCAGAAAAAACTGAAAGTGGTTCTGTGGCTCAAACTGGTAGAGTGCTAGCCTGAAGCTGAAGAACTGAGGGACAGTGCCCAGGCCCAGAGTTCAGGCCCCACAATTAGCAAAACAAACAAACAAACAAAAAAAATTTAACTTGGGGTTCTTCGTGTGGGTCACCTGGGTAGTTTCTGCTGAACAGGACTAGGCCTTCTGGATGAGTGGCTAGGATTGCTGGCAACTGAAGGCCTGAGTTTGGTTTCATGTGGCCTGATCCTATAGCCCACACTTCACCTTGGTAGCGAAAGTTGAGCCGCTGGAGTTCACGTGACATCGCTGTGAATTCCGTGATTGACGCTGCTTGGTGCCAATCAATGAAGAGCACCAGGCCAGCCCAGACCCAGGAAGGAAGAAACAGTCTCCACCTCTTGATAAGATGACTTACCAAGTACTTTGATCATCTATTTTTTTTTAACTCTCCCTTTTTAATCAACCACATCATATTCATCCAAAACTCTCTTACGTCTTTATGGCTGACGTTAATAGTTCTCATTGATTGAGAAATGAGGCGTGATTCTTAAAGAGAGACAGAGCTGCCTGGAATTTTATTGGGCAGCCCTTGAATTACTTAGAATCTGCCTGCCTGCCTGCCCTGCCCTGCCCCTAATTCCACATTAGAAAAAGATACAAGTGTTCATTTTCACCTCCAAAAAGGAAGCAAAGCGTCCTGCCTGTAATCTCAGCAGCACACTGGCCGGTGCCCCGGGACTGGCCTGCCGGGTTTCCCTCATCCTGCGCCAGGTACTGAAATCTGAGATGAATTCACGTGTCTTTCTGGATGTTTCTTTGTGACTCATTTGCAGGGTATCCAGCCATCCTTTTGGACCGTGTACGACGTGGTGCTGCGTGGGTCTGGGAAGGCCTAACACCCATTAGCCAGCTCTGCTGTAAATTGGATGTACCAGCCCCTGCGAGCTGGAGCGGAGGTGTGAATTAGATAGAGGTGTTCTCCACGGTTCCTCTGGCCTCCTGACTCTGGGCCTGCACATCCTATGGCTGACCAGGCCTCTGAGCAGCCAGCCTGACCTCAGTACCCCCAACAGGGGGCTGGTGGAGGGGAGGAACTCTGAAAGAGAGATCAGTTGTGGATCTAAGGCCGCTCTTGCATCCCCATTTGCAACCTCCTCAGCCTCCTCTCGTTCCTCCTGTCTGATCTTCTGTGGCAAAGTGGGGGGGGGGGGGGTGCACAAGGTCAAAGGCCAGTTGATTTCTTTTCAGGCAGAGTCCACTGACTTGCCTTTATGTGGTTCTGATTTTTATTTTTTTTTTGTGCCGGTACTGAGGCTTGAACTCGGGGCCCTAAGTACCATCCCTTAGCTGCCGCACTCCAGGCTAGCCCTCTGCCACGTGAGCCACAGCTCCAATTCTGGCTTTTTGCCTGTTGATGGAAAATAAGAGTCTCACAAGGCTTTCCTGCCCGGGCTGGCTTCCAACCACCATCCTCAGATCGTAGCCTCCTCCATAGCTGGAGTGAAGGCGTGAGCCACGGGATCCTGCCTGATGTACTTGGGTTGCACTTTTTCACTCCTTTCTTTTTCCTCCTGCCCTCCATCCTCCAGCAGTTTTGTGGGGAGGGGACAAGGGGCGCAGTGGGGTTTTTTTGGGGGGGGTCTCCATTAACTTTCCCTTGTGTGGCTATGTAAACTGTCTCATGGGGAAATCACCGCTGGAACCCTGCAGCTGGCAAAGCGTTCGCAGAAGTGCATGGACTTCTAGATTCCCTCACCAACGCATTGGCCTCATTGACATACCGCCCACTCCCCAGCTAGCACCAGGCACTGGTCCTCGTACCAGCTTCCTCCCTGCCTCCAGGCTGAGTAACCTCCAAGGGCAGGGATGGCGTGGAACACAGCCCAGTAGGACCTCCTGGCTGTAGCTGCTCTGGTTATTAGCAGCTGCATCCTGACCACAGGTAGTTCATGTCTCTCACGACACACCGATCAGGAACCTGAAGCCCAGAGAGGTTGAATCCATCACTCAAGGCCACACAGCAAGTGTGTAGTGAACCCAGCACACCCAGAAGGACTGCCTTCCCAGCTGTGGTCTCGATCACGGCACTCTACCCTCACGTGAGGCAGATGGAGGTGGGAGTCCTTACTTCTTCCTTTGATACCAATAGTTGTTTGATCATTGTGTGTGTGGGTGGGTGGGGGGGGTGGCGGGGGAGAAGTCCTATCTAACAAGACCTACCTCGTGATCGATACCCGAGCACACTGAATCTTTAATGTTCTGTCTTATCAAATTAGCAGCTTCCACCACAACTCGGGGCAGAAATCAATGTTCCCTTGACCTTAAACACGCCGGGACTTGCAAGCACTCCTCCTGCCCCGGGGCTCCTGGGGCCTGTGGGTGAAGGGAACGGTTCTCAGCCGCCTCCACTCAGCCGCCTAGCTCGCAGCCAGGCTGCCTCTGGTCCCCACGTTCAACGACAAATCTGAGATCCACCATCCTAACTTCTCCGCGCTTCTTACAAACACTAAGTGAATGAGTTTCCCACATCCTGGGGGGGGGGGGAAGGGGGCCCCAAGGCTTTGTCCTGAATGGCTCAAAGTCTGCCTTTTTCTTGGGTGTCATTTCTTCCCAGGACTCGTGCTCCACTCCAAGTCCCCAGGTCGACTCTTCACCCCTTTCAATTCTGTTTCCCTGTTGACCCTGAGCTTACCAAATGTGTCCTTTTGTCGCCCACTTAGAGCCTAATGAGTTTTTACGCTTAATTAAAATCTCACCCTGAAACATTTCAGGACTTTACTTTTTTTTTCTTTTTTGTCAGTTGTGGGGCTTGACCTCAGGGCCTGGGTGCTGTCCCTGAGCTCTTTTGCTCAAGGCTAACGCTCTACCACTCTGAACCACACAACTCCACTTCTAGTTTTCTGGTAGTTCTTTGGAGATAAGAAACTTTTGGAATTTACTGCCCAGGCTGGCTTTGAACCATGATCCTCAGATCTCAGCTTTCTGAGTAACTAGGATTACAGGCGGGAGCCAACACCACTCAGCTTTTCTGTTGCTCTTTAACTCCTTTAAACTCTAAGGGCCTGTGTGTTAGGGCCTGGTATAGTGGTACACTTCTGTAATCTCTGTTCCTTCAGTGGCAGAAATAGGAAGATCGTGGTCTGCATCCAGCCAGAGCAAAAGGACAAAACCCTACCTGAAAATCAAACTAAACACAAAAAGGCCTAGGGGTCAATAGTAGAAAGCTTACACATGAAGCTCTGAGTACATGATCTAGTGCCATCAGGAAAAATAAAAGAAGGAAAAAGAAAGAAAGAAAATGTGATTTAGCACCTTATTGTCTACTACCTGGTATTTTCTTCTAGGCAGACATTTCCCTGGGCAGAAAGCAAGACCCTCCATTTCCAAAATATCCCCCTTTTATGCTTCTAAGAGGGACACTAGGCAGAATTGAGTAAGTGCTCGCTGTGTATCGGTTTTGCCCAATTTGGCAGTGCCCTCTTGTTGAATTTTCACTACAACTTTCTGGGATGACTCGTGCCTTCCTTTTCTCATGGAAGATCTTGAAGCCCAGGCTCTCCTAGCCGGCACAGAGTCAAGCAGGTGACCAGCAATGGGGCCAGAACTCCAACCCCAACACTCAGCCTTCATAGTCCCTGCCGTTAGCTACCATGCTGGTGTGGCTAGCTATCTTAACATCTGATGCCTGTCCTCAAATTGTCCCCTACCCTCCAAGCAATTCTCAGAGATAGAATCTGTGTTCCTCGTCCATTGCTACGGAACAAACCCCCTGCATCGAGTAACAGAGCAACATTTACTAACTTAGCATCTGTAGGACAAGAAACCACGCCTGGTTAATGGCTATAGGCTACAGACACTGTGTCAGGCCGGACTGTAGTCCTTGCCAGACTACAGGATCCATTTCCAATCACTTTCCAGTTCCTCTTGAGCGCCTGGCAAAGGCTTCAGGCCAGAGGCTGCCCTGGGGACCTTGTCATGTGGCCTTTGCCCCGCTTATAGCTCCCCATAGAGAAAATTTGCCTCATTGGATAAGGAATGGAGGATCCTGGAAGTGATACCCATTACTTTTGCTGGATTCCATTCATTGGACCTAAGTGAGTAGATGTAGCCTGTCCTCAAAGAGCTGGAGCGGTGGGGAGGGGCAGGAAGCTGGGAATGCCAGGAACTGGGAATCATAGGAAACAGTGAGGGGAATCGACCTTGAGCCAGAAGCTGGTGGAGGACACCTGGCAGACCCATCAGTGATAGCCAAGAGGCCTTCCTGAAGACAGGAAGCCAGTCAGACAGGCAGGCTTGAGGGCGGCCCTGGAAGGTTCCTGGCTAGCTCAAGGGGGTGTGGCAAGATGTTCCCTTTTAGTGAAGTTTGAGAATAAAGGGGACAGACTGAAGATGGTGAGCTGAGTCCAGAATTTCCATCCTCCTGATCGCAATGAGTTGCAAGAAGTCCTGGAACGCTAGGCGTGGGAAGGGGGCGTGAGGGACGTGTTAGGGAAGATGGGATGGGAAGAGGGAGATGGAGAGGAAGAGACCAATGAGCCTCGCAATGCAACCTGAAGGAAGAATGGATCAAACCCCGGACTGTGGCTCAACTCTTAATGTACTAAGACATTCCCATTGGGTGGGTCCTGATTTCTTGCACACTAAAGGTGAAGTCATGGTTGTCATTTCCCCTTACCATCGGGAGGAAGTAGGTTCTGATAGGATGAACATTCTGTTTTTTTCTGGCAAAATCTCTTGCCACTGAGGTGTCTCAGCACCACTTTTGGTTTTCTGGTGGTTTATTGGAGATAAGAGTCTCACAGATTTTCCTGCCCGGGCTGGCTTTGAACCTGTGATCCTCACATCTCAACCTCCTGAGTAGCTAGGATTACAGGCCTAAGCCACCAGCCCCTGGCTGACAATCTATTTGTGAACTACACCTGCAGGAGTTTTCTTGGCACTGGTTATGTCTAGACAGGGTCTCTTTTATTACCCAGACACAGTCCTGGATAGAAGTCTTCCTGCCATAGCTGGGATGACAGGCGTGAGTCACCACAGCCAGGCTTCTTCTGTTGAGTGGAGTCTTGTGCGCTTTTCCTGGACCAGGCAGTCCCGGAACTGAGATCCTTCTAATCTCATCCACCTAAGTAGCTAGGATTACGGGTGTGACCCACCCTAGCCAGCTCTTCTCCGTTATGATTATTGTTATTGTTATGACTTTGGGATTTTTCCCAGAAATAAACCCAAAGACAAAAATGTGAGCAATCATCTAGAGAGGGAGGACAAGATGCTATCAGGAATCGCTGGTAGGGGGATAGGGAAAGATACAAAAAGAAAACCACGTAAAATGTGTCTGTGTGTATTGTTACGCTCACCACTGCTGTGGACCACAGGACCTTAACCCTGACAGATGGCTGCGAGAGCCGAGGAGAGCACACCCGCGCGTCATCCACTCCAGGGAGGAAGAGATGCCTATGAGAGGGAAGAGGGGGGGAAATACCCAACTGTGTGACAATATTAATCATAGCTAAAAATCCCGCCATGTAATTAGTCTATTTAGTCCTCACAGAAAGGCTAGCTCAGTCCTTGACACACGGAAGCGCTTACCAGATGTTAATTAAACTTGTTAGCGATGCCTTTGTGTTGCCCAAGGTCACTGGGCTTGTAATTGTCAGAGCTGGGACTCCCACCAGGTCACTCGTGTCGAGTCCATTGGTCTTTAGCCTGTAGAACAAGGGAGCGTGTCAGTGCACGGAAGGGGGTCCCGCCTGGGCGATGGAGACAAGCCGGGAAGAGAGCGTTGGCCCTGATGCTGTGGAGCACCGACTGCAACATCGCCATCTTGCTCCGGGGTCAGTCTAATTAGCAGCAGCATTTGTCTGATAAAATTATGGAGAGGAAAACCCCAGAATGACCCATAAGGGCTGCCTAAGAGCCTGCCCAAGGAACAAATGGAGATGACATAAAGTGCATACCAGCCATCTCAATGAAGCCAGGGGTACCAGACTGAAAAATAACCAATTAGGTACCATCTCGCTCATGTTTCTAGAGACCAAACTAGCTGATCCCACTGTGAGAGCATCCCCCCAGGCCGAGAAAGTATCCGATCAACTATCAATCCATGGATTCCGGATTGGCTGCATCCCTTCTTTTAGTCTGGGGTCTTGATGTGATTTCAGAAGGGTGGAACCTAAGCAGAGTGGAGGAGAAAAAGAGCCAAAGTGGTGGGAAATAGAGGCAGGAGAGAAAAAGACAACCAAGTCAGTCACTAGTGGTTCAGGCCTGTAATCCTAGCTACTCAGGAGGCTGAGATCTAAGCAGGAAAGCCTGTGAGACTCTGATCTCCAATTAACCACCAGAAAACTGGAAGTGGAGCTGTGGATCAAAGTGGTAGAACACTAGTCTTGAGCAAAAGAGCTCAGGGACAGCACCCAGGCCCTGAGTCCAAGCCCCATGACCGACAGAAAGTAAAAAAAAAATTTTTTTAAATGATGGGCTGGAGAAGAACAGTAACTCCAGACTCAGTTTCTTCCATTGCTAGCTGCAGGACCCTGAGCAAAAGAAAGGGAGAAAGTAGTAACCTGATTCAACTTTGTGTCAGGTACTGTACTTGGCATCGCTGTGATCTATTGTAGCTGAACTGTAGCCTTTTAAGTAAATGCTTCACCCCCTTTGCGGGATGGATGTCTGAGGTGCTAAACAATTGAGTGCTCAAGGTCCTAATATCAAGGGATATTAGAGCAAAGCTATCAGTGCTGCAGATTCCCAGTGCTTTGCTCTTCCCTCTCACCTATGCATATCTTTTGCTAAGCATATCGGTGCATACTTACAATCTCCCAGATCCTCAGGAGGTGGAGGTAGGGAGGTCATGGTCAGAGGTCAGCTGGGGAAAAAGCACGAAATCTCATCTGAAAACTGACTGAAGCCTGGGGACATGGCTCAAGTAGTAGAGCCTGGCAATGCCATATAGATCATGAATATGTCATATATGACAGATGTTATGTACGATACAGGATATATATGTGATATTATCAATGGATGGACTGTTGGATATATATACACATATATAAAACATGGAAAGAAGCAGGCACCACAGTTCCTGCCCTAATATTTAGCACCCCAGTTCGGGAAGATATGTGGCACCCTCGATCATCTGTGCCTTTTCTAAACTTGGCTGAAGAATTCTGTTGCCTGGAAGAAGGCTCCTCTGTGTCTGCCAATCAAAGGGGACAGGATCTAGAGAGTTAGAAAAGAAAAAGGGGGGATTTTTCCCCTAAAGCCAGGTTTCCTTTTATTATTATTATTATTCATGTCAGGAGTCCACTGGGGAAATCTTTATCTGCATTAAAACATACATAAGAAGAGGAAAGAAGAAAAGACAGACAAGAGAGTGTCCTAAAAAAACGTGTCTTTGAGCCCAGCTCTGTTCCTCTGTCAAGTTCTTTGCCATGCTCCATAAAGATGGAATCTGGGTTCAAGGTTGAATGGAAGCCAGCTCCTGATGGACCACGTATCCCCTGAACACACCTCTAGGAGATTAGCCCGTCATTAAATATTTGTAGGATAACAGGAGAAGCCTAATTTAGTTTTTGTTTCTTTCTCTCTGTGGTTTAATCACAGATGAAAGAGACTAATCGCACTGCCGAGCTTTCTAGTGATCAAAGGCCAATCAATCCTCTTTGTGGAGTAATTAACTATTTGCTAAACTTGCAGAATTGATTTCCATTTAGGGCTAAGAGGAAAGGTTTTAAATGAAGACCGATTCACCGGGCGGAGGAGGGAATCTCAGAGCTGATGCTAGAAGATACTCAGGGTGATGAATTGGAATCTGCTAATTAGAGGCTAAAGAAAAAAAAAAATACAGCCAGAACCTGACCCTCTTCAGGAGTACTTTAGGGGAAGGACAGGCAGAAGGAAGGATAGACAGAGCTGTGGTCTTTATCTGCTAGGCAGCTGTGTGTACTTGAAACAGAGGAAAATCTTGCCATCTTGTTTGAGACAAACCCCCACACACAACCAAAAAAAAAAAAAAAGATCAGAAGCAGGGATAGTGATGGAAGCCTGCAGGTGTTCCGGGACAGAAAGGGTACTCTGTGAAATAAGAGCTCCGTGGATGGGGGAGATGTCCCCCACTCTAGCCCGGAATGGACACCCCTGTCATTATCCATCTGTGAGATTCTCTTCAGGCACTTGAACCTCACACCGGAAGAGCCTCCTGGCATCTATGCTTGGGCATGTTCTTGCCAGGTTTAAAACTATAAAGACTCACTCTAATCGTGACTCTGTCTACGATTGCCAGCTTAAAACACGCAATGCCCCAGATCTAGTTGGAATTTCAAATAAGTAGGTAATTTTATTTTGATTTTTTTTATTGATGTATTAAGTATGCCCCAAATTATTTGTTGCTTTTGTATAAGTATGTTTCAGGTGGCTTGGAGGCTCTGGGGAATTCAGATGGAACAGAGTGAACTCTATTTTTTATTTGCTAAATCCCACAGCTCTCTTCTGATTCAATTTGAAGCCTTGTTCTTTCGGGATTCCTAATCTCGCTGAGCCTCAGTTTCCTTCTGTAAGTAGGACATTCCTAGTAGTAGCTGGCTGTTTCATCATGAATATCAAATAAGATAAAAGTATATGAAGCACTCCATACAATGTACTACCTGACATATTTTATTCTCCATCAGCGTTACCTGTCATTAGAGGGGACACCGTTTGATAAATCGAAATAATACTGTTAGCTATTCCTAACCTATTTCTCTCTCTGCTGTCTCCTTTTTGGTCTTTATCTCTGACCTCTTTTCTCCCTTTCTTCCTTCTCCTCCTCCTTTTTCCTCCCATTCTCTTTCATTACTTTTCCTGAAAACTGGATGTCTATGAACAGCACTGATGTTATTTTGTAAATAGCAGCATCTCCATCCATTTCCCCCCTACCCCAGGATAGGATGCATGAGCTAGAGGCTGGCTCCATGTTCTGTGATCTCGGCATGTGCCTCAGTTTCCTGAGATACAATAACAACGATGATACATGTCAAATCAAAGGAATGAATAGAAGGAGAGCACTTAAGATAGCACCTGACACATTGTCCTCATTATTGTGTACAACACTGGCATGTATGCCCAGGTCCTGCAGAAATAGTGTGGTATCTATTTCTTTCAGTGAGCCAGGCAAAGCCAAGCTAGGTGCTGGTTTAACCCAAGGGAGTGAGCCCGTGAACGCTGGTCCTAACTCTGACCAGAGGAGCTCAGTGAAAACCAAAACACCTTTGGTAAGATGAGTCTGTGGGTAGTTTTCGAGTTAGAAGCAAATGAGGATATGGATCTCCTTCTTGTCTCACACAGACTAGTGTTGAGCAGGGCCTCCCAGTGGGTCGATCATGATTGAACAATTGAGAACTTAGGAGATCAATTTCTTTGATGGCCACTGCCATAGAGACCTCCTGGCCATAGCTACACAGAGCTCTTGGAATGAGATCAGGGCAGGTGGGGTCGCCTCTTCTGTGTCCTGATCCAATACTGTCCGTCCGCAACTATTCTCCTCCCCTCCCCCCCCCCAGACCGCAAGACTTCTGGGAAAACAGAATAGTTTGCATGCACGTGTGTGCACGCGAGCACACACACACACACACACACACACACACACAGCCTCAACTAAGCCCAATGAGCAAGGCCAGGCTGACTCACACTTCCAATTCATTAGTGTGCGGCTGATTGGACAGCAGATGAGGTCCCAGGTGAAGAAAAGCTTCCAGAAGGCTGATGCTATCGGCTGCCCCTTGTCCCCCACTGCAAGTGGCTGATTTGTGCCTCTTAGTTAAAGTCCCTATGTGTGCCTGGCACAATTCCAGAAGCTTGACAAGTAGGAACCCAGTTTTCCTCCCTAACGACCCAATGGGGCAAGTGGAATTATGACCTCCATTTCCCAGAGAAGGAAACACAGGTACAGGGGGTAAGCTACTGTCCAGGTTCATGCAGCAGTTGGGGTAGTCTTTTTTTGTCATTACAAAGCACTTTAACCCAACTCCACAAATAGGTGGTAATACTGTAGACAATGCTGTACCCTAGGTACTAAGAGCACAAGGAGACCCTAGACCCCTACTCCTGCTCTCTTTGGACTAAGGATATGAACTAAGGGGATGTGTATGCACAGGCCAGTATGGCAATTCTCCAGTCTGGGAGAAATATGCAGATCTCTCCAGGGATAAGGAAGTAATGAGTGGAAAGGAACTTGTACCCAGAGAGAGGGTCCTTCATTTGGATAGGCAGACAACAGAATAAAGGTTACCATAGCCTCAGAACAGGCCTGCCAGCTTTAAGGACCCATTCAAGTTCAGAAGATTTTGTAATGATCAGCTGGAAAATTATTTTATTTTATTTTATTTTATTTTTGTTTTTGTTTTTGTTTTGCTGGTCCTGGGGATTCAACTCAGGGCCTGGGCACTGTACCAGAACCTCTTTGTGTTCAAGGCTAGCACTCTACCACTTGAGCCACAGTGCCACTTCTGGCTTTTTCTGAGTAATTTATTGGAGATAAGAGCCTCACAGACTTTCCTGCTGGGCTGGCTTTGATCCATAATCCTCAGGTCTCAGCCTCCCATGAAGTCAGGATTACAGGTGTGAGCCACCGGTGCCCACCTGATCAGCTGGGAATTTGAAGGACATGCTCTATTTGATTAGCTAGGACTTAGACCAAACAATATAAGACTCTTTGGGGCACATCACCAACAGCTCATGCTTATAATCCCAGCTTTTTAAGAGGCTAAGATCTGGAAACTCTCCTTTTGAAGTTAGCCAAGGCAGAAAAGTCCAAAAGACTCCACCTCCAACATAAACAGCAAAAAACTGGGAAGGAAGCATGGCTCAAGTGGTAGAGCATGAGCCAGGCAAGCAAGCTAACCAAATGTAAGAAGGCCCTGAGGACAGAATGTAGGAGAGAGCAAGGGGGGGGGGGGGAGAGTGAGCGAGCGAGAGAGAGAGAGAGAGAGAGAGAGAGAGAGAGAGAGAGAGAGAGAGAGAGAGAGAGAGAGAGAGTGTCTGGAGAAAATACACCATGCCAGGAGGTCAATTCGATGGACCTGCCCCTGTTTAGCCAGACAGACAGAAGTTACTAGAGCTCTGTTGCTGACCAGCCTTCAGAGAAAGGAAGTGGTTGAACATGGAAGCATTTCAAACATGATTCCATTTGATTCTTGGTGGAGAATTGAATTTGCCTATTGAACAGCCCAGCCTTTGCTCTTTGTTGGCATGTAAGCACCAGCATGTCTCCGTAGCACCTCCTAACCCGGGCCCAAACGGTGCCCACTGAGGACAGAGCGGCACACAATCCCTATGGATCTCTAAATTATTTAGTAAGGAGGAAGAAAAGTGGCTGGGGGAGAAAGGGGCTCCCCAGTGGGGCCTGGAAAGGCCCCCTCAGCATGGTCCTTCCTCCCCTGAGCTGGCCGACAGCGTTTAAATGCAAGGGCGGCCGTGAACTGAGTCAGTGCCGGATAATTACGTTAGGGACCAATACGGCCTGTTGAAAATCAATTCTGTTGGGCCAGTGTGTTTGTTCGGAAAGCCACTCAGCCAATTCCGGAGTATATTAGGCAGCGGGCCCAGTGCGGTGACCTCTTCCGGATTGGGGTTGACACTTGAACGAAGGCGTTTGTCCAGTTAAAGGACAGTACTAGCAGCGGGCTCTTATCTCCCCTAAATTGGATTACTCACATCTGCTTGTTCTCTTTAAAGATAGCTACTCTTGGGGTTTTTTTCCCCCCTCTCTTTCTACCTGTCCAAGATGGTTACCCCGTGATCACTGTCTAACTTGCCATCCTTACATCTACCGGTGCCACCAGTGCCACTTTGCTGCCCTACATGGGGAAGGTCACCGGAGGCTTGACACGTCCATTTTTTTCAGGTCACCAGTGGGACCAGCAAATGGGTTTGGGTGTTCTGGGGTTGTGGGTGACAAGTGTGTGACATGCTTGCCAGCAAGTAGAACTCATGTCCCAACGCAGCACACATTTCCTTTAAACCCCATAGAGCTGGTCCGAGGCCTGAAAACTCTCAAACCCTTGAGCAGGGCCATGGTTAGCTACTAGCTATTGCTGGGGGAGCATCTCAGCCCTCGGTGGAAAGGTTAGAAGACAGGGGAAATGAGGCTTGAAGGGAGCGCCTTTGAGCTGCCTGAAAAATGCCAGCCATCTCTCCTGGGTGAGATTTTGCTCCCCCAGATCGTCCATGGTTGTCTTCCCCACCACATCCAGAGGTTGTGTGAGGGCATCATCAACAAGACACTGCCAGGTCTAGGTAGTTCCCCGGCATTCACCTTTTCAAAGACTCCAGGAAAGACTTATGGCCGCCATTATGGTTCTTTTAATGACACATAATATTAACTGTTCTACATATCCATTGGTTTCTTTTGACAGCTGGGGATTTTGCTGTGATTTAAAAAAAAAGGAGGCCCATGCACGGTATCAGTGATTTACATGTCCCTACCCAAAACCTGTCAACCAATTAGACTGTAAGCATGAGCTGCACCATTTTCTAATGAAGCCATAATCAAGCTGCTCCTTCACCCAGAAAGAGCAGAGAGTCTTGTCCAGAATGGAGAAGGTAATCATCTGGGGGGGAAAGGCTTGAATAAATCAGAGGCGATTTCAGCGCTGCTTGCTATAGGTCTGTTATAACTGGAATCCAGGCTGATGGACACACACACACACACACACACACACACACACCACACACACACACACACACACACACACACACACACACACACACACACACACACACCATGTCTGAAAAGAAAACAGAGTTCTGTGTGGAGAAAGGCAACCTTGGGTTCTGATGGACACACACACACACACACACACACACACACACACCACACACACACACACACACACACACACACACACACACACACACACACCATGTCTGAAAAGAAAACAGAGTTCTGTGTGGAGAAAGGCAACCTTGGGTTCTGAAATAAACAGCTGGCCAAAGCAAAAGCCTGACTTACCCGCCTGGAGTTCTCCACGATCCTCTGAACTGAAAGGAGAGGAGCTAAGGAAGAAGGGAAAGGAAGGAGATGAAAGGGGGTTGGATGGAGAGAAAGGGAGAGAAGGAAGGAGGGAGAGGAAGAAGGAAGACAGGGAAGGAGGGAGAAAAAGGAGGAGGAAGATAGATAAACAAGCTCTCTCCCCAAGCTGCATGACGTACTGAAACTGACTGATAGCATCTGCACTCCTTATCTCTTGGAATGACTGTGAGAATTAAACAAGATCGTGTGGGTAACAGATACGGTGCAATCACCTTTATTAATGCAGCTGCTAATCATACCTCCTACCAGATAGATTAAACACCGTACATGACCGGGCCAGTCCTGTTTGATGACAGTGATTGTCCACCATCCTACCAATAGGATGGGGGGGTTCCAGTGGGAACCACAGAAAAGTGAGGGGGCCGGTCCAGTCTAGATGAGTATGGTGAGAGCCACACCCTGCACTCTCTCCAGACTGGATGGCTTTCAATACCTTTGCTGATAGAACAAAGGTGTAGAGCCACTGGGGAGTGACCAAACTCTCCCTTTTTGGGGGTGGGGATCCCTAGATAGAAAGGTTAGGCTTTAAACTGTAGTGTGTGTGTATGTGTGTGTGTGTGTGTGTGTGTAAAAGAGAGAGAGAATGTGTATGTATGTGTCTGTGTCTGTGTGTGTGCCAGTCCTGAGGCTTGAACTTGGGGCCTGAGAGTTATCTCAGAACTTTTTTGCTCAAGGCTATATAGTGCTCTACCACGTGAGCCACAGCTCCACTTCTGGCTTTTGGTGGGTAATTTGCAGATAACTAAGTCTCACAGACTTTCCTGCCCGAGCTGGCTTTGAACCTTGGATCCTCAGATCTCAGGCTCTTGAGTAGCTAGGATTATAGGAGTGAGCCACCAGCACCCAGCTTTTAATCTGTAATTTTTGATGCCTCCCTCCCAAATAAAAGGTAGACTGAGCCATGCAAGATCCCAGAGGCCTTCAGACACAAAAATAAAGCCATCCTTATTCTGACTAAAACTTCTGTTTCCTCCCCCCCCCCCATGTATTTTAATGAAGCCATTGATTTCCCATCTCATGCACTGAGGCTACAGAAGATAGCCTTTCTACTATAGCCACACTCCTTGCCCTCCAGGACTGAGAGTCCCCTGGACTTCTGGCAACTACATTTCTAGGATCTTAGCCATCCATGCCTCCCCCTTCTTTTGGTAAGGTCTAGTCATGCACCAGGGAATTTTTCATCATCTTTCACTGCCAGAAGAGACTCCCAAATGAGCACCAAGGGCTCAGTGCAGAGAGCACCAGGGGTTACACATGGCCGGTGCCAGTTTGGCTTGTGTGGCTAATTGCTGTGTGCAGAAGGTAAGGCCTATGAAGATCAGTCCCTCCTCTGAACACCAGGCTCTCAAAGTCAACGACAAAGCTCTCTGGGTGAAGCCCATCCGTGGAAACACCCGTGGAAACATCAAACACAGCTTCAAGTAGAATGTGGCGGAGCATGAAAACTTTCAAGATCAATGAGATGTCTACACTGAACAAATGCTTTCAGCGTCTGAAGAGGATGGAGCTGGGAGGGGGAGGCTGGGGGGAGGGGGAACGCAAAAATGCCGTACCCCAAGAATGAAACACCCTTGCCGGAGAGATGATTAGCAACTCATCACAAGAAGACCAATGAGATTTCCACAGTCGCATGGAAGGTGGGGACAATCCTAGGCTTCTCCTCAACCAACTTCAAGAAAACTTGGGGTAACCAGATGCTTTGAGATGTAATTACCTGATGAATGCCTTGATGGCATGCATCACCATCACCACCACCACCACCACCACCACCACCACCATCATCATCATCATCATCATCATCATCATCATCATCCTCATCATCATCATCATCTGGCTTTGGCAGATTGGGAGCTATTTCCTTTGAAACAGACTGGCTGCCCGAGTTCAAGGAGGAGAGTACACAGAGTTGGAGAGGCCTTGTTTACAGAAAGAAGGCCACTCTGGTCCTGAGAAGGTATTTGTGAAATTTGCTTTTTTTCCCCTGACTGTCTAAGGAACAAGCTTGATATTCTGCCAGCTTTTTAAGAAAAAAATACTTAAATATCAAAAGTTTTCAACTCTTTCTGTCTGTGCGGATCAGCTTAACGCCCAAGGGGAGTCAAAGTTCTTGCTTAGCATACAAAGGCTTATGAGTTTTATAGTGTTCAGGACTTTAATCTACAAAGTATAATTTAATCCTCTTTGAGCTATCTATACCACAGAGACTCAGTTGTAAATAAACCCTATGGTTACAGTGAGGCAGCCAGAGATGCCTGCCTCAGTCACTCACCCTTAGTAAATATTTCTGCAAAACAGATGAACTTAACCACTATCGCAAGTACATAGTCAGCGTTGGGCTCAGAGCAAATGTTGTTGTGTTGTGAACACCGAAGTTGTGTTTAAACACAACTGAGAGCTTCGAGGTAAGGCTCTTTGAGAAGAGTAGCAGGAGACACAAACACCCATGGGGCAAAGAGCGTATGAGTGAGACACAGGCTCCATCCCCGGTGTTCCCAAATGGAGCAGATTTTGGATTTCAGGAATACACCCAGTTCTGGGCATCTGGGCCTGCAGAAGGGGAAGGGAATAAAGCCAAGAAGGGATAGTAGTTCCTTTGGAGCTAGAGGTTACACAAAGATGATTGTAAAGTTTGCTATGTCAGAATCAAATGGAAGAAGTTTGGGGGGGATGAGTGGGGACCACTGAAGATGTGGCAGAGTAGCTGTGGGACTTCTCACCCACGCACTCAAATTTCATTTCAAAACAAATAGCTTTTTTTTTTTTTTTTTTTTTTAAGATTTCACTCCAGGGCTATTTTGTTTTAAATATTGTTCACTGGGAAAAGGATTTTTTTTTTCTGGGGTCCGGTTGTGGGGCCTGAAATCTGGGCCTGGGCGCTGTCCCTCAGCTCTTCAGCTTAAGGCTAGCGCTCTACCACTTGAGCCACAGCGCCACTTCTGGCTTTTTTCTTTTTGCTTATGTGGTGCTGAGGAATCGAACCCAGGGCCTCAGGCATGCAAGGCAAGCGCTCTACCACTGAGCCACCTTCCCAGCCCCAGGGGAAAAGGATTTTTGTATCTTGATCATATCCAGCCTTTTTATGCTGGGGGTGAGGGGCGGTGCTAAGTCCACAAACAGGAGAGAGCTGGTTCCGTTTGGAAAATGAAGACTCCAGAGCCTCAGGTTATCTCCATGACAACCCAAACATCAGCCTCTTCCACAAGTGGGGAAATAGCTGTAATTATTGCTTTTGAGGACTTGTGTGGAATGTTTTTGTTAGTAGTAGTAGAGTAGTAATAATAGTAGTAGTAGCAGCAGCAGCAGTATTTTCACACTTAGAGCAGCAACCATATCTTGAAGAACTTTGCCATACTCTCCATCTAACCATCTCTGGTTAGTCACATTTTCCTCCATTTGCTGTAGCAACTGTATCTTCCCTCCTTTCCTCTCAGACTCTGTCTCTCTGGCTGTCTCTGTTATGTAGTATATTTAGTGTCTGTAGTGTCATTGTACCTTTTCATCCCTCCATCCATATTAGTATCATTTCCCTAAAAACCAGGATGTTGTTTCTCGTAATCACCATGTAATTTCAAAATCAGAAAATGGAGCCATTATCCCATACCATCCATGAATCCATGATCCAAATTCAAATGTTATCCATTCTTAAAACAATAACAACAACAACTGTACTTCTCCCAGAAACACATATATTCTCCAGTCATCACAGTTCTGTCGGTTCTTTCAAACTAGAACAATCCTTCATTCTTTATCTCTACCTGTTCTTTTTCTTTCTTTAACCTTGACATTTTTGAAAGGTACAGACCATTTATTTTGTAGAAGGTTACTCAATTTGGGTTTGTCTGATGTTGCTTTGTGATTAGATCCAGCTGATGAATTTGGGGCAGGAACATGCCAGAAGTGATGTTGTGTCTTCTCGGTGGTTCAAGTCAGAGGAAATGATGCTGAGTTGTTGCCATTATTAGTGATGCTATCTTTGATGACTGGCTTGGCTGGTATAGGCTGGAATTCTCCACCCTATGGTTGCTGTCTTTCCCTTTGTGATTCATATGGAGAGAAACTTTTGAGACTCTGTAAAGACGGTCCATCATCAGAATTTTACCCACCAATTTTTTAGCACCCTAGACGACGCTTGCTTGGATCAGTTGATGCCGAGGTATTTGTTAAATGATTCTTTAACGCCATCGTTCTACATTTAGTACTTTAATGCCACAGCAAGGAAGAACTTTCCATGCTCCCCATTTAATGATGTATTTATCCACTCATTTATGTCAGGATGAATTCATGAGTTATTATGGATTATTCAACGAGTTATAATCCATTACTCTCATTACTTCTTTTGACACTCAAATTGTCACCAAATTGGACAATGGGAGCCCTTTGGGTTCTTTTGAAATATCCTCTTTTTTTCTTCCTTCCTTTCTTTTTTCTTCCTTTCTTTCTCTCTTCTCTTCCTTCTCTTTTTTTCCTTTCTTTTATTCTAGCTTTCTGTAACAAAATGTTCAGGCTCACTTTGAACTCAGGTTCAGAGGATTTGGGTGATGGGGCCATAGTTTAAGGCCTTGCCAATGCACAGAGTTAGGATAGCTAGCTAGCTAGCTAGCTAGATAGATAGATAGACAGACAGATTGATAGACAGATAGCTAGGCAATGTGAAACATACACACACATATGAATATACTTAAGCTATATGAATACTTTCACTCCAAGCCTATAGCCTTGTAGCTTTTTACTTTTATATATCTGCAATAAAACATCCTTAGACATTTACCTCATTTTTCTCCATGTATTTATTTATTTTCTCAATCCTACAAAGCAAACATTTAACTAGACTTCTGGATTTAGACTCCTTTGGGTTTTGGTTTTGTTTTGCTTTCTTTTCTGCAGTATTAAGGTTGAAGTCACTCAAGCCATGCCCTCAGCCATTCTCAGTCCTACTTATTTTTCAGATAAGAGCTCATGTTTTTGCTTAGGACAGTCCTTAGACTGTGGTTCTCTTAACTGTGCCTCCCACATGGCTTGGATTCCAGGAGCATATCGACATGCCAGGCATGTTGGTTGAGATGGGAAGTAGGGGTGGGGGGGTGGAGGTTGTCTTACTAACTTTTTGTCCAGGCTTGTCTTCAACAATCATCCTCCTGATCTCTGACTCCTAGTAGCATGAATTGAAGGTATGAGCAGCTGTACCTGACATCTCTTTTGGTCTTTTTGGTACATGGTCGAAACTGCATTCCAAGGTCATATGGGTATCTCTCCTACCCACCCCCTCCATACAACATGCTATGCTATTCCTTTAAAATATGCTTTGGTTCATTCACTTCTGTTAAAGGCTTCTCCCCCCACCACCATTGTGGACTTTTGTGATTCACAAAACAGT
The DNA here is from genome assembly GCF_024711535.1 of Dipodomys merriami. Lineage (NCBI taxonomy): Eukaryota > Metazoa > Chordata > Mammalia > Rodentia > Heteromyidae > Dipodomys > Dipodomys merriami. Next base: position 538,517 of record NW_027206224.1, on the reverse strand, counting down.
CAGTCTGTTGTAAAAATCAAAATTAAATGAAAAGGCATATTCAGAGAAATGCTGCTCCTCTTCTGATCTTCCTACCCTGCCCCCACCTCCCCCCAGCTCTTGCCAGTAACCAATCTCATTCATTTCTGGCTTTCTTTTGGATATTTCTATTTGCTAAAGTAAGTAGATGTATATATCATTTAATTCCTCTTCTGAGAGAGAGAGAGAGAGAGAGAGAGAAGAGAGAGAGAGAGGAAGGAGGGAGGAAGGGAGGAAGGGAGGGAAAGAGAGAGAGAAGAAAGGAAAAAGAAAGGGAGAGGGAGAGAGAGGAAGGAGGGAGGAAGGGAGGAAGGGAGGGAAAGAGAGAGAGAAGAAAGGAAAAAGAAAGGGAGAGGGAGGGAGGGAAGGAAAAGAAAGCTTAAATGTACCAATTAAATTTTTTAAAAAACACAAATGATGGAAGAGGTGATATTGAACAAGATGCATTGTACTCGTTAACTGACATTGGATTGTAGCCCCTTTGTGTACTTAAAGCTAGTACAGATATGATTTTTTTTAATAAGCCAGGAACTGGTGGCTCACACCTGTAATTCTAGTTACTCAGGATGCTGAGATCTAAAGATTGAAGTTCAAAGCCAACCCAGGCAGGAAAGTGTGTAAGACTCCAATTAAGCAGCAGAAAACTGAACGTGGGGCTGTGGTTCAAGTGGCAGATATTAGCCTTGTGCAAAAAAGAAAGCTCAGGGTTAGCACACAAGCCTCGGGACTGGCACAAAAACAAATAACTAAATAAATAGGGCCAGACACGGTGGTAAAAACCTATAATCTCGGATACTTAAGACACAGAGGTAAGAGGATCTTAGTCTGAGCCGGGTCTAGGCAAAAGCACAAGACCCTATCTGAAATGTTAAACTAAAAGCACAAATCAACATCAGTGTTTTCTGAATGCAGGCCTGGGCACTGTCCCTCAGCTCTTCAGCTCAAGGCTAGCACTCTACCACTTGATCCACAGCGCCACTTCCAGCTTTTTTCTTTTTGCTTATGTGATGCTGAGGAATCGAACCCGGGGCCTTATGCATACAAGGCAAGCGCTCTACCACTGAGCCACTTTCCCAGCCCCTGATTTTTTTTTGTCTGGGTGGTAGGAGAACCCCACAAGTAAAAAGCACACTCTAACAGCGTGGACACTGTTATTTTTATTCCAATGGATCTTCTTAACCCAGAAAAGTGGAACTTCTTCTGCAATTCTTGGCTCTTCTGGAAAGTTCTCACAAGGGCTCTTTTACACCAGTGGGTTTGCCACATAATCTGCTGTCTCCATCCACACTGGACACTGGCTGATTGAATCCCCACCCCACCCCCCCTGCCCCGTGAACATCTTAAACTTGGTCATGGCTAAAGCTTGCCGCTGCAGTTGAGTTGACTTCAGTGTCAGGGGTCTCTCCCTTTCTTTGGTGAGAAGCTGGCAAACTGAAGAACAAAACAAGCCATCAACGTGAGGACGGAACAAAGCGAGTTCTTCTGTCAAACAGATTTGGAGAGCATTCATTTGCCCCAAAGGAATGAGAAAGAAAGAAGGGGGAGAAAAAAAAAAAGAGAATCCCCCTTAGACCATTGAATGGAGGATCATGGGGCTGGAGGGGGGGGGGCGCGGGGGGAGCAGGGTGCAGGGCTCAAACTCGGCAACCCTAAGCCTGCCACTTGTCCCTGCTTCTGTCCGGAGCCTCTTGAGCTTCAACTCCTTGATTCTAATCTCTCCCAGGCACAAAGCAGAGGGGCCCTGAGTGGCCACTAGCAGCTCCTTAGAGGAGTAGACAGAACAATGGCTCCGCTCGACCAGCTCCCGGGGGGCTGCAAGGGACAGGAAACTGACAGCAGCCAAGGCCCCTGTCCACTTCCTTTAACTGTCCAGGATAAAGTGGTCTCCTGGAGGCAAAGTGCATTTCATTCTTGCCTGCAAGTTCATTATCCTGTTTGTCCTCGGCGGGCGTGGAGGATAGCTAATGAGTTTCCTCTTCTTACTGTCCTTCAGCTCTGGCCACCTCTGCGCTCCATAACCACCTCCTTCCAAACACACACCACCACCACCACCACCATCATCATCTGTCCTCCGGCCCTCCCACAGTTCAACACATTCACAGCCTCTTCTTCCTTCTGACCCTGTGCAGCTTTTGCTGAGCAGTGAAGCGAAGGGACAGAGTGGAACACACCCGGCCATGGGCCACACTGCTTTGTTGTTGTTTTAGGCCCTTACTGGGGCTTGAACTCAGGGACTCATGCTCTTGTTGAGTTGGGTTTTTTTGTTTTGTATTTTTGTTTTTATACTCAAGGCTACCGGCTTTGGGGTGACTCATTCAAAAGAAGAGTCTCTTGCCAGGTGCTGGTAGCCCACGCCTGTAATCCTAGCTACTGAGGGGGGCTAAGATCTGAGCATTGAGGTTCAAAGCCAGCCCGGGCAGGAAAGCTCATAAGACTCTTATCTCCAATGAACCACCAGAAAACCAGAAGTGGCGCTGTGGCTCAAGTGGTAGAATGCTCGCCTTGAGCTGAAGAGCTGAGGGACAGCGCCCATGCCCAGACTTCAAATCTCACAACCGGGGGGAAAAAAAAAACATAAAAAGTAGAGTCCCACCAAGTTTCCTGCCCAGGCTGGCTTCGAACCATGATCCTCAGAGTACCTAGGATCTCAAGCCCAAGCTAGCTGTATTCAGCTGCCCCTCCCCCATCTCTCCCCTCCCCCTCTGCTTTTAAAAACCCCCTCTCTAGCTCCTGGTTCTTCTCCATTTGGGGCTCATCCTCCTGCCTCCTCGTTTTCCTTCTACCTTGAGAACATAAGCGCCATTCTGAATGCTTTCCTGATCATCAGCTTCACCCTGGCCATGGGCCAGGGCCAGTCGTCATCTCCACGCATGATCTGTGGGAGAATCACATGCCAGGTGTGAGCCACAGCCCCTGCATCACAGGGTATGGGGTGGGAAGAAGCCAGCCACCTGCCATCTTCCTCTTTCTCATCTTTCTTTGGTCACTGACTCCTAATTTGTCTCCACGTCCTATTGTCTGTGAAGCAGCTCCCTCGTCTTTTCTATTCCCTTTGTTGTTTACACCTGGGTTAGGACTTTATTACCTCTGGAAAATCTGAACACCTTCTGAGTCATTCTATACATATTCCCTCTGCTCATCGAGAATCCAAAATAAGACTGTGCCCACATATATATTGAATCTTTCTCTTCTAAAGATCTCTGGTAAGCCAGGCGCCAGTGGCTCACGCCTGTCATCCTAGCTACTCAGGTGGCTGAGATCTGAGGATTGCAGTTCAAAGCCAGCCTAGGCAGGAAAGTCCGTGAAACTCTTATCTCCAATAAACCACTAGAAAACCAGAAGTGGTGCTGTAGCTCAAGGGGTAGAGTACTCGCCTTGAGCTAAAGAGTATAGGGACAGCACCCAGGCCCAGAGTTCAAGCCCCATGACCGACAAAAAAAAAAAATCTCTGGTAAATGAATGTAGAGGACAGATGGGTGGGAGGAAAGAAGGAAGAAGGCAGGAAGGGATGGAAAGATGGATAGCAGGCAAGGGGAATGAATGAAGGAGAGATGAAAGGCAAGGAAGACAGAAACTATCATTTCTAGCTTTGTTGCTAATTTCACTCCTAAAAAATCACCTATCTTCTCTATGCCTCTGTTTTCCTATTGAAAATTATAAAAACCCCTTTCCACCACTCATGTTAAATAGAACATAGTCTAGTTGAGGCTAAGCACTGATAGCTCACAACAAATCCTCAGAAGGCTGAGGTTATGAGGATGGTGGTTCAGAGCTAGCCAGGGGAGTTGGGAAAGGGGAGAAATTTCAAGAGAGCTCATCTCAACAGTAAAAGTTGAGCATATGTTGATCACCTAGTTACAGAGAGAAATACTAATTTGTTTCAAGACCAGTTAAGTGTTTGCTAGTCAAATGGTCTTCTTACTTCCAACGGCGTTAACATTCATATATAACCAGCAAAGGATCTCATTTTGCTCCAGGACTTGAGACAGGTATTGAGAGAACATCAAAGAAGATCCATTTGGTAAACAAAGTTGTAAGTTGCAGAAAAACACTTGAGTTTTCTTCTAGTTGTGGTTTAACCAAGACTGGTGGTGTTTTGTGAGTTCAGGGATTATGGAATGGTGTAGCCACACTGGTGGAAATGGCCTGGCCACACTTCTCCATTGTTCCCACAAGTAAGAATTGTAGCTCAGGGCTCTGTGTAGTTATCTAACTGGAATGATTGCTCATAAACTGTTGGGTTGCTTGGTTCTTCCTCAGTGATGGGAAAAGCATTACTCTGAGATTTTTTTTCCCCATCTGCCCATATCCCCATGAATGATCTCCATAGTCTGATGATTTCTTCTTTAATGACCCCAATTCCTACTTTAGCATCTGATTTTATTATGTAGTCAGTTTGTTTTTTTAGGATACTGGGACTATCTCTCAGTCAACTGTTCCTTAAGAAATGCCCTTGAGACAGAGAACATGCATTTTGGACTCCTCGGGCCTTATGAATGTATGTGGTCCTAAGCCTTGAACCAGAAGACACAGAGTAGAGATTCTCAAGAGATTCCATTAGCTCCTTCTGTCCTGTGTTTCTTCCAGGATGGAGACAACTTTTAATCACTAAGTCACCAACTCCGTTGCACATGACTCTGGCTTTTCCCATGTGATCTGTCATTTGTAAATCAAGCATGGAACAATGGCAGCCTTTCCCCATTGCAAGTTCTGAAGTAGAAGTGCCAGGATCTAAACTCCACCCCTTTATTCTGATATTTCTGCCCAATGTTTGACTTTCAGGTCACTGCAATGTGGTAGAATGTATGTGTCCTTTTAAGATGCTCTATCAAGAGGTAATGTGTTTCTCCAGAAAGCCCAAAGACTTTTGGGTAACCTTTGTCCTGAAATGAGTCAGAGCACTATTCTTCCTAACTCCATCTAGTGCATAGACTGAGAGCACTTGTAAGAGCAATGTGGCGTGTGCTCTTGTATAGTCCAGAAAGTGGGCTTTTTCCTATAAGGACAGAAGAGCAGAGAACTCTAGGCAGAGGCTCTGATTTTCTCATGCTGAGAGACACGGCATACATTCTTTCCCATCATCGCTCTTAGATATTTTCTGCCTCTTCCATAAATAATACCTACTTTTATATTGTGGGTAACTGGGATTGTCTATGACCAGCAAGAAAAACAGAAAGCTCAGGGATCCATTGGAGTTAAGGCCAATATGGGTTTGTTTGTTTGTTTTAATGCACTATGGGCTGGGAAGGTGGCTTAGTGGTAGAGTGCTTGCCTAGCATGCATGAAGCCCTGGGTTCAATTCTTCAGTACCACATAAATAGAAAAAGCCTGAAGTGGCACTGTGGCTCAAGTGGTAGAATTTTAACCTTGAGCAAATTGCTCAGGGACAGCGTCCAGGTCCTCAATTCAAGCCCCAGGACTCCAAAAAAAAAAGTGCAGTAAAGATCAATGCTCCTCTTCCTCTCAGAGAATACAGAGACTCAGCTCATTGTATGAATGACTGGCTTTTAGTTCTTTTTTTGGGGGGGGGGGAGGTTCCAGTCATGGGGCTTGAACTCTGGGCCTGGGTGCTGTCCCTCAGCTCTTCAGCTCAAGGCTAGCGCTCTACCTCTTGAACCACAGTGCCACTTCCGGCTTTTTTTTTCTTTTTGTTTATGTGGTGCTGAGGAATCGAACCCAGGGCCTCATGCATGCAAGGCAAGTGCTCTACCACTGAGCCATCTTCCCAGACCTGGCTTTTAGTTCTATGCCTCCCCTTCACCCAGCCACCATCAGAAACATTTTGTAATGATGATCCATCCCGGCCCCACAACCCCCGCATCAACATGCCCCAGTGCCTTCTTATCCAGTGATCCTATTACCAAAGTGTACCCATATCTTCCTGTGAAACTATGAGCTCTCCCCCACCCAAGCCTGTTTGCAAAACTCCCACCAAGCCAACTGGGTCTTAGAGAAGGCCTTTCAACCAGGTACCAGTGGCTCATACCGGCAATCCTAGCTACTTGGGGGGACTTAATATCTAGAGGATCATGGTTTAGAGCTACTAGCCTGGGTGGAAAAATCTGTGAGACTCCATCACCAAAATAACTAGCAAAAAGCCAGAATGGAGGCAAGGATCAAGTGGTAGAGCACCAGCTGTGAGCAAGCAAGCCAAACAAAAGCACACGAGGCCTCCGGTTCAAACTGTGGTAATAACACACACACACACACACACACACACACACACACACACACACACACACACACAGCCCTTCAGTAATACCCAAGGCTGTACACACACACACACGCGCACACGCGCGCGCGCGCGCACACACACACACACACACACACACACACACACACACACAGCCCTTCAGTAATACCCAAGGCTGTTCCGGACTACAGAACCCTTGTCATTTGTCTCTGTCCCAGCCCACACTCCTATATGAAAATGTGACAGGCCGTCTTAGCACCCATCCATGAACTGTTTCCTCCACTTAGCCATTATCTACTGACACATACACTTTAGCTCCTCCCCTTTCCTCATCAATTCCCTTTTTCGATATCTGCATTCGCTAGACCCTGTCTGATAGCACCCTATTCACCACGTCCATTAACCACCAGATCAATCATCATGAGATCAACTTCATTTCCTGCTTCCACTTTCCTGGTCATCAACATGACTGGGGCCACACATCAATAGGCAGCCTAGGATTTTCCTCTCTCTTCCTTTCCTTTCCCAGCCCTAACTAAGGCCGGATGCTTCTCCAACTCCTGAGTGCCTGCTTCGACTGACCCTACTTGATCCCCCCTTTACGTTCCTCTGGGCTTGTCAAAGCCCTGCATTGTGTTCTCAGGAGCTGGGGTATACCCATAAAGCGTGAGCACAGCCTGGTCCCAATCATGGCAGCCTCAGTCCCAGTGAGAGATGAATAAGAACTGCTTCAGCCTGTCCCAGAAGAGCCCAATGGAGGACATTTGTTTTGGAATAATGAATATGGAAATCTGGAATCCATAATAAACTGCAAGCAGTCTTTCAACTCACTCGTGCCGAAAATTCACACTCGCCTTTCCCATAACTTGTCACTTGTGTTTTTTATTGTTCCGTATGTAAACAGGGCCGGGAAAGCCTTTGTTCCTTGGTCGCCTACTTTAGATTTGCCCATTAATCCCACCCACCGCCACCTCCCCCCTCCCTTTCCCACCAAGGCATGCGGGATTACACAAAGCAAAAGTCATTAATTTTTATCTCTGACTATCTGTAGGGTTTTTAATGTGGCCTGGCTTGCTTATGCACCACGAATTACATGTCATAAGTGCTTGTAGATGCAGGAGCAGTATCATGGGCCCATGAATCCCTGCCTCCCCTTCTGATTAGTATGCAAGAGGCTCTGCTCCTCTCTGAGCAGCTGGCATGCCGATGAGAATCTGGCTCTGCCGGTCAAGGCATCTGGACATGAATTCAATATGGATTGCTTTAATTAAATGGCTAAGCGCACAAGATGCTAAGAAACAACTCCATCATTGAGTAAAACTCAAAAAATAACAAGTCAACACGAGCAAGAGGGTGGAAAGGGTAGGAAAATCATCAACTCCACCCACTCCGCCTAACATCCTTGTGCTCCTCCCCACCCCGTACAAACCGGGAGCCTTTGCAAAAAACACGATGAACTAGAGTCCATGAGGAAACCCCCAGAGGGGAATCTACTTCATCACCCTTAAATTTAGAAATCAAAACAGCAGAGTAAAACCTCCCTCTTCTGCCCTTTCATAAAGGGTGGTTGGTGTTGGTTTTTTTTTTAACACTACACTCACTCGCAAATATCAATGAGGCTGACTTCAAGAAGCAAAGAGGCAGAAAGAGGTGGATGGCAAGATTCCTGCACCTGTTACCAAGAGAGGAAAAGCAGCTAGGCTGAGTGGCACAAATATCAGAGAGCCAGAGAGGTGGTCCCTGGGCCAATTTGTTGAGGAGGAGAAAGGAAATGCAAGCGAGGATTTACCCTGTCCACTTGGGATGGGTTTTGCATAGATCAGAGAGATGAACTGTCTGCCGGCTCATGTTTACGCTCAGCCAATCCCTTATTAGTGTGTTTCAATAAGGAAACAAATGGGATATTTTCGGAAGGAAACGAGATTGCAAGCCATCACCCTGGCTTTCTGTTTCTGAGCACTTATCTTTAATTCTGTTGGGTCTCTTCTCTGGCTTCAACCCCACAATGTCTGTGACGTGCCTCTCTGCTTCTTTGGGAAGCAGGATAGAATAATGGCAATCTAGATTCAGACAGATCTGGACTCTTATCCCAACTTCATTAATTTCTAGCCATGTGGTGTTAAGAAAGCTATTCTCTGAATCTCCTTTTCTCCAGGTTTTGAACAGAGATATGAATAGCGAGTACTAGCTCACCATAATTTTGTGAAGAGGGAGCTAATCTGTGCCAAATGACAACATATATTACAGACTTTAAAATGATAGCTTCTAAGCTGGGTACCAGTGGTTCATAGTTCATACCTCTAATCCTAGCTACTCAGGAATCTGAGATCTAAGGATCGTGGTTCAAAGCCAGCCAGAACAGAAAAGGCTATGAGACTCTTCATCTCCAATGAACCACCAGAAAACTGGAAGTGGCACTGTGGCTCAAAGGAGTAGAATGCTAGCCTTGAGCAAAAAGAGCTCAGGGACAGCACCCAGGCCCTGAGTTCAAGCCCCACAACTGACAAAATAAAATAAAATGATGGCTCCTATTGAGCCACACCTCCAAAACCTCCTACTCTCCACCAAGGGTCATTCCTAGTACACGTAATCTTGGACAGCGGTGAACAATGTCATACTATCCTAAAACCACTAAGTCAGTTTCCGTCCTTCCCTTCATCATTGCATTCTCATTCTTCTGGCTCTCTGTCATTTTACTTACCCCAATTCCTTTGTGGAAACTACTATATAACTTCCTCCATTCATAATCTTCCACAGAACTGACCATATTCTAGCATCTTGTCCAAATACAGGCACATTCCTAGGTAATGGGGATAGGTGTTTGGTAAATCAATTTGAGTAAGGGAATACAATTCAAGTAATAACACTTCCTTCACCCAAAGTCCAAGGAGGGTCCCAAGAAATTCCCCAGGGCTGCTTCCCTCCACATTTAGTCATCCTTGCACCTGCCATTTCTGCACAAAGCCTCCTCCTGATGGCCACAGCAGGGTCAGAAAGTTTCTGTTAGGGCCTCACACTGAAAAATTAAATGTCCCATCCCAGAAGTGAAATGGGTCACATCCATTCTCATTTCCTTGGGCAAATTAAATCCCACAGCCATGTCTGACTTCAAGGAAGGTGGAAATGGGAACAAACCACTGTTCATTTATTCAGCAGGATTAAAAAGTGGGTTAAGCCTCTTGACTCTCCCAAGAATGACACCGATAGAAAAACCAATCTAGTCTATTAGATCCAGCAGGGCCACACTTGGCTTTTAACAGTCACTTTGATCTTCACACGTGCTATAGATGCATCCATTCAATGTCCTTCCTCCCAGGTCAATGTCAAGGTTGACTTCTACCCCTCACACGGACCCACAGCACAGACCTCTGCTGAAGGAAGTGCCCACGGTGCTGGGAGACACAAAAGGCCTTAGTATTTGACTTCCTCATCCCTTACCTTCAGGCTAGCTCATCACCTTTACTATCCACCCATGTCCTTCTCAAGATAAGGAAGACTACCTCCCGGTGTGTCCACTATCTACCCAAAATGTCTCCTGGGAGTCTTAAGAGTATTGGTTGCTATTAGAGGCAGGAAGTGGTCCTCCTTCTTCCCTATTTTCTTCCCTAATTTCTCCTTTTTCCCTATTTTCCCTTTCTCCCTCACTTGGCATTCTTTTGTCCTAAGACATGCACACTCTCTCCTAACCTGGCAAACTCTGTGACTTAGCATTGGCATATCCTCCAATCATCAACCCTCATTGGTCCTTCTTTTCCCAAGCAGGAGGTCCACACTGACCCCTTCCATTTCTGTATTTTCCTTTCTACCTGGCCTTCCACACACTTATTCCACTCAATAGTAACACCAGATACTTCCCCTATCCCTTTTCTCCTTAAAATAAAAAAGCGACTTCTTGGTTAGGTGTGGGACTCCCACATTCTTTGGGTTTGCCCATGCTCCTGTGGATAGCTCTGGCATCTCAGTGGGCTGCTCTACCCAAGTGGTTCTTCTTGAGGTCCTACAGACAAGAGTACTGCCCTTTCCTCTCCACTCCCCCCGTGTTGCATTCTCTACTAGGAATTTCCCCTCCATGTTTCTTGGTCTGTGTGTCTGAGTCCCTCCAGACCATAACCCAGGGACTATATTTGCCCTTATTTTGTCTCCCTTGGCCACCACCATCACATTCCTTCTGAGTCTAGAATACCTAGGCGAGGGCTTGGCCAACTGGCTTGGGAAAGCACTGAAGAGCAAATACTCTAAGCAGGCCATATGGTCTTTCTTACTTAGACATGAATAGTTCCTCATGTCTATTATCCACAGGTGGTATATCCACAAAAGGGCATGGCTGTGCTCCAGTAAAACTTTATTTACAAAAACAAAGAGCTGTCCAATTTAGGTTCCCCCCCCCCAGGCTGTGGCTTATCAACCTTTGCTCTATGTAAAGCATGTTTTATGATGGTCTCTGTGGCTGGTTGCTAAGTGAAGAATTCAGTATTTTATATGGTGGATTCCAACACACACACACACATCCCAAAATCAAGTGCAGTTGCAAAAATACAATCCTGCACCCAATGATAAATGCTGTTCCTGTGCTTGCTATAGGCACCAAACACCTGACTTCTAGATTTCAGTATCACAAGGCTTCTATCCTATCACTATTCCACCTGACGGGACCTCGCGTGACACATACATAACCTTATTCTTCTGTTATGGCACATTTACATGAAAATGTTGCTTTAAACCAAGCTGCCTCACCGTCAAGTATGTGGAATGTACATAAAAGCTACAAAAAAATACTCTTGAGGGTTCAAATGCCTTTCTTTCTTTCTTTCAGTTTTTTTTCCTTCAGTATTGTTTGGCTGATTCTATCTGGGCTCTTCTATACCAGGCAGAGCAAGGGTTTGCCTTCCCCTGTCTGTGAGCTGTGTGTCTAGGGCTCCTGCTTCTTGCTTACCTCCTGAAGTCAGAGGGAAGCCAGTGGACTGTAAGGGCTTGGCTCTGATATTCTTTTGGTTGGGAAATCACGAGTTTTATTCTCAGCCTGTGCCTCCGGGATTTTTATGTGCTCAACAATTTCATACACGTTGTAGTTATTTTGGTCCTCTGGGGGAAAACATGAGTATATCTGACATGGAAAGTGGATAGACACCAACAGTTCTGTCTGTCTGTCTGTCTGTCTGTCTGTCTCTCTCCCCCCCCTCTCTCTCTCTCACACACACACACACACACACACACACACACACATACACACACACACACCTTTTCATTTACCATGTTATTTGGGGGAGGGATAAAACTAGTGTTTTGTCAGTAGTCAAAATATAAAACTAGCCGGGCACCGGTAGCTCATGCCTATAATCCTAGCTACTCAAGAGGTTGAGATCTGAGGATCGCTGTTCAAAGCCAGCCTGGACAGGAAAATCCATGAGACTCTTATCTCCAATAAGCCACTCAGAAAAAAAGGAAGTGGCACAATGGCTCAAGTGGTAGAGCACCAGCCTTGAGCTGAAATACTGAGGGACAGCGCCCAGCCCAGAGTTCAAGCCCACGACCAAAAAATAAAATAACCTAAAAATAAAAATATAAAACTAAAAGGAAATTTTCTAGCAGAAGAAGGCAAACATCATGTACTATCTTCTCGGCAGCATGTGGGAAGAAGATTCTACAATAAATACATCCAAGCTGTGTCCCACCTTGAGATCTTCAAAAAATAAAAATAAAAAGCCATTGGTCTGTTGTTTCAGATCTTCGCATCTGAAGGTTCTGCTTTTCTCTTGCTGAACTTTCGATGGATATAGCATCTGCCATTAAGTCCACAGCAAGTGATCATTAATAAAGTAGAGGTTAACAACTTTTACCTCGGTTCTCTAACAATCCAAGGGGGTAAGCTATTGCTGTGACCCCACTTTTCAGATCTGCAAACTGAGGCTCCATGTGGTCACCCAGGAAGCCAGTGAGAAAACTAGCTACAAGTTCACAGTCTTAACTCCTGCCCTACCCTGCCTCTCTCTATTCAGGGCTGATAACATAGACTCATAAAGAAACCGAAGCTTATTCTGAAACTCTAGAAAACATCAGATTGTAATGCTTTCTGTAGCCTAAGACACAGGAGAAACGTGAAGAAAGTTAGGAGTGGAGAGAAGGTAATTTGCTAGTGACGTTTGACTTTGTTCTCTGTCCTGGTCTCCAGCCTCTTGTGCTGGTCTCACAGTGTCAGAAGGGGCGGTTCTGGGGCATAGGTCCCAGTCCCCCAAACCCTATGACTTCTGGGCAAACATCATCAGAAGCCATGACAATGCCAAGCTTATTTTCTATTGTGTCTCCAAACCCTGATACATTCGTGGCTTATAAGGGCTTCCCTTTGCTTGATGGTAATGAGATTTTTCCAATAAAGAACAGCCAGCCATAGAGAGGTAGAAATGGGGGAGGAGCTGAATAAAGTGGGGGAGGGAGAGAAGCTGGAAGTTCGGGGGGCCCAGGCATCCCACAGATGGTTTACGATATCACTCAGAGCCTACAGTGGGATTATATAGTCCTGTAATTCCTGGCTACCTCAACAGTGCTTGCTAAAAAAGCAGAAAGAAATCCAGCCTGAGTAGCTAGGAAGGGTTGTTCTTCTCCTCATCAGTAGGAGGAAAAATTGTCACTGTATTAAAGGAAACATGAAACCAGATTTCCAAAGGAAATGCGCCCCACCAGCTCTCATTTGATATGGTGTAGATCTACGGCTGTCAATGGACTTTTATATTCAATAAATAAATGCTGTGTAATTTGCCACCCTTGTCGTTATGAGGGTATTTTATGTAAGTGGCGATTGCTCTGCTATTTGTGCTACAGTGGCAGCCCGTGAGTTAGGTTTACTTTACCATGGGTATTTTCTAGAACCAAAGTAGAGCAGCTTCATTTGGAATATGGGATTTGTTTTCTCTCTCTCTCTTTTTCTTTTTTTAAAGAAAAGGTCATTAGCCTAATGGGCTTATTTGAAAGGTGAATCCTGTTTCAAACAAAACTCATTGTTCATCTTCTGTATCTCAGGCCCTCAATTGAGATACAGAGCTGAAGATCTCTCTTTCCATAGTCATTGTATCCCTGAGATTTTTCCCCCCCAGACCTCCAACCTTTTCCTCCTCCTCCTTCACTCCCTCATTTGTACTAGATGCTAGTCTCTGTCCAGTGCTCTCTGGAGATAAAGACTTACTTTAACATACAGCACACTATCCTTAATGCAACCGAGTTCACTCTCATCATTTTAATAGTGGACCTAAGGTATGTTGCCATGTGAACAAGCCATCACATCGCCATGGCAACCAGCCAGATTGCAGCACACCAGTCTAAGGACTGGACCCCCCCCCTCTCTCCTCTCTCTCTCACCACCACCACCCCCTTGCCTAGTAGGATCACTCTTTTGTTAAATTTGCTGCAGTGCTCACAATAGGAAGATTCAGTCAGCTTTTTCAAGCGGGGTTTCGTTTAAACCTATAAATTGTTGTACAAACAGAAAGGCCAGCGTGGCACTAGACTTACTTTCAAAGACAACTGGATGAGGACTTTGAATGTGGATCCCTCTCCCTTTCCCCCCTCCCCCTCTCTTTTCCTCCCCCTCTCTCTCCCTCTCCCACCCCTCTCCCACATGCCTTATAGTTTGATCAAAAAGGATCTGATCACACATATTGTGTGATTTGGACTTTACCAACTCCCCGAACCCCACCCCACCCCACCCCCCGAGTTTCTTCTTAGCTTCCCCCAGTGGGACTCCATGACTCTGACATCTGGGCCTGGTGACCACTGGTGATCCTTGGTGACCACAGCTAGCCCTCAAGAAAACACACACACACACACACACACACACACACACACACACACTCAGAAGCCCTTTACAGTTTCTGAGATCTGTAGGACCCAAATTAGAAGCAATTAAAGATGTGGATTCTCCTTTCCCAGCCCCTATTGCCAAAGTAACCTGTGCAGGTTCCCAATTCCAGCCACGTGGGTGAGCAAGGATGTTAAAAGGACGCATGATAAAGGGACATGGATCGTGTCGGCCTGCCCATACTCATCAACATTGCTTGGTCTTTTATGCTCCTAACCTTCTCATCTTTGTTCCGAGAGGCAGAAAGCATCATTCTTCCAGACCCTCACATCTTTTCCCATTTGATTCCCTGCTCTCTTGAGCATGGTGCATCTATTACGTCCTCCTGCATTCCCGGCCCCCACGCTCCACAGCTGCCCCTCCCCTCCAGCTCCCGGCCCTGCCCTGCATTTACTGCTGAGCCCATCTGACAAATGTACCGGAGAGACCCGGCTGTGTGCGTGTAGGCCCCAGCACCGCTCAGCTTGTGAGCATGCGTTGGGGTAGGGTGAACGGTCCTCCACAGGCAAGACGGACCGGGTTCGTTTTTGTGCATAAAATTACAGCAAACAAGCTTCCAATAACACAGGACACTTTCATAATTGATTTATGCAGGGGCGCTGAAAGTTCTATTACCTTTTGTTTAGCTCAGGGGGCCTGACTCCGTGCAATCCATTGCTGAAACTAATTACAAGATATAATTAAACTGTGACACAAAGATATTATACCGTTAGTTTACTAATGACACCGCGAAGCTGTACCACCAGCACAGGACAGTGATTATGCTTCATTTATTATTTATCCTTTTGCTAAATGAGACGCTGACATTTTCAAAAATTACTTTGAGGTTTCTTAATTGTCGGCAGCAGGATGGACTAGAAGGAGATCTCTTTCCTCTTAGTTACTTACCCAAACCTCAGAAGCATTATTAGCTCAAAGAGAGGAGGGGGGAAAAAGGAGAAGAAGAAGAAGAAAGGGGAGAAAAGCAAAAACAGTCACCCAATAGTAATAAGTAAAGCCTAATTGCTTCTTTGGACACATGGGGGTAGGAGTGGGGGTGTTACAACAGTGCAACACAGAGCATGGGGCAGCTGACTCAGGATTTTTGGAAGGAAGGAAGGAAGGTGACTCTTATTTTGTAACTTGGACAAGTTCAGGTGACCCGGATGTGTGTGGGAAGAGGCTGGACCAGGAATGGCTGGAAGAAAGCTGATCCCCCAAAG
This sequence comes from Dipodomys merriami, assembly GCF_024711535.1. Taxonomy (NCBI): domain Eukaryota; kingdom Metazoa; phylum Chordata; class Mammalia; order Rodentia; family Heteromyidae; genus Dipodomys; species Dipodomys merriami. Next base: position 523,255 of record NW_027206224.1, on the reverse strand, counting down.
CTCCAGCTTTTCCCCAGGAGCCTGCTCCAGCAGTCAGAAAGCAGGTAGGGCTCCAATATTATAATATGGTGGGGCAGTTATTTGTGTAAAGCTTTCCTGTTTATTCATTTCCTTAAACAAAGCAGCTTCTTGGCATCTGAGGTGGGTGACAACTTTTTGCATGATCAGTTAGATCTGCTTATAGTAAGGACCAAGGATAATGCGAGCTTCTGGATTGGATGGATAGATGGATGGATAGACAGATGATAGAATAGGTGGATGGATGGATAGATAGATAGATAGATAGATAGATAGATAGATAGATAGATAGATAGATAGATAGATAGATAGATAGATGAGAGAGAAGAAGAAGAGATCTTCTAAAGATGGCAGGGCTTCCTGAAAGGATTCCCATACTCCCAAGTGGACGATGCTTCACTATGAAGGTTTCCTTCTTCCCTTTCGTTAATTGTCCACATCATCAGGCTCCAGATGTGCATTCCTGCTCTGGGAATGAGCAGGAATGGGAATTCCCTCTTCCAGCATTAGGATGAGAATTCTCTGGGCCAATCTATTTACCACCCCTCCATCTCTGTGCATGAACCTTGCTTTATTACCCTCTCATTTATCACATTCTGAGAACAATAAAAGATTAATTGACTGGCTACCATTTGATGAGTTTTTGATGCTGAGAATGTGTGTGCGCCTGAGTAGGTCTCTTGATAGCTCATCCTACAAGGCATTCTACAAGGTACTGAGGGCCCCAAATGGCCACTAACCTCTCCGTAACCCCAGTGGTGATGGAATCACAGCCAAATGCTGGTTGGCTTGAGACAGAGTTTAATTTCTTCGGAATATAATGGCATCCGGCATTTATAATTATGCTCTTTTTCTCTCCTGTGCTGATTAAATACAATTTACCCGGAGAGTTAAATGATGAATATTTGAGGAGAGTTTGTTGTTTCCGTAGCTGGTAAAAAAAAATCACCACAATAAATAAACTTGAACAGAGGAGGAATTTGATCATGGCTGTGACTCCTGCCAGGTAGCATGGAGCAGGTACAAGTGGAAAGAGAGCAAGATTAATGTTGAAGCCAAAGTGATACTCCTCAGAAACCTAGAAATCTCATCTTGGGAACTTTCTGGGCCTTGGCAGTGGTCAGACAGCCAGACTCTAACCCTCTTTGTCAAGAATATCGTTGGGTATTATTTCAAGAACATCCATCTCACCAAGAACAATTTTCATTCCCTAGCATACAGCTAAAAAATGAACTTTAATCTTGTCTCTTCCTGTCACTCTGATCTTGCTCATCTCATATCCATATTGGTTTGTTTTTTAAAAAAAAGAGTCTTGGGTTGGTAGCACCAGGCTGTGATTCTAGGTACTTGGGAGACAGAGATTGGGGAGATTGTGGTTCAAGAACAACCAAGCATAAAAGTTCTCAAGACTTCATCTCTAATGGCTATATGTGGTGGTACATCTGTTATCCTGGCGACAGAAAAAGCACAATAGTACGTGCCTTTCATCCCCATCAACACGGGAAAGCACAAGTTGGGTTGTAGCCCAGGTTATAAGAGACAGAAAGCAAAATACTACCTCAAAAAGTAACCAGTGCAAAAAGGAGCTGGAGGCTCAAATTGTAGAGTGCCCTGCCCATTAAGCACCAGGCCCCCAGTTCATGTCCCCATGCTTAGTCTCTGTGTCACTCTACTTGAACAAGACGTCTTTACACATCTCATGGAGAGACCCACAGGCCCCCACGTAACCTCTGTCATCATTTCCATCCTGTTAAAAACAAACTGTCTTAAGGAATGACAATTCGTTTCTCCACCACGTCGTAACGTGTATGAAGAGTGATGCTTTGATTGTTTGGGTAGACTTGTCAGGAATAGCCTGGGAGTGTGGAGAGCTAAGCATAGCAAGTGGAGGCTGGAAAGTAACAAGAAATGAAGCATTTTTAATCAGCAAACATTTATAGAGGTCATGAAAGCTGAAGAGGGTGAAGAATCTCTGAGTATATGACAAGATCCTTGCTTTTGAGATATGTGGAGAGTCATTTGGTAGAGAAGACCACTATGCATGAACCCATTGGATAAAGGGACCACGGACCATCTACTAAGCACTGGGCTGAATGGCAGAGACACATCAAACCTGTGAGGTGAGAGCCGGAACAGGAGCATCGTGGGTTTAGGAACAATAGGAAAGTCCTAATGCAGGCCAGGATTTCCTCTCTTGAGACTCTACCTTTTCTTCCCTACATTTAATGACTTGAACTGACCTTAGGGTTTATACCCTAAGGAACTGGTGTACCGAGACCAACCATCTTTGCCAGAACACATCCCGTTTTAATTAGTCCAGAAGCTTCTGGCTATATTTTTTCCCCCCTTGACATCTACCTTCTTCTTGGATGTGATAAAACATACAAGAATGAGAATGTCCTGTGAGGGCTTCTCACACGGGTCTGACCAGTGCAGAATGGCTGTTCCTGGCTATGAGAGAAGGGTAAATGAGCCAGGCAAGGCTGCGGAGGGTGGAAGAGGCAGTGGAGGAGATTCCATCTTGACTTTGAGGCTGAGTATCTCCTTTCTCCCTGCAACTCCCGGGCAGAGAGGGGGGTGCTATGAATGGACTTAAAAGCTCCTCTTGCCCAGAATCGCAAACAGGAAGTAAGTGGGCAATGACACCCTCTGGGGGAAATGGTCTTTGAGCAATATGTTGATGAAGACAAAGAAAACCTCATTTCCTCAGGCACTTTGTGTTCGTTAGGCATGTTGCTTTCCTTCCTTCTTTTGGTAACATGGATCTTTTTTTTTTCTCTTTTGCTACTGAAGGCTCATATAATAAAACCTTTGTATTTCTGTTTGGGTCTATTTCAATGCTGCATCCCCTCCCCCCCTCAATTCCTGGTCCCATGACATGTTTCTGTGCTGCTTTTGTCTCTGTTGTCATTTTGTTTGGCTATTATGTGAACAGATGAACCACCAAAAGAGAGTCTACTTCAGATGGTCCAAAGAGATGCTGACGCTCACAGAAAGAGAGTGGCAAAAGTGAAATTAAATACGAGTGTTAAGGTCTGGGAAGGTGGCTTAGTGGTAGAGTGCTTGCCTAGCATGCATGGAGCCCTGGGTTCAATTCCTCAGTACCACATAAAACAGTAAAGGGTGGAAGTGGAGCTATAGTTCAGTGGTAGAGTGCTAACCTTGAGCAAAAGAAGCTCAGGAGCAGTGCCCAGGTCTTTGAATTCAGTTCAAGCCCCAGGCCTAGGAAAAGAGAAAAAAAAACAATATCAAGAGTAGCTTTCCTATCAGAGAAAGGTTGAATAAACTAAGGTAGAAACTTTACCCTAGGAACTGCTGAAATCAGAGTAAGACCTCAAACCTCCAGAAAAAATAACAATGCACAGACTTCTTTTTATTCTCTTATTAAATTATTATTAAATAGTAGTGCAGAGCAGTGACAATTCCATAGGTCAAGTTATGAGTACAGTGCTTCTTGATCAAGGTGACTTCTTCCTTTGATCTCACCCATTTTTCGCTTCTCATCCCTACCCTCAAGTTGCATAGTCCAATTTTTACATAATGAACATCGAATATACTGACTACATTTGCTCTCCTTTCCTCCCTCTGTTCTTGTCTCCCACCCCCCACCCCAAACAAAAAGCAACATGTTTCTATTTCATGGCATTCATTTTGATAAGCAGTTCAATAGTTGTTCAGGGGAGTTCTCGCTTTGGACTCTCCTAAACGTGTCATTCTTTAGTCAGTCTATCTGCTTGTGGATACATACAGTCCTGTGTGTTATCACATGCAAAGTGAGTTTTTCTTTTGCCAGGTAAAGACTAGAAAAAAAAGTCATGTAGTCAGATTACTTAAAAACCTTCTAAATTTGAAGGACACATGATCTAATCTGGGCAGGGGGCAGAGTAACAGGGGACAGAGTTGCTTCTAACTGATGGGGAAAGGGAGAAGCAGGTGCTTTTTAAATCCTTTCCCAATCAAATCAAGCAATACCAGGAAGAAGAAAAGGCTCTGGATGCATGCCTTTAATCTGTGACATGATGGAAAATGTGGCATGCTGACTGGGATCCCCGGAAGAAGGAGTCAATGTCGTAGGGCAGTGGGAGGAGCCAGTGATGTCCACTTTTTCTCCAGGCTCCAGTTGCCTTACCTGTGTTCGTTCCCTCATTGCATTGCCTAGACCGTGAAGATGTATGAGAGAATGTAAAGTAGGAAGAACACAGACCACAGACCCAGCTAGCTGGCCTGAGCTCCAGCTGAGCTCTGCCACTTCCTAGTAGTGTGGCTCTGAGCAAGACGCTCATTGCTAATCTCTGGTTTCCCCACATGCAATATGATGATAATGGTCCCACTCACCTGTATTAGTCAGGACCCCTACCTCAGAGGAGTAGAGCCAATAAGATGTGCATAGAGGGGCTGGGAAGGTGGCTCAGTGGTAGAGTGCTTGCCTTTCATGCATGAGGCTCTGGGTTCAATTCCTCAGCACCACATAAACAGAAAAAGCCAGAAGTGGCGCTGTGCCTCAAATGGTAGAGTGCTCACCATGAGTTGAAGAGCTGAGGGACAGTGCCCAGGCCCAGAGTTCAGGCCCCATGACTGACCAAAAACAAAAAAAATGTGCATAGAAAGAACAGAGGAATCTATTCATATGATCAGGGAAGGCTGCCAGTCTAAAATCCCCATGTGCATCAGCAGATTTGATATTTAAAAGGCCAAGGCCCCTTTGTGCTTAGGGAACTAATCTTTCTATTCTCTTCAGACCTTTACCTGGTGGATGAGGCTCACCCTTGTTATATACAACAACTTGCTCCCTCTAGTTCACCAATTTAAATGTTAATTGCATCCAGAAACACTGTACTCACTGACACATAAAACTAGTTACCACACCACCTCACAGGACTATTGTGTTTGCTTCTGACCTACTGTATGGGTTAGTGCATACATGCTTGGACCAAGATTGTGGCTGTGAAAATGACAGGAATGATGACAATGAGGACTGAAATATAGGTCTCAAAATAGTTCTGTCACTTGTGTGTGTACGTGTGTGTGTGTGTGTGTGTGTTTAATTGGAAATGAAAGCCTCATAGACTTTCATGACCCCACTGGATTTGAACCATGATCCTCAGAACTCAGCCTCCAGAGTAGCTACGATTGCAGGCATGAACCAGCCACTGGTGCCCAGCTTCTGTCATTTATTAGGTAGACCTTGAACGAGTCATCAACTGAGTCTACATTTCATCATCTGTAATCAGGGAGAAAAGGAGAAGGCCCACTGAGGGTGTTCCATTAAATGTTTGGTGAAGCTATAATAGTTCAAGCTGTATTTTTTTTCTTTCTTTATTTTTTCCAGTCCTGGGTCTTGAACTCAGGGCCTGGGCACTGTCCCTGAGCTCCTTTTGGTCAAGGCTAACACTCCACCACTTGAACCACAGTGCCACTTCCGGCTTCTTATGTGATTAATTGGAGCTAAGAGTCTCACAGACTTTCCTGCCCTGGCTGGCTTCGAACCAGGATCCTCAGATCTCAGCCTCCTGAGTAGCTAGGATTCTAGGCATAAGCCACCAGCACCTGGCTCAAGCTGTATTCTTTCAACATGTAGCAAGTACTAGACAAGTTTTCAGTTATAATTACAAGGACAGTGGTGGATATTATAGTTTTGAGCATTACAGTAGAATTTGGCACCATTTTCGCTTTGGGGCATAGCAATGCCAATTTTATCTATATAATGGGGACATCTGCTTATGAATTTGTATCTGACACACAGGAAGGATTACATAAATATCTGCCACTGTCGTTCTGATGATGATTAATTTCCTATTATGGACATTCTGGAATTGGGTGCATTTATTCACTTGACTTTGGGCAAGCTAAGACATTCTTCCATGTCTATGTATCGAAACAGAGGAGTCATCTGGAAAATGGGGTGAATATAGAATAGTAGCTGCTTTACAGAGTGGCTACAAGGAGCACGTTAGACACGCATTGGGGACCGTTCATGGCCCCAGGACAGCACTCAGTGAATTCGTTGGCCGTTCTGCATTAGTCCGTGCATGGAGCACCAGGCATGGGAAATACATCACCATCATAGCAACACTGCCTTCTCATTTTCCCACACCCCGTCCCCTCCACACCAACCCTGAGGTGCTGCTGTTCAGTCGGTTAATCACATCCCAAGTTAGCCATCTTAGTGTGGATCACTTTTAGATTTAAACACGTTTCCCTCTTTGTATTTGGAGATCATGTGAAAGAAAATAAGCGACCATTCCCCTCGAAGATTAGTGCCAGCTCTGTGGCCTGGGCCCCTGCGAAACAGATTCGTGCCTCTCCTAACGTGACAGCTCTCCAAACATTTGAAGACGGTTCTCATCTCACTGCTGAGCATTTTCCTCATCAGACTAAACATCTCTAAATCCTTCACTCTTCCGTCACGTGACACAGGTCCCAAACCCCACTCACTGTCTGGGCTGCTCCCAAGTTTTTAGTGACCTCCTTAAACTCTGTCACAAAGTACTGAACTTCATTCAGCAAACCAGAAAGACAAAGTGGGCCCCAAAAGTACGGCAGCCTGCCCACATCCTGGCACAGCATTGTATGAAAGCCGCCTCCGTTTGAGGCTCCTCTAGCAATCCCACCAGACCGCTTCTGCTTCTCTTTGAGTTCTAATAGGCTCAAGCCCTTTGTCTATTAATTGATCATAAGCAAAACCAGCTTCCTCCTCTTTTAACAATTGGAGTGTTGACCCTCCATCTGAAAGCCCTATAGTCTATTTACATTTCCTCTTAAGTTTGGCCTATATTTTAAACCAGAGACATTTTCTGCTTATTGTAACATATCTTGGAAATAGACCAAAGTGAAAAGAAGAGAATAAATAAATATGACACACTAACATGGAAAGATAGCTATTACCATGTTGGTGTCGTCTTTCCAGTCCTGCTTCTTGGGCTGTGAGTGTATATAGTATGTGTGTTCCAAAATTGGGACCGCATTGTACCTAGTTTGGATATTGTTTTTCACTTAATATGATACTGGATTCAATTTCCTGTATCATCCACTGATAGTCACAAACATCTGATGGGCATATAGATACACTATGTATTATAAAACTAAGGCCCCTATCATGGGACATGGAGATTATTTCTACAAGTTGGCCATTATACATAATGCTTCAATAAGCACCTCTTGTCTATTATCACAGGTCTTCGACCTTAGTTCTCTTGACCTTTGGGGTTGGTTCTTCTTTGCTGCGGGAGCTATTCTGTGTTTTGTAGGCATGTTAGCAGTATCCCTGGCCGCTACCCACTACATGCCAGTAGCAGCATCACCACCATTGGCAGAAAAGAAAAATGCCTACCTATACTATAGGTCTTTGCCTCTTCCTGTGTTCGGTGGGGAGACAATGGAAACAGTCACCCCAAGCATAGAGAATAAAGGAACGGGGGCTGGGAAGGTGGCTCAGTGGTAGAGCACTTGCCTTGCAAGCATGAAGCCCTGGGTTCGATTCCTCAGCACCACATAAACAGAAAAAGCCAGAAGTGGCGCTGTGGCTCAGTGGTAGAGTGCTAGCCTTGAGCTGAAGAGCTGAGGGACAGGGCCCAGGCCCAGAGTTCAGGCCCCATGACCAGACCCCCTCCCCCCCAAAAAAAGATGTGTAGAGAATAAAGGAACAGATGGTTAGTAAATAATTTTAGAATAGCAAAATCAACTAAAACTTACCAGCATGTGCCAATCAGGTCAGGAATGAAATTCTCCTTCCTGCCATTAAGGTAACACTCCAAGTCTGCCATCACCAGCACTACTGTACTATTCAAGTGGTCTTACCATTGTCTCTTTTAACAAAAGTCCAAAAGCATGCTGAGTTTGCTCTCCAAAGTTGTACAGAATTTTAATGAAGACCGCTCTCTTGGTATGTTTTTATCTTTTTTGTTGTTGTTGTTGTCATTTTCCTGATTCTTACAGGTCTCAAAACCACTGGAGAGGGGAGATCATTAATACACTCAGAATGATTCTGTACTTCTAGTCAATCTTATTTTCCTACTGGATCAAGTTCAAGGGGTCTAATGCCTCCTTTTTGTAGGATGTGTTTATCGCCTACACTCCTAGAATTGATGGTTGGGACACTTTCCTGAGAAAATGTTCCAGAATGTATTTCCATTAGGATACTCGTGTGCTTTGACTTAGTGGCTTTCAGTGTCTGAACTTGCAGCTGTGTAAGTATGAATGCCACTCTAAGCCACCCCCTCCCAGACCATCCAGTTCCTCTAAATCCCCTGCTAGGCACCTTCCATGACTTTGAACTAACCTCAGTGGCACCCCAAGAGCACACATCAGACTCCAGGACTTCACAGATATTGTTCCGTTCCCCTTCCTTCCTTCCTTCCTATACCAACTCTACCAATGAGAAACCTTTCTTGGGTTTGAAATCTCCCGTGGATGATTTTACTTCTCTGAATCTGAGCCTGGGTAGCTTGGATCGTGTCTTAGTAACTTAGTCTCCCCCAGACCATAAACTTTGTGAAGGCAAAGTTATCTCATGTTTGTAGTATATCTTCTCAATAATGAATCAATACAATCTAGTGGATAAGAAATGTATCTTTTTGTTCCACTACTTCCACAGTTCCTACTATGTTTCTATAAAGTTCAGTGTAATGGTTAAAGAAAGATACATTGCATGGAAATCCCCTTATGACCCAGGCATACCACCTTTGGGCATTAGATCATTACAGATCAGGATACATTGCACATCTATGTTCATTGCTGAACTATTAACCATAGCGAAGTTGTAGAAACAGCCCAGATGCCCCATAGTAGAAGAATGGGTCCAAAAAATGTGGTACCTATACACAATGAATTTTACTCATCCATTAGAAAGAATAAGGTTATGTAATTTGCAGGGAAATGGATGAACCTAGAACAAATCATGCTAAGTGAGGTAAGTCGAGCTCAGAGAAACAAATGGCCCATGTTTTCTCTTACATGCAGAAGCTAGATCTAAAATACAAAGACACGGTAACCTATACAAAACCAGGCATTCCCACACAAACTGTCAGACTAAAGGAGGACGTTTAAAATACTAGTTATCAAAATGAACTCCAGGAAATGGAAATGAAAGATATATTGCACATGCCACATAGTTTATTTTAATGTTAAAAACAACTAGCATAAAGGCCTAAATTAGAGGGGGAAAAAAAACAAAAACAAAATTTTTTCCATCACTCACCCAGCTGACAAGTCTTTTTGGCAGTAATCAAGTGATAATTCTGTAATTATTCTGGGTACTTTCCCTCCTATTTAGCTGTTTTTACACCCTCAGTATTCAAAGCAAATTCACTATATAGCATAGATGGCTAAAATCATGAAAGCTGGCAGATTTTGGAGCTAGGTACCAGTTGTTCAGAATCCAGGCACTACCTGAACTTTCTAGTCAGTGTCACTGAAGAGATAATTGCTAATCTTCAAGGTACCTGGTGCCTATTTCCAAATGTCACCTCACAATTCATTTAAACTGAAAATAATGCCTCGTGCTTTTTTTGTGTGGTATCCTCCAATTTTTCAAACTCTGAACTTTTAGGAAATTATCTTCATAACACATGGGTTGAAGAAAAAAAAAGGTAAGAGAAATTTACACTCTGAACTTTAAACAACCCAGAGTATACTAAGAACTGGAAAAGATGTCATAAGGAGAGGAAAGATGTTCAAGGGTAAGGAGGGGAGAAAAGACAGAGCTTGAGATCAGGTTGTTCCTGAGAAATAGCCCCTTTACCCCTCTGGCATGCCCAGGGCCACTGGAAGTCATGGGGGACCCCCAAGAGGGTACGCCTAAACAAAACTAAGTTAACCTTCATCCTGCTACTGGCAAGAGAGACTCAAAGGGCTCTCCTAAAATGGACCAGATTCTCTGCTGAGAATGTGGTGGGTTTTTTATATACAAATAAGCAGGGGCTTTTGTTTGTTTGTTTGTTTGTTTTCCAGTTTCCGGGAAACCAGAAAGTTCTTTTTAAGTCCAGGTTCCAAAAGCTCTTTGACCATCAACCTTCGGGGTTCATTGTCCTCACCGGGGTCAGCTCGGATTGATTTACTGATTAACTCCAGCGTCTTTCTGGCTCCTCTAGACACCAGCACATTTCAGGTTTCTAAATATAGGTCAGCCCAGGCAATTAGGAGAGAACGTCCGTCCGTTTCTGAAAGGTATTCAGCAGGCAGGAAGCCCAGTTTACAAACGAGTCATTCAGGGTTGGCCTCAGATGGCTTGACTGACAGGGGGCTGCTAGAATCTCAGCTGCTTTACTTCAACAGGCTGTGTTAGCTAAGAGGAACTTCAATTTACCTTATATATATATATATATCTGCATTTGGCAATGACCTTGTTGATCACGTCCATTCTAGGTTGTCAGCAGTGGGGTCTTGACAAGGTTGGGGTCTGGTGTTGCGAGGTAGATTCCATGGTGCCTGACAGTCAGGTGGGGTCCACAACTGGCCTTTGGTAGCTCAGTCCAGTCTTCTAACGCCACGCTCAGCTCCTAGCAATATTGCCTTGGAATATCCAAATGGGGAAATGGGTTGCCCTGCCTCAGGAGGGTAATCTATGAAAACCCATGGTTTTCATTCATTATTTAGGAATGCTACCACTCAAGCGAGCTGTTCTGCAGAAACGCCCTGATTCCCTTTGGGCTGAGCCTAGCAACCTGCAAGGAAGTTAATCCACTCAAATCATACAGCCCTAAGGGAATCCCAAGTACAGACCCACTAGATTCCAATTAGGGGCATTAGAAATATTAATGGCCAGGTGCCCTCGGCTCATCCCTGTAATCTTAGCTACTCAGGAGGCTGAGATCTGAGGATCCCAGTTTGAAGCCAGGCCAGGCAGGAAAGTCTGTGAGACTCTTTGTCTCCAATTAACCACCGAAAAGCCAAAAGTAGAGCTGTGGCTCAAGTGGTAGAGAGCCAGCCTTGAACACAAAAGCTCAAGGACAGTGCCCAGGCTCTGAATTCAAGCCCCAAGACCAGCACAAAACGATAAACAAATACATATATATATAAGAAATATTAATAGATTATATGCAAGCATTGAAACTACTACAATTTTAATTGTTTGCTATTTGATTTTTTTTTTAATATATGAGAAACAAAAGACAACATGTACAAAACTAAAGAGACAGGTTGAATTGCTCTTGGGATCAGAGGCCACATAACCACTTTAGGGGAGAATAGTATAATAAATATGTGGTAGACTCTAAAGCCATTCAGTCCAGCCATGGCCTGCACAGCATCACCAACACCTGAGCTGTCATGAGAAAGATTTCACACCCATCCCAGGCTGCTGAGCCAAGGTCTGCATTCTAAGTTCCCACAGGTGTCTCGCTGACAGTCTGATTTTAGAAGTCAGCTGAGATTCTGGCCTTCCTTATCAGTCTGGGATCTCAAAGCACACAGAAGCCAGGTTGGGGCATTGTTCCTGCCAGGATGCTGAATTGTGTCCTCTCTAAAGAGGAAACCGCATATAAAATGAAGGCACCCACCCCGGTGTGATGTTAACATATCAAAGCCATCTCTGCTTTCTTCCTTTCCTGCTTTCTCTCCCACCGTAATGGATATGGCTGGCAAGTTATTAATGCAAAAACTTCCTAGGACTTGGGGCATTTCAAAGAAGCGGAAATTCTTGGGCATCAGAGTGCTGAATGTTGGCTTGAGCACTGGGGCACTCTCAAGTTGCAGAGTTGATAACTAGGAAAACACACACGAGCCAGGCAGGCTTCATTTCCAACTCAGCAGAGGCACCGCCGTGCTAGTCAGTGAAATTTGGGAAGAAACTGATTTACTATTCCTCAGCCACAGAAGTGTCTTTCTTCTCCATCTTTAGCTCCAGAACCCAACGATTCACCTGGGATGTGATCTCCAAACTATTTCCAAAACCGTTGTCCTCATTTCACGCATGGGGGGGGGAGGGCTGGAATGTATCCAAGTGCAATGAATACCCAAATAATATTTGACCACAGATTTTTATATATTTTCTGTTTTAATTTTAATTTTTTTTATTTTTGCCAGGACTGGAGCTTGAACTCAGGGCCTGGGTGCTGTCCCTAAGCTTTTGTGCTCAAGACTGACTAACACCCCACTAGCCACTTGGATCACGCCTCCACTTCTGGCTTTTTTGGTGGCTAATTAGAGATAGGAGTCTCACATCCTTATGTGACCAGGCTAACTTCGAATTGTGATCTTCAGATCTCAGCTTCCTGAGTAGCTAGGATTACAGGCATGCGCCACTGGCGCCTGGCTAACCACCAATTTTGTTACGCTTTTTTAGAACAGGCTATGAGCCTGAAATTAGGTTTTCCTTTTACCCCGCTTTGCCTAGTAGAAATCCCTTTCTCGCAGCCAGCACTGGTCCATTTCTTCCATCTTGAGGACTACACAGCTCTTCTTCCAGCTTCCTTCTTCCTACCTAGCCATGACCAGCAAGTGGCTGCCCATTCACCACGGCTAGGTGCCTGTAGCTCTTTCCCTTTTGTCTTTGGCCATTGTATCCTAGGCTGCCTTTTCTATTTTTATTTTTTTTTTATTTGTGGTCTCTGTCATTCTGCCGGGGCAAGGGGCTAAAGAGATCTGACACTAAGTGCGGGGAAATGCTGAATCTGGAATCTATCTTCCAGAAGGCCCAAGAATAAAAATTCATGGCAAGACCGCCGCTGCTGACACACTCCCAAAGACATATTGCAGGTAGCATTATTTATTGTGGCAAGGAGTTCATAGATGTGCTACCTCAAAGCACCCTGAGAGATCCTAAAAAGCCCATCTCCCATCAGGTGAGGCAGATTTATGGAGCCTGCTCTGGAGGGGTCAGGCGGGACGACTCGGGAAGCAGGCCTGGATATCCCTTAACATATTCCGTGCGGTGTGATTGGTTCAAAGCAAGGGCTTGAGTCTGTAATGTTGACCATAAAATTGCAGTGACATGCTGCTTTAGATAAGCGGGCTGGAGGAAGGGGGTAGGGAGGCTGCACACGCAGAAAGCAGTGAACACACAGGCAAGACCGGAGCATGCGCTTATATTTCAGGTTGTACGTGGTGGGGAGATGATGGGGGTGGGGGGAGCAGGTGAATATCTGCACAAAGGAAAGCTGAAGGCACCAGCCTGGGCATGGCAGACACCTGCATCTGTGTATAAAAAGCCAGGTGCAATGCAAGCACACACACACACGCACACACACGCACACGAGACTTCAGGCTACACACCGTGGCCACACTAAAGCCAGCAGAACCTCATCATTGTCCTGGAGTCATCTTGAGAGAGGTGACTTGCTTTTCTCTTGAGTTGTCTCACACAGGGGCTCCTTGACAGCCCCGGTCACATGATGTCATTTCCACCTTCATTAACTGAGTCAGGCTGGGCAATCTTGTGTGTGAATCGCACATTCTTGCCAATTTCAGGGACACTCCATACGTCCTCCAAACCAGTGGCCCTCTGTGGCCAGCTTGGTTAGGAGACTTAATTGCTGTCAACTCTCCCCATCCGAGTTAGAGAGAGAGATGGAATATTTGAGGGGATGAGATGACCATCTAAATAATTGAGGTGATTATCTTTGTCTGAATTATTCAGCCAGGACCTAAATTGTCGTATAAATTCAGAGAAAGGTAGGTTTTTGGTTTGAATTATACAGATAATAGCTCTAATTCTTCATTCGAGACTGTAGGTCCAGTTTTTATAAAGGGCCTCTCCTGTAAGAAACTGACATCATTTAGACTTTTGGTTCCACCTGGTTTTAAATGTCCCTTCTGACCAGAGCTCTTAATACACGGGAGGCATTGGGGATATCCAGTTTGGCTCTAGGATGCCATCTTTGTTTCTAGAATGTGAATGGAGGGAGATGGAAACGTGAGGTTTTTTTTAATAAGTTTGCATAAGTGAGGCACATCTGGTTATATTCTGTCTTCCTTCCTGTCTTCCCTTCCTGTCTTCCCTTTCTTTCTTTCTTTTTTCTTTCTTTCTGTCTTTTTCCTTCCTTCCTTCCTTCCTTCCTTCTCTCTCTCTCCTTTCTTTCTTTCCTTCCTTCCTTCCTTCCTTTCTTTCTTTCTTTCTTTCTCTCTCTCCTTTCTTTCTTTCCTTCCTTCCTTCCTTCCTTCCTTCCTTTCTTTCTTTCTTTCTTTCTTTCTTTCTTTCTTTCTTTCTTTCTTTCTTTCTTTCTTTCTTTCTTTCTTTCTTTCTTTCTTTCTTTCTTTCTTTCTTTCTTTCTTTTGCCAGTCCTAAGGCCAGAACTCTGGGCCTGGGTGCTGTACCTGAGCTTCTTTGGCTCAAGGCTAGTGCTCTACCACTTGAGCCACAGAAGCTTTTTCTGAGTAGTCTCGAGTGTTTTCCTGCCCAAGCTGGCTTCAAACCATGAACCTCAGAGTTCAGCCTCCTGAGTTGCTAGAATTACAGGCATGAGCCACTGACACCAGCCTGGTTATATACTTAACAAGGTAAAGATGATGTTGAAATGTCTCCTTTGCTTTTTGTTTCTTCAGAAATTGGCATGCTTTATGGGTGTCCATAATTCACTGGCATAGTACTCTAGTCATCTCTCTCATTTATGATTTTTGAGTTATAGATACCTGCCACCGCTGGGCACATATCTATAACTGTAATCCTAGCTATTCAGGAGGCTGAGATCTGGGGATCATGGTTCGAAGCCAGCCCAGGCAGAAAAGTCTGTGAGACTCTTATCTCCAATAAACCACCAGAAAACCAGAAGTGGCGCTGTGTCTCAAGTGGTAGAGCGCTTGCTTTGAGCTGAAGAGCTGAGGGACAGCGCCCAGGCCCAGAGTTCAAGCCCCACAACCGAAAAAAACTAAAATAAAAATAAAAAAATCTGCCACCATTTGTTGTAAAAAAAAAAACAAACACAAAACAACAACAACAACAACAACAACTTGCAGAAAAGAGTCCAATAGCTGTTGTTTTCCTTGGCTTCTTGTTGTTTAGTTGGTTTTTCTTTCCTTTTCAATTTTGGTTTTTGTTTTGTTCCCCTTTTGGACATGAGGGTCTTGCTGTGTCTCCCGAGGCTGGCTTTGAACTCCAGACCTTTCTACTGCTCTGCTGGGATTACAGGCATGCACCACCACATCCAGCAGCTTCTGCTTCTTCGACTTCACGTCCAGATCTCCCTTCCCTGCCAGCTCGAGTCCTGAGGGAGGCAGCCACGGGATGCTGCCAAATCAAGAGTCCCCTCTGTGCCACACTGCCCACTGGCTGCCACAGGGGCTCCTCGGGCACCTACTGCTGACCCCCTGAGGTCCGACGCTTGACCTCATTAATACAAAGGGGGAGAAAGCTAAGTGAATGTTTTCACAGTCTCCTTTTTTTTTTTTTTTTCCTCCAGGCCAATTGGAGGTGATCAGGGCCAGAGGCAGCTCTCTAGTTCATAAACCTGTTAGGGTATTCGGAGTCATGATTCTCTTATTCAACTGTCGGTGCTTTTCCTTGGGACAGCTAATCCCTCAGCATGACTGGTGGAAGCCGCAGTATTGATTTCTGTGTCTCTCTAAACCTCAGTTGTGTTCAACGCTTGTTAGACATCTGAAGAAATATCCAGTGGGCTCTAGGGGCAATTTGAGAGCGTAGCTCAATAGGCCGCTCTTGAGAGAAGTTTCTCTAAGGTTACCAGGCAAGCCAATCGAATAGATTTAAAAAAAAAAAAAAAAAGAGAGAAAGAGGAGAGAGAAAGGGGATGGAGGAGATGAGAGAGAAGAGAGGAAGAGAAAGATGACAAGAGAGGGCAGAAGATAAAGAGGAATGAGAAAGAAAGGGGGCGAGACGGGAGGGAGAGGGAAGAAGACAAAGAAAACAAAGGAAAGGAGAAGGAGGGACAAAGCTTTCTCCTGCTAATAGAAATCTTGGAGATTTTCATCTTTCTGCCTCTTCCACTTCAATTGTCTCTTTGTGTAGAAAGGAGTCCATTTTTTTTTTTAATATTTTGGTCAACCGGGACTGAGGCACATGCCGGAATAGAACTTGGGGAGTGTGTGGGCTCTGTGGAGCTGGCACCCCAGAACTCACCTGGGCATGGATGCTCTCCAAGCTGGACAGGAGCCATGTGAAATCGGGAGCTTTTCTTCAGAATAACCACTTCCTGTACAACAGTGCTCCCTGTACCAACACAACCACCGGAGGCTAGAATAACGTTCCTTTCTAGGGAATGTAGTCACTAGGGGAAATAAGTCATCAAAGACATGGTATTGGTTCCTCTCCACTTCTGTGGACTTCTTTGACATGCCCTGGGCTCTCAGAGACCCCTAGAGTTATCTAACCTAGTGATTCTCAATGGGGGTGGGAGCGATTGGCATTGTAGTGACCCATCCAGAGGACATTTGGCATGAAAGATGGAGGTGCCACTGGCATCTAGTATAGGCCAACATCCTATGATATACAACACATGCCATCCCCCAACAAAGTATGGTCAGATCTTAATTTTTTTTTTTTGGTCAGTCATGGGGCTTGAACTCTGGGTCTGGACACTGTCACTAAGTTCTTCAGCTCAAAGTGAGCACTCTACCACTTCAGCCACAGCACCACTTCCAGTTTTCTGGTGGTTTATTGGTGATAAGAGTCTCACAGACTTTCCTGCCTGCGCTGGCTTTGAACTGCAGTCCTCAGATCTCAGCCTCCTGAGTAGCTAGGATGACAGGTGTGAGTGAGCCACTGGCACCGGACTGATCTGAAATTTTCAAAAGTCAGGGTTGTGTAACCCCACATGAGGCTATAGGGTTGGGGGAGTATGATGCCCTATTTTTGTCTGTCTTATTTGCTTCCCAATTTTACCTGAAATCCTCTTTCCTCAATCAAAAGGATTTGTTGGCCACCTCTGAGGCAGTATTATTATTATTAGCAGAAAGGAAATACAAAGATGTGTCTATGGGCAGGCCCTATCGGCCAAGTCATCCAAACCCAGTCTTTCTGGAAAGGGACCCAAGGAATCTATATTTTAATCTCTCAAATTATGGCAAAGATCAAAATATAGATTTCTAGGGTCCCTTTCCAGAAAGATTGGGTTCAGGTGACTTGGCTGATCTGAGAGTCCTAGGAAAACATGAATGGCCGGTTCATGGTGCTGACAAGTATGAAAGTCCGCACTTTCCAAATCAGAGATCTATTTCCTGAGTTCCAGAATGGGAGAGAATGCCCACCAGTCTGCCACAGCCCTAGCAGAGAGCCCTAACTCTTCTCTTCTATTTGTCTAGCATCATGGCCCGCCATGTCTCCACCAAAGAGCCATCTTCTCTTCCAGTGTGGGTGTGTTGGACTTTTCCCAGCATCCCATCTTCCTGAGCCAGGAAGGCCTGACCATGGTGTGTGAACTCAGAGAGAACTCTTGACCGTTAGAGCCCATGTGCCTGAGGCCAGGAGCCACCTACAGGCCACAGCTGCAGGAACAGCCTCATTTGTCCTCATTCTCTAGGCAGCACCCAGAGGGGGCCGTTCAAGTGCTACAGGCTACTTCAACACATCAAACCTCATCTCCATAGTGTCCTGCTCACTGTACTGCAGGGGAGGGAGGGGGTGTGGACTCAGGGCCTCACACATGCTAAGGTGGTGAGAGATGACTGAAACATGCCTCCAGGCCTGTTTTTCACTGCTGCTTATTTTTTTAGGATAAGGGCTCTCTTTCCACCTGAGCCATGACCCATCATCTGCTTTTAGGCCTCTGTTCATCGCGGGAATTACAGGTGCATGCTACCAGGTGCAGCTTTGCTTCTGTAGACATTGTTGTGCAGACTTTGTCTGCCCAGACTCGCCTGGCACCCTACTCCTCCTAGCGTCAGCTTCATACGCAGATGGAGATGAGAAGCACAGGCCACCATGCCCAGCTGGGTTGAGAAGGAGACTCTAAGAACTTTTCTGCCTGGGCTTGGTTTTGAACTGTGATCTATCCATGTTCTGCCCCCTAAGTAGCTAAGATGACAGGTGTGAGCTACTGACTCCAGAAAAGCCTTTAGTTTCTATAGTGGGGCAGTTTGAAGAGTCCTTTGTCCTACCAAGTGAGCAATGGAGCATACTCAGGAAAGAATGGTAATGAGTCACCGCAAGCTCAACTGAAATAAGATGGAGCATCTCATGGCAGAATCAATCACAGACAACACGAAGCCGAGGCTTCAGATAATGTCCTGGAGAATAAAGACTTGTGAAAAATAATTAAAAATCTACTTTCTTCCTGTGGAGGAAGAGACAGAGACAAAGATACAGAGAAAATGGACTGGTGGTGAGGATTTTGAGGTTACCCCACCCCCACACCATGGTGTTTGGCAATCATCAGAGTTCAGCGCTTCACTGGGCCTGCGCAGAGCTGATCAGACACAGAGCAGGGACACACACAAGTGTCTCACGCCTGCAATCCCAGTTACTCAAGAGGCTGAGATCTGAGAATGCAAGTTTGTAGCCAGCCCAGGCAAAAAAAAAAAAAGTCTGTATTTTTTTTAAAAGTTATTACCTTTAGTTGTATAAGGGAGTTGCCACTCATCAAAGCAGTTGATGAGTACAGTGCATCTTGATCAATATCATCGCTGTATGATTTTTATCGCCAGTTGACCCACAAAAAGCTAGAAGGGTAGGTGCGGCTCGATTGGTAGAGCACAAGCCTTGAGCAGAGGAAGCCAAGTGAGAGCATAAAACCCTAAGTCCAAGGTCCAATATGGGCACACACACAAAAAAGAGACAGAGGAAGGAAGGAAGGAAGGAAGGAAGGAAGGAAGGAAGGAAGGAAGGAAGGAAGGAAGGAAGGAAGGAAGGGAAAATAAGCTCAGCATGCCTCTCCTCCCCCTTCCCGTGCTTCCTCTGTGTCCTGCAGACATAGCAGGCCCCGTAGTGTGTATGGTAGAGTGTAAGACACACGCATAAATAGCACCACATATGGCTCACCCGCTCCGGACGCAAGCCTCAGCCTGCTTCTCCTGAGTGCCACCTTTTGATTGGTTTTCCTCTTCTCTGTGGCAGTGAGGTATCTTACCCCTCCTCATTTCCACTCCCTTTCCCTGGGTCTCTGGCCTGCCCCTCATCAAGATTTATAATGCCACATTCATTAGGTGATGCAATACTGTCATCCGAATCTGTGGTGGCAGCGGTGGCCTCATTATCTCTGTGGTTAACCCCTGGTTCTCCAGTGTTGGGTCCTGTTTGGGGGGGGGGGGTGGAATCTAAATTCAAATTAATTTTTAATGTGGCAGCTCTGATGTTCAAGATAGAACTGCTTGGTCAGGGGCTGGCTGGAGATGGAGAGTCTATTGTTAGGTAACTTCACCCTCTTCTGAACTCCAAGCCAGCACTTCCTGGGAACGCACTTTTCCTCTTCCTGGAACTGGAGTGTTAATGTCCTGACATTGCAACTCCTTCCATTCTCCTGCTGCAATCACAAATTGAGAAGCATGTATTTTAAATGTAAAGATCACACCAGAGTATCGAAAAGCTGTAGTACTGGGGCTATAGGTAGCACCAGACCAGAAAATCATCATCATCATCATCATCATCATCATCATCATCATTTATATTTAGTGAGGATAAAGGATTTACTTTAGAGACATTTTGATACTCAAAAGAATAGCATCCCTTAGCCAGGCACTAATGGCTTATACCTATAAGCCTTGCTCCTCAGAAGGCTGAGATAGAAGGATGGAAGTTTGAAGCCAGCCCAGGCTGGAAAGTCTGTGAGGTTCTTATCTCCAACGAACCATAAAAAAATAGTCACAAGTAGAGCTGTGGCTCAAGCGGTAGAGCACTAGCCTTGAGCAAGAAAGCTCATGGACAGTGAGCCAGGGCCCTGAGTTTGAGGCCTAGTAACACACACACACACACACACACACACACACACACACACACACACACACACACACACACACAAAAGAAAAGAAAGAAAGAAAGAAAGAAAGAAAGAAAGAAAGAAAGAAAGAAAGAAAGAAAGAAAGAAAAGAAAGAAAGAAAGAAAGAAAAAGAAAGTATCCTTTTTAAAAACGTTTGTTTCTTACTAGCTTTCCCTACCATTTTTCTTTTTCTGCGTTTATACACTGAAGTGAAAACTTCCCAGCTATCCTGTGCATTATCACAGAGACAGGTCCTCGACCTACACAGACAGCACTACAATCCATGAACAAATGTCCGCTGTGTGGTGGGTCTGTGGTGGGTGCTTAGGGAACGTGAGCTCCTTTCCCACTCCCGGTGTCCATCCCGTCAGAGGGAGGCCCGGGCCCACGGACACTGCTTGCGCCCAGCCTCTAGCTCCACAGGCCACGGCAGCCAATAGCTTCCCAGTTGGCCATTTCAATCCCATAAGAAGGCCCAGAAGTCTCCAAGATGTTTGGTGAGCTCCTGCCTGCTTGTCCTCTATCACAGTCAACAGCAGCCTGTCTTAGAATTGTGGACTGGAATGAGAGAAAAAACAACACAAATAAAACACAATCTAACGGGGCTGGGAATGGGGCTTAGTGGTAGAGTGCTTGCAGAGCATGCAAATGGGATCCATTCCTCAGTACCACATACACAGAAAAAGCCGAAGTGGTGCTGTGGCTCAAGTGATAGAGTGCTAGCCTTGAACAAAAGAAGCTCAGGGACAGTGCCCAGGCCCCAGGACTAACGAAAAAACAACAAACGCCACCAAAAATAACATACACACAATCTAACACTGCGTGTTTGCCTTGTCGTGCGCCAGGCCTCACGCTAAGTGCTATCTCATTTCTCCCATCACCTGGATATGGTTATCATCACGCCAGTCTTCAGAGGAAAGAACAGAGGCTCAGGGAGGTTCCATAACAAAAGAATCTAGTCTGCCTAAATGCAAGGCCCATGTGCATTCTCTCCCTACTGTATCTCCTTCCTCTCTGAAAATGAAAACCACCTGCAAGGCATTCACCCTGTTTGATGCCTCCATACCAACACAAGAAGAATGAGATGGAAGCTTAGGCCACCTCCTCCTTATAGTAGTTTATCTATGCTTACCTGCTTCTGCTGACTCAAGACACATTATAAGTAAAATTACAAATGAAATGAAGGTTATATATTTGTGGGAGAATGTATGTGCTTTTAGCGTATGTACTGCATCCATGTAAAAGAATGAGATTGCCATGTAACTGGGGTAGTGGACCTCCCAACACAAACATGTCTGCTCTAGGATTGCCACCTGCATCACCAGCCAGCTCTTCATCAAACACTAGAGATTCCAGACCTAGATTTGCAGCCAAATTCCACCACCGGCTAGCTCAGGGACCCTGGACAATTGCTCATCCTTCTTCAATCCCCATTTCCAGACCTAAAAAAGGACCATAATTATTCCTTTTTCATGTGCCTATTAGCAAAGTAAATGAGGCCTGTTATCCAAGCACTTGGGAAACTGAGGCAGGAGGATTGAGTTCGAGACCAGCCTGGACTATAAAAAAAGGCAAGCAAACAAATAACAAATGACAAATAATACTTATGACATGATATTAATGACAAATAATAGATAACAAATAGGAAAGCACTTTGAAGGGTTCATAGCCCCTAGTAGATGTTCTATTGGTATTTGTTTCATTATCAATATCATTCTAATTAGTATTTTATTCAAACCAACTCCCCCCCCAAAAAAATCTACCCACACAAGTGTACAATGGCATTCAATTCTAGAAAACCTGCCTTAAGATAAACATTACTTAATACACCTACCTGACCTTAAACATGCCCAGCCTGTGAGTGGGCGAGTAAGTCATGCAGAGGCTATTTTATGATGTGGTGCTGAAGATCTCATGTCATTTATTGGACACTGAACTAATGATAAGAAACCGAACGATTGTCGGAGCATGCTTTCGCACCATCACAAAGCTAGAAAAAAAAAAGGGGAAAAGAAGAGGAGGAGGAGGAGGAGGAGGAGGAGGTGGAGAAGGAGGAGGAAAAAACCTTAAATGGAAACATCACGAACTCATGAAACCATCTTAAGCAACTGGTAACTAGTCAACAGCAGGAATTCTCTGTCCACATCTCTCTGAATAAAGGACCGGGGAATCGAGAAATGAAAAGCAAGAAGGAAACAATTAACAGAATTGCTCTCTGGCAAATTTGTTAGGCTTTCTAATGTACTAGTCGATCTTGAGCATGGTAAAAGACAGTAATTTCCTAATTGCGCTCATATATATTATCTTCGCATTAGGCCTGTGCTGTCTGTCCTTGGGTGTATTTTCAGAGCAAGGCCTAGAAATATGGCTGCTTCATGTTAATTTTCCACATTGAGGATCTGGCAGACCCATTAACATTCTCTCCTTCTTCCTTCTCGGACTTTATTTCCGTCATCTTCATAATTCAGTTGTTACACGGCTCTTAGGCGGGTCTAGGCTGGTAGTGATGTTTTTTTAAATGAGAGAGTTTGGACAGTTTTATGCTTTGTGTTTCCAGTTGTGTCTCTTAAAATGAAATTTCATAGCATTTAGCTGGTCATATGAACCAATTGCCTGAGTTATTTCCAAACAGAATGTACAAAGGTCAGTGACTTGAGACAATGCACGTGCACACAGGGCACAGGAATGAAAGGGCTGGACCCGTGAACCTCGCTGCGGATGATGTATGAACTGTGGCTAAACCGCACGACCCCATTCCGTGTGGCAAGGGTGTCACTTCTACTCCGAGTATGGCTAGAAATGGGAAGGAAGCTGCACCTGGCCACATCTGGAGAAAGTTATTCCTGCAGCGTAGTTACCAATGTGGGTCAACAATAGGGGTCAAGTCCAGCCAAGGATTTTTTTTTCTCCTTGCCCCTCTCCCCTGCCCTGCTCCAGATTGTCTTTGCATCTCCTCCATCCTGACGAGGCCTGGCCCTCAGGCACTAGGCAAGTTATGTACAGCCAATTACAGCTTCATCCTCTGGTCACCTGTCTAGTCTAGGCCCACCCACTTGCTGGTTCTCAGAATCCCTTCTGGGCTAAATCAGCCCATCACAAGACTACTGTCTCTGTTCACTGAAAAGTAGGTGATTTGATGACATCTTGCATGTGGTTACCTCCTCCTGAAAGGGGAAACGGGGCAGCCCCGAGAACGTTGCAGATTGCTAGAACTTCAAATACTGCAAAAAGGGTTGCAGAAAATGTGCTAAAAACCCCATCCTCTTGTTAGAACTTCATTCTCAGACCCCATGAGAAACACTTCAAAAAGGCCACCAGTGGCTCACACCTGTACTCCTAGCTACTCAAGAATCCGAGCTCTGAGGATTGTGGTTTGAAGCCAGAAAGTCTGAGCCTTTTAGCTCTAATTAACCACCAAAAAGCCAGAAGTGGAGCTGTAGCTCAAGTGCTCGCTCAAGCACTAGCCTGGAGCCAAAAATAAAAAATAAAAACAAACTCAAGGATAGTGCTCAAGCCTTGAGTTCAAGCCCCAGGACAGTCTCCTTCTCCCGCACGTGTGCACGGTGTACTAGTTAATATATAGAATATCCACACCTTTCTTTTGATGCTTTCTCCAAAACACCAAATACCTAGACACATGTGAGTTGTTCCGTTTTCTGTCACTTCTTCAAACATAGTCGTGTTCAGTGCAGAATAGCCTGAAAGCCAGGGAGAAGAGGGAGACAGAAAGATGGTACGTAGGGCCCCAGTTCAATTCCAAGACAACTAAGTAGACATTCCAGATGGCTGTGTCGATGGCTGCTAAGACATCCACAGCCATCCACAAAGGAAGCCCGTGCGGACTCCTTCTGCTTCTCACATTGCTTCTGCTTTGAGATCTCCTGTGTGGGTTCCTCGGTCCCAGGCCCCTTACCACACAGCAGGTGGCTGAGTGACTTCTCCGCTTGTCC
The DNA here is from genome assembly GCF_024711535.1 of Dipodomys merriami. NCBI lineage: Eukaryota > Metazoa > Chordata > Mammalia > Rodentia > Heteromyidae > Dipodomys > Dipodomys merriami. The sequence continues at coordinate 499,487 of NW_027206224.1, read as the reverse complement.
ACTGTCTCCAACCTCCTCCTCCTCCCTAGACTTACCAACATCCTTGCTATTGTTTGTAGAGACTCTAACTTACTGACCCGGGGAGAAAGGACTGCTTATCTGGGAAGAGCCTTTTGGGGTTCTGGTGTGACTAGCTCCTGTCCACTGGCTTGTTCTGAGATATTCCAGAATGGGTTTCTCAGCATTCCAGGCCAAGAAAAAACAAAAACAAAACAAAGCATTGCACCCACATTCCAAGAATGGGCCCCTCCTCCTCTCCCATGCAAACTCTCTGGACCAAACTTAGGAGGTAAAATAAGGGCATGTACAAATTTACAGTTAAAAAACAAAAGGGAAGGAAGGGGGGCAGCATTACCAATTTTAACAAGTACACAAAGCTCTTCTGCCATTGAACTAAGTGCACAATGGAACCTGACTCATAATCACGCTGTAAATGTGTTCATTGGCAGTGAGAAATAACTATTCCTTAAACTGGGTTTTGCAGAGTTCTTTTTACTGTGCCATCTTCTTACGGGCATAACAGCTTAAAATAATGCAAAGGTTTTTCTAGTGAGCATTGCGCATGATCCAAGTAAAACCGATGAAACAAATGATCGTGGCCAGTCTTGCCAATGGCTGCAAATCCTCCAAGCCTTTTGGCTAAGGCTTACTGAATCTCTAGCCATGTTGGCTTTGCCAATAAAATTCTAGTAGTGCTCTGGGAGTTGGTGAATTGGATTTGACTAATCATTGCCAACTTGGCCTCCATGAACTGCCTTGCTCACCAATGCTAGTTTTTTCTTTAAAAAAATATATATTTTAACAGTGTTATACAGAGGGGTTACAGTTCCCTAAGTTAGGTAATGAGTACATCTCTTTTTGAACAGTGTTATCTCCTTCTTAGTTTTCCCTCCCCCGAGTCCCCTCCCCCAGCAAGTTGCAAAGATCATGTCTGACATAGAGTCTAGTGAATATCATTGTTGCATTGGTTGCATTGCACTGTTGCTTTGCCCCGCCGTTCCTGTGATTCCTCCTTTCCTCCCCCAAACAGATGAACTTATATACAAGACAAAAGGTACGGAAATCCAAAACAGTGACAACCAAGAATAAATCAAAGGGAAAAAAGAAATAATTGCAAACAGTACAATTGAGAAACAAACACCTCTTGTTTCCATTTTTTGGAATTCATGTCAATCAGCATCATTTTATATGGTTGCATGCACATAGCTATTGAATTATGGTGATCCTCTGCTAAGAACATCCTAGACTATACTAGCTATTACAAATGAGGGAAACCATGCAGCGTGTATTTCTCTGGGTCTGGCTTACTTCACTTAATATATTTTTTTCCAAGTCTTTCCATTTCCTTATGAATGGGGCAATGTCATTCTTTCTGATGGAAGCATAGAATTCCATTGTGTATCTATACCACATTTTTTAGGTCCATTCATCTACTGAGGAGCATCTGGGTTGATTTCATGTTTTAGCTATGGTAAATAATGCTGCAATGAACATGGTTGTATTGGTAGGTTTAGTTTGACCTTGTTTGTGATCTTTTGGTATATGCTCAGGAGTGGGATTGCTGGGTCATAGGGGAGCTCTATGTTTAGCCCTTTGAGGAACCTCCATACTGCTTTCCAGAGTGGTTGAACCAGTTTACACCCCCACCAACAGTGTAATAGTGTTCCCTCTGGCCACATCCCCACCAGCGTCTGTTATTATTAGTTTTCTTGATAATGGCCATTCTAACTGGGGTGAGGTGGAATCTCAATGTTGAAGCAAGCTCTCTTAATAGCTTGGATACCTCAGACCCAGGTTTGTTTTTTATTATTGAAAAGGTGACGAGCCAGGGGGTTACAGTCACATAAGTAAGGTTATGAGTACATTTGTTTTTTTAATAATGGTTACCCCATCTCTCTTTATCTCACACTTGCCCTCCTTATCCCCCTTCCCCCCACAAGTTGTAATGTTCATATCCAACATCGTGTCAAGTGAGTATCAGTGTCGCTTTGGTTCATCCTTCGTCTTGTTGTTTCTGTGATTCCCTTTCCCTTCCACATAGTGAATAATCTGACATGTGGAACATGAGGTATAAAAAACTAAGAGAAACCAAAAATAAAGTAAAATAAAATAAAAACAATAGGAAAAAAAGAACAAACTACATACAGGGTCTAATAAGAACCTCTTGTACCATGTTGATACACTTCATTATACATGAACCTATGCACTAGCACCACTAGGTCCTTCTTCTGTGTTTTTTTGCATAGACAGACACCTCCAAACACACGTGATAGAAGGCATTCATACCAAGGGAAGAACTGGGCAAATCCTCCTCCACCCATTGAGGAAATATTTTAGCTTAAGGTTGGAAGGAGATGCTAGTCAGAGAAGAAAATCCCTCTTTAAATTACTCCTGTTGCCTCTGTCATTGAAATATTCTGCTTTTCCTGCCTAGCCTCCTGGAAATGTTCTACTAAACCAATGCTTGCTGTGCCTGTAACACATAGACAGTTCTAGATTTGGATTAGGAAATTAACTGACACGGCATTGGTCCGTCACCCCAGGGCATCTCCCTCAAGAAATGTCTGGTCCTAAAGAAGCACCCTGCACTAGGTTCAACCAGAGATGCCAAAACCACAGCCCAAGGTCGGCATTGCCCTTTCCTCATTCTACTTCCTTCTCCCGTGAAGGGTAAATCGTCTAGTCTGACAAATGACTATGGGTGAGGTTTACATCTGTTCTGTTTTCATTTTCTAAGGATTTTCTCCCCTCAATCTGGACAGCTGTCTGTCACAGGTAACTCATATGGCCGGCTTCAAAGGCATCTTAGGACCTGCCTTATACCAATAATACTTAGTTCTTGCTACTTCTTATCCAGAGAGGTAAAGACCTTTTCCACAAGTATGGCGGGGGGGGGGGGGGAAAGCACAATATCTAACAAAGCTTGAAGCAAGAAACTTGATATACGCCCAGCACCCAAGTTCTCCTCCCAGAACATGTTACATACCCCAGAGCCAGGTCCAGCCAGCCTTGACTGAATCCTAGAAATCACTTGTGTGGGCTGATCCAAGAATTCTCATGCAAGACCATCTGGCTTCCTTCGGATGGCTTTGATGGCTCACGATGGGTTCTGGTACCAGAATGCAGATAGATAAAGACACTGGTCCACCCCGGGTGATCCACCCGGCCCTCCCTCCAGATCTCAGCACTCTGCCGCTGCTGTCCACGGGAGCAGGTGAGAAGCGCAGATGTGCTCTGCAGCCCCAGCCTCCTAATCCGTGGCGAGCAGATGCTTTCCTGAACAATTCCATCTGCAGATGTCAACAGTGGAAAAAATCAGTGGGTTGTTATGTTTCCCCCTTACTGCAAGAATGTGGGATTTACATGATCTTTCGCGCATATCTAGAGGCCCGGGGCATAATCTCCGAACTAGTTAACCAGCCAATAAATCTCTAATTGGGAGGGGGGGGGGGAAATGGGACTACTGGAACATTCTGGAAGCTTTCCTTGAATTGACAGCTTGCCAATCTCCTCCCTTTGGTGAGGGAGCCCATCGATTCTCACCTCTCACCTGTGGCCTCTTGTCTTCTCTTTCTTGGGAGGCATGAGCCCACCTGTGTGCCGGGGGCTGGGGCTGTGGTTTGGCCCGGCCCGGGTAGACTTGCTCAGATCTGAGCTGGGGTTGGCCTCAGGGTTGGGCTCACAAGGTCACCTTGAAGGCAGGGCCATCTTTCTAGTGGTCTCCACCTTCCACACTTTCTCAGCTGCCACAAGAGCCACCAGCTCCGATCCCAAGGTTCTGCACGTGATCTTCCCAAACACCACACATTGGTGTTCTTGTTCTTTTGCATTCATCACACTCCTGGTCACCACAGGGCCTTTGCACAAACTCTCTCTGGATGCCTTTCTGTCTGCTTCATGCTGACCCCTCTTTCCTTCCCCAGAATCGCAATCTTCTTCCAGAGATGCCTTTTGGCACTGCTCGGGTGAGCTTCAGTCTCCCTGGCAGGTCCTCGTGGTGCTAAATGACTCGTTTTACCCTCCCTCCCTTGTCTTCATGGTATGCCAAAAACATCCACTCCATGAGGAAAAGTTCAGAGTCCAGCTGACCTCATCTTTTATTTCCCTATGCCCAGCACAGGGCCTGGCATACAGTAGACAGTGGGCATTCAATAAACACTTGCATTTTGCAGAAATGATCATTCTGAGTTCATACACTAAAAAATATAGTCACCCTTCCATTTTGCCAGGGACATTGGTCCCAGGGCCTTCCCCAGACAGCAGAGTCTGTGGATTCACAGTCCGTCGGGTAAAACCATGGGATTATTTGCATATAACCTATGAACATTCTCCCCTAGACTTTAAATCCTCACTAGATTGCTTACCATCTCTAATAGGATGTAAATGCTGCAGAAATACTCTATTTTTATCTGTGTTATTTGAGGGGAGAGGGAAGCGTGTGTGTGTGTGTGTGTGTGTGTGTGTGTGTGTGTGTGTGTGTGTGTGTGTGTGTGTGTATGTGTGTGTGTGTACACTGGGGCTTGAACTCAGAGCCCTGGACTCTTGTTTAGCCTTTTCACTCCGGGTTAGCCCTCTACCACATGAGCCACACCTCTGCTCCCAGCTTCCTGCTGGTTAATCGAAGCTGAGAGTCTCACCGACTTGTCTATCCAAGCTGGCTTTGAACTGTAATCCTTAGCTCTCCGCCTCCTGGGTAGCTAAGATTCCAACACTCAGACATTTGTGTTTTGCTCCTCAAATAGTTTGTGACCTCCGGTTGGTAGACACGGAGAGCCCACAGGTATGGAGAGGCAACTAGGGATGTGCACATGCCTGTGTGCACGTGTGTGTACCTCACACTGTAATCAATGCCTGTGGCTTTGACTGTATCAGCTCCACAACACTCCAGCCCCACGGAGGGGGCATCCCAAAGCATTGTGGGTAAGGTGGAGGGTCTGGTGAGACTTCCAGCAAAGCCCCTTCCTGTATCACACTCTGTCCTTTGTATCTGGTCTGCCTCCACATCTGGATGGAGCCAGCTAAGTCATCTGCTCCCTCGGCACCGCTCCGCTGGTGGCTGGGGAGCCCCTGACTCGTCTTCCTCAGCCTCTGTAATCAGGAGGACTGGGGTCAGCTGGGGATATCACAAAGGACCAAGGTGGCTGTAGCCTGTGACACAGCCAGGACCTGCCCCGTGGGTTACCGATCAATGCTTCGCTGGGTGTCCCCATGTTCCCTCACACACACCCCTCCTTCGCAGAGGCAAAAGTCTTGGCACGCCACCTGCAGAGCTGGGTATCTCCTCCTATGCTTTGCAAACAAACAGCTGCACTCCCCTAGAGAGTGTCTGAAACCACCCCCCTTCCATTCCCACCAAAAGGGTGGAATCGTCGCTGATTGAGAAACCACAGCCATCTCTCGTCCCCCCCAACCTTGGTCTGCCTTGGCCCTGAAGGACTAGAACGAACCGCAACGTACCCTGCGTGTGCCTCGAGTCTGAGGAGTCTGAAGTTACCCCTTCAAACCACCCACTCCCATGTGTACCCCCTTTGGAGGGTCATTCAGCCAGACACGGGCGGGGGAGGGGGAGCTGTAAATCTTCTTTGAAGAAGACCCCGCTGGTGACCCAGCACCCACTCTCCCATTTTAAGAGAGGAGCCCTCGGTTCAGGCTTGGCCTCCCATCTCTCCCCAGCGTGCTTCCTTTTGGAAGGAGTCGGGTTGATTCAGTGCTTGAGCGACTTGGTGACATTCGTGGATCTGTTTCATGTAACACGAAGTCATTATGAACAGCATCCTAGATCATAAAAATTAAAAAAAAAGGTATAACAAGAGCCAGGAGGATGTTTTCCCCCCTTGAAGATAACAGCCGCCAGGCTGAAGAAGACAGAGATGGCCGAGCTGCGCTCTGATTGGTGGCTCGCTCCCCCTCCCCCAATGACATTTCTGCAGTTTCATCAGAAATTCTAACTAATCCACGTGAAAACGGGTGGTTATGCACTGGAGACAGGCGCACGGGGCCAGCCCCACCGTGCGCCGAAGACATAATCTTGGCTCTCCGCACCACCTCTCGTGCAAGGTAGACAAAGCCTCTGAGATCAACACATCTGCAGAGGGAGACGGAGTTAGGGGGTGACAACAGTGTGAGGCTTTGATCACACGCAGGCCCAAGAAATGTGTCTCCACTGCGGGCCGACGGCAGGCCGAGTGGCTAAGCAGGCGCATGTGGGCTGCAGCTACAGCAGGACTGAACCCCTCAGCCCGACCCAGGACCTTGCATCCCTGCCTGTGAACGGGGTTGGTGACGATGGCTCCACGGGCTGTCTGGGCACCTGTGGCTCTCTGCGCCTTCTCGGCCTCTTCCTCGTTAGCTGTGCACTGTAGGAAGTTGTCCGCACCTGGGCTCATGTTTCCTTTCTGTGCTAAGAGCAGAGGTTGGTGGAAGGATGCTGTGTGCAGCTTCTGTCTGGAGCCAGGAGGCCTCCCTCCCACCCACCCCCATCATCACCACCATCACCACCAGATTCCTGTTTGAGGACTCGTTCTGGACGTTCTCCATGGCCCCCTGTGAGCCCCTCCTGCCCCTCCACCCCAGCCGAGATGGCTGCTCTTCTCTCCCCTCCCTCCACGGAGGTGCAGGCAGTGGATGCTGACAGCCAGGCTGAGAAAAAAACCAGGGGGGGGCTGGGACAAGGTGGCTCAGTGGTAGAGTGCTTGCCTTGCATGCCTGAGGCCCTGGGTTCCATTCCTCAGCACCACATAAGGAAAAAGAAAAAAGCCGGAAGTGGCGCTGTGGCTCAAGTGGTAGAGCGCTAGCCTTGAGCTGAAGAGCTGAGGGACAGCGCCCAGGCCCAGAGTTCAGGCCCCACGCCCGGAATAAAAAAAAAAAAAAACAGTGTCTCCCTCCTCCTCCTCCTCCTCCTCCTCCTCCTCCTCCTCCTCCTCCTCCTCCTCCTTCTCTTCCTCCTCCTCCTCCTTCTCTTCCTCCTCCTCCTCCTTCTCTTCCTCCTCCTCCTCCTCCTCTTCCTCCTCCTCCTCTCTCCTCCTCCTCCTCCTCCTCCTCCTCCTCCTCCTTCTCCTCCTCCTCCTCCTCCTCCTCCTCCTTCTCTTCCTCCTCCTCCTTCTTCCTCCTCCTCCTCCTCCTCCTCCTCCTCCTTCTCTTCCTCCTCCTCCTCCTCCCCCTCCCTCCTCCTCCTCCTCTTCCTCCTTCTTCCTCCTCCTCCTTCTCTTCCTCCTCCTCCTCATTTCTTCTCTTGCTCCTTCCTCCTTCTACCCCTCCTCCTCCTCCCTATCCTCCTCCTCCATCTTCCTTCCTTCCTCCTATCCCACTGAGATTGAGGTATCAGAGCAAGTGCTCAGGGTCAGAGCCTTAATGCAGACACAGGTCCCGTGTCTCTGCCAGCTCCGGTGCTGTTCAGCCTCATGGTGCACGTGGCCCCTCCCCTTCAGGATTTGCATTGAGCATGTGCAATGCCCCACCCAACACACACACACACACACACACACACACACACACACACACACACACACACACACACACACACACACACACACACACACACACAGAGCCTTACTATGGGTCCGCCCAGGTACTGGTCACGCAATTGGATTTTCCAATGCATCTCTTAAGGCGAGGGATGGGGGAATTTGCAGGACGTACTTTGCAGGGGTTCCCGGAGCCATTTCCATAGTTAGGGAGTGGCCCGGTCTGTAGAGTTCACAATGAGCCGCTTCCCACCAGGTTACCTCATCTGATGGGTTTTGGTGTGGCTTTAAAAATCAAATTTATTCCTAACAGAGCTTTCTTCTGGCTCTGTTTGTTCCATTACTGCTTTTATTATTTATGGGAAGGGTGTGACACAGAGGAGGAGGGAGAAAAGGGGAGCATGAAAGAGAGAGAAAAAGAGAGAGAGAACGTGTGTGTGTGTGTGTGTGTGTGTGTGTGTGTGTGTGTGTAAGAAAAAGAAACACTGAGACCAAGAGAAGGAAAGAGGGAGGAGGAGGAAGGGAGAGAGGAAAGACAGGGAGGAGAGGGGGAAGAGAGAAAGAGGGGGGGAGGGAGGGAGGGAGAGGGAGCTGCAAAGGGAAGAATCAGTTAACTCCATGGAAGACATTGATCCCTTCCAGAAATGTGTTTCCGTGACAGACTGTCTCAGACCCAGTGAGGATGAGGCGGCATTTCCGGTACTTATTATGAATTCCAAAACGTATAATAAATACAGATTTTTACAAAAGCCAATATGTGTTTTTAAAATATAATATATGCAAACAATCTTATAAATCACCAGGCTTGACACAAGGCGAGCCGAAGAGGCTTCTGGGGAAATGGTGTTGTGCATGTGCGGGTGTTTTTAATAATGTAAAAATATGTGTAATATGTTTGAAAAACAACAGCCCAAAAAAAAAAAAAAGCCTCCTTCTACCTGCCAACTTTACAATACTTATCTCCCCAGAGCCTACTGAATCTTCGATTCTTAAGGAAATAAAGGGGGCCTGACATACAAAGTATAAATATGGATAAGATGTGGGAAAAAAAAAACCACCCGCCCCCATCCCTATATATTACCCTGATGGCCTTGACTGGCCCTGGCATCATATGTCAAAAAAAAAAAATATATATATATACACACACACACACACACACACACACACACACACACACACACACACACACACACACACAGTGCCTTGTATGGTCTGACATACTGCCTGTCTCTTGGGGTGTGTGAATGCCTAGATGTCAAACCACACGATGAACTTCATGCCCTTTGTCAGCAGATGACACCCTTTGGAGTTTTAGGTTTTGCGTCCCGCAGCCCCCCGCCCCTTCCCACCCCCACCCCCACCCACCCACCCCCCCCCCCCGGCTCTCAGGACTGAATGGCTTAGTAGAACTTGCCTGGTGGAATTTCTGTCTCTCACCCTGTCTCTCCACTGGATTCTTTCCATCTCTCCAAGTATCTTCGTAGACCTGGTCTCCCCAGGGGGCTGCATCCCAGGTCTTTGTCCACATGCACACTTGATGCCTCGGTTTCCCGCCACCCCACCCAGAACAGCAAGAGGAACCAGAATTTCCCACCTGACAACCAAATTTCCAACACACAGACACAGACACACAGACACACACATACAGACACACACACACACCAAGATGCATGTCCAGAGGAGGTGAGATACATTTATAAAGAAGGGTTCTTTTACAGAAGGTATACTGGAGAAGAAAGGGGAGGCAAGAATATGTGCCTATAGGTAGATTAAAAAAAGATATTTCCATGTTGTTTCAAATTCTAGGGGATAAAATTACGAAGTAAATTCCTAACAATGATTCTGGAAATCAGTGATGGTGCATTTTGTGCTGTGCACACAACTGTGCAGCCATTGATACAAGCAGAGCCTTCAGAGACTCGCACAAGGTTTCAGGGTCCTTCAGTAAGTGCAAACAGCAGGTTACAAAATAGAAAAAAAAAATGCCAGGTGCCAGTGGCTCACGCCTGTAATCCTAGCTACTCAGGAGGCTGAGATCTGAGGATCGCAGTTCAAAGCCAGCCCAGGCAGGAAAGTCCATGAGACTCTTATCTCCAATAAAACCACAGAAAACTAGATGTGGTGCTGTGGCTCGAGTGGTAGAGCTTTGGCCTTGAGCTGAAGAGCTGAGAGAAAGTGCCCAGGCCCAGAGTTCAAGCCCCACAACCGACAAAAAAAAATTTTTTTTTAATCAAAAAAGTTTAGTGTTCCAGTTCTGCCACACATATGGTCCCTATCCTGTGCTGTTTAAAGATGGTTGTCATGGGCTAGAGGTTCAACATGAGTCTGTTTAATGTTCTTACTCTGTAACAGCACATGGAATAAATGTTGATATTTGATTTTGATTTCTCTTTCTGGAAAATGATTTGAGAGAATGTATCTCATCATGTGACTTCACGTTGATTATTTCGGGAGAAGAGAGCCAGGATCTTTTTTTTTTTGTCTTCTCTTTGTATTTGTATTTGTGTCTGTAGTGAATAAAAACTTGTTTCTTCATGGGAACTTAAAAACAGATTTTAAAAGTAGTTTAGTAGAGTGCCAGGTGCTGGTGGCTCACGCCTGTAATCCTAACTACGCAGGAGAATGAGATCTGAGGATCATGGTTCAAAGCCTGCCCAGGCAAGAAAAAAATATGACTTATCTACAATTAACCAAGAAAAGGATGGAAGTGGAGTTATAGCTCAAGCGGTAGAGGGTCTGCCTGGAGGGAAAAAAAAAATAAGGAGAGCTTCCTGGCACTGAGTTCAAACTCCAGTACCAGCCTCAAAATAATCAATTGATTCAATGAAAATGGGAAATAAGGAATTAAAAACAGAGACGTCAGTCAGTCAGAACCCTTCTCCAGCATGATCAACAGCTTGTCGAAAGTAAGTATTCTGGGAGAGGCTGACCATTTTTACTATCCAGACTGTGGTTATAGTGAAGTTATTGAGGGTGCTATGAGAAATAGCTCAGCATGTTGGGGTGTCACGCAGGAAGAGAGACACCAACTCCAAAGGAACTCCAAGGCAGTTTCCTTCTGCAGGAAATCTGGCCAAGCCAGCTCCCTTTTTAATCCCTAAACCAGCGGGTCCTGCCCCTCTGTTCCCATTGGCTGAGCTCAGGTTCACAGTCTGAGGAAGGATGTGGCATAATTTCCAGTATGCAACTGAATTTCCAGGGGCTTTGAGCAGAGTGTCTTAAAGGATGGAACTACAGTGTGAGGAACAACAGCCAAGCTACCTGGCTAAAACAGGGACTTTTCAGGAAAAAAATAATAATAATTCTCACATGATTTAACAGAAAGGATGCAAGATGCTTTGACAGAAAAGACACTGATCTCATAGCGCTTACCAGGAAGTTTCAATGCTCTCTGCAGCAAAAATCTTATTCTAATTGAGGGGAATATCAAGCTCAAGATCCACGTTTTATGACTGTTCAACTGGAGAGACGGCAATCCTTTAAATGATCACTCACCCAATTGGTAGAAAAGAATAGGTGTCTGCCTGCAGGAATGTGTACTTTGGGGCACAAAAATGGAAAGATTCATCTTCCTTCTCACGCTAAGTAAAGCAGATGAATTCAGAGAGTGAATCTGAAAATTACCAGTGACTTCTCTCACAACTGGGTGTGTTGGCCAGGAGGTGTAGAGTTGCTAGACCTGGGCTTGAACTCAGAGTCTCAAGAAAGCACTGTCCTGGAACTTTTTCCACTCAAGACTGACACTCTACCATGTTGAGCCACAGCTCCGTTTCTGGTTTTTTTGGTCATTAATTACAGGTGAGAGTCTCATGAATTTCCTTTCCCGGGCTGGCTTCAAACTGTGATCCTCAGATCTCAGCCTCCTGAGGAGCTAGGATTATAGGAGTGAGCCATCGGTGCCAGCTTCTGTCTGTCTGTCTGTCTCTCTTTCTCTCTCTTTCTCTTTCTCTTTCTCTCTGTGTCTCTCTCTCTGTCTATTTGTCTCTGTCTCTCTTTCTTTCTCTCTCTTATTTCTCTCAGCTTTCACTGAGGGCATTGGTGACCTCCAGACAGAATTGCTTTTATTCCGTACAAATGTAGACATAGAAATGTAATTCACCCTACAACTTGGGGAGTTCACCCCCTCCCATAAACAATAGATCCTAAAGAAAACATGTTGATATTTTGCGATTTTAATAAAGTTTCCTGAACCTAAGAAAGGGAGACAAATGGGCCAAGTACCTTGAGCTCAAAGCCAGGCTGCCTGGCCCGCCCCTGAATGCCAGAGTCCCAGGACTGCCCTTGACAATTATTTGTCATCTTAGGTGAAGCTGGCATTGTGTACAGCTGGGGTGACTTTCAGTTCATTCTGGAAATTAAATATTTTCATTAGATGGAGAACAAGGACATCTACATGCATTTGTCAGCCTAGACCTTCATTATGGTGAAAACCCTACAATTCATGCCAACTGTGTTTTGTAAATCAATTTAGCCAGTGAGTGTCAAGCACTCAGAAAGGCCTTTTGAGAAAAAAAAAATTTTAACTACCTTGCAAGGCATGTACACTCATCCTATGGAATTTAGAGGACTGAAATATATCTTGTGTAATTTTACCAACTTCTCAGGTCCTAGAAAATTCCCTCCCTGAAGAAGCTTAGTATGTTGTATGTATGTGGTCTCTTCTAAGCAATAGAAATTTGTCCTACACTTTAGACAATAGAAATGAAAATGATAAAGAACCGAGCATGGTGATATATGCCTGTAATCCCAGCACTTGGGAAGTTGAATCAAGAGGACCACAAGTTCTATTACAAGCCAGGCACTGGTGGCTCACGCCTGTAATCTTAGCTATACTCAGGAGGCTGAGATCTGAGGATCATGGTTCAAAGCCAGCCCAGGCAGGAAGGTCCTTGAGACTCTTCACGCAACCACCAGACAACCAGAAGTGGATGGAGCTGTGGCTCAAAGTAGTAGAGCACTAACCTTGAGCAAAAAAGCTCAGAGACAGAATCCAGGGCCCGAGTTTGAGCAATATGACTGACTAAAAAAAAATAATAAAGTAAAATAAAAACATTTTAAATGTCAACCCACAAGAAAGTTGCAGAGCATAATCTTAATTGAGGAGCTCCCAGGTTATGACGTAGCCTTGATTTACTCCAAGTTGGGAAGAGTAACCAAGATGGCCTCTGTCCCCCAAAACTTGACTTTCGCCTTCAGTGGTTTTGCTCTGGTTATCTGAAAGCATTTTCTACTTCTGAAAAGATCAGCAATCACGACAGAAATATAGCAAGACCACTTCACAGTGAAGAACAAAGGGAACTGTTTTACTCTGAATAAAATCTGCCAAAACCTCACTGGACACCTACAATATCCACCCAAAAAAGAGATGGGGAAGGAAAGAGACAGAGAGAAAGAGAGAGAGAGAGAGAGAGAGAGAGAGAGAGAGAGAGAGAGAGAGAGAGAGAGAGAGGAGAGAGAGAGAGAGAGAGAAAGAGAGAGAGAGAGAGAGAGAGAGAGAGAGAGAGAGAGAGAGAGAGAGAGAGAGAGAGAGAGAAGGGGAGAGGGAGGGAGAGGAAAGAAATATGCAAAGAAACGCAGGGTATGATTTCTTTACATTTTATTGATTTTATCATTAAGCAAACCTGCACCATGTAAGTAATAATACCGTAAGAAATACAATACAGAGAAAACAATTACTATCCCAATGCCTGCTTTCCTAAATCAAACAACACAACCAACTAGATCAGAGGAAATTTATTACACAATCTGCTAGGTTAGAAAAAAAAAAAAGGCTTAATAAATATGGCCTGGAAGTTTTATCATCTAATGAGTCCCCAGTATCACCCCTCCTCCCCCATCCACCATCTCCCCCCCACCTCCCCCCATTACACATACTGTGTTGTCAGTAAATTTAGAATTAGGTGTGGAGCAAAGATTATTGTGTGTAGATTAAAGAGGCCGCTGAGGCTCACCGTATTGCTCAGCAAAGACACAGAGTGAATGTCTTGATTACTTAGAGAGTTGAACAAATTTGAGTCCCTAGATATAGAAATAGACCTCTCTCAAACACCCCCAGTGAGAGAGGCCAGGGGGAGGTCTTGTTCCTGGAGTCCAGCCAACCTCCATCGGCTGAGATATTTGGATGAGATTATGAGACTGGCCTCTAAAATCCTAATGGGGCAGGAAGGGAGATAGATGCCAGATAGATAGATAGATAGATAGATAGATAGATAGATAGATAGATAGATAGATAGATAGATAGATAGATAGATAGATAGATAGATAGATTGATTGATTGATAGACAAATAGATAGATGACAGATAATAGGAGAGAAAGAGTAAGATAGGAGATTGATAGATGATTGATAGATAATAGAGTGTAAGAGATAGATGACAGATAAAAGATGACCAACTGATAATATATGCTAAGAAAAGTAAATAAGAGATAGAGAGATAGACTGATGATTGATAGATAATAGTTGATGAGGGACAGAGGTGATAGATAGCTACATAGACACATAAATATATAGATGGTAGATAGGTCGATGTAGATATTAATATAGACACAATGGAATTAAACACCAAAAAGCCAGAAGTGGAGCTGTGGCTCAAGTGATAGAATGCTAGCCTTGAGCAAAGCAGCTTACAGGACATCATCATGTCCTGAGTTCAAGCCCCCATTTATTAGCATAGAAAAAAAACTAATAGGAAAACAATCTATATAGCAACCCTGACCAATAAAAATGTTTTCACATTTTTTTGTACCAACAAATTTGAAACACAGAAGAAAGCCATAGTTATCTAGAAAAAAAATTGTAAAATACCTTATGTCCCTAAGGAGAATGTTACTGTTAATTTTTTTTACTTGAATATATAAATTAAACCTCATTTGGAAAGGTTTGCAAATTTCTACTAAAAGTTCAGGAAGCAAAAAGGTCTCTCACAAATTATTTCAGAAAACAGAGATCAAAATATGTTCCCAATCATGGGAAGAGACTCATGGGAGCTGGGCTCTGGTGTTCACGCCTGTAATCGCAGCTATTCAGGAGACTGGAGACTCATAGTGTGAAGCCAGCCCATGCAGGAAAGTACACAAGATTCCATCTCCAATTAACTAGCAAAAAGCCAGGCTGGAGGCATGGCTCAAGTGGTTGAGCACTAGCTAAGCAAGTCTGAGGCCCAGAGTTCAAATGCTAGTATCTTAAAAAAAATAATAGGCTGGTATGACTCCCAAACCTGGCAAGACCAAAACAAGAATAGTTACAAACCAATCTCACCCAATCAGGCAATAAATAAAACATAAGCTATATTAACAAGAAGAGTTGAATTTCAGGAGTATAAAAATGGTCCCAATTCAGAAATTGACTAATAGAGTCTATCAAATTAACAAATTATAGGAAATACCACATGGTAATGGGGGAAGGGGGGACATCCAATGACATAAACACTCATTTGATACAGAAACTTAACATCGTAGACGTAAGGAAATTTCTTAAAACCAATGAAGAGCATCAATCAAATGATGTACAACCAGCTTCCTACCTAAAGCATTCCTTTAGAATTGGTGTCTTTTTTTTTTTTTGGTAGAGAAAATTAAGAAAATGATACTAGTAATTATTGTGACATAAATATCTAATCGCTGGGAAATTTCAGGGAAAGGAGTTTAGGGAAGAGTAATAGGGTAAATTATTCCTATCAGATTATCAAAACAGATTAAGAAGCAGCAATAATTAAAGCAATTTGGCACCGCTTGAAGAAAAGAAAGCAGATGGAGAGAATCAAGACGGAATTCGCAAATCAACCTACACATGAAATAAAGACGTGAAGCAAAGCGAGTCGGCTAGGAATACATGCACTCCTTAATGAATGATATGAAACACCTGGACTAACACTTGGGGGGGTGCAGAAAACAAAGGGGTATCCATAAACCCAAATAAATTCCAGATGGATCAAAGGATCAAAAGCTTAAAAGTTACAGGAGAAAACTCAAGGGAGCCTAGGATCCTGACATGGCCACACTTTGCTAACGTGAACACACAGATCCGAAACCACACGGAGAGACTAAGGCATTCGACCGTATACAACCCCGTGAAGCTGAATGACCTAATACAAAAATAAACAATGAGGCCCAGCATAGTATTGTACACCTGTAATCCCAACCTGACACGGGTGTGGGGGGACGGCAGCCTGGTCTACATAGCAAGACCCTGTCCCACACAAAAGAAGGGGGTGAAAAGCCATGTGATATTAAAAGGTAATGTGAAATTGTCAAAGATGCAGAACACTTAAGATGATAAATTCCTGGCAAGGAATATTTTCCCACCCTTGTTGGTAAGGAATACAAGGAATGAAGGCTTTAAGAGAACATTTGATGAAAGCTATTAAAAAGTATTTAAGTACAGCTAGGCATGATGGATTATGCCCATAATCCCAGACACTGGGGAGATGGGAGGATTGGGGTTCAAGACCAGCCCAGGCAAAATGTAGTGAGACCATGTCTCAAAAACAAGCTAATTACATAGGGTACACCTGTAATCCCAGCTACACAGGAGACAGAAATAGGAGGATCGTAGTCTGAGGCCATGAGTAGAATTTGTGTGTAGCCCTGACTGAGACTCAAACTAAAAGCAAAAAGTCTGCACACAAAACTCAAGTTTTAGGGTGCCTTTCTAGAGAACAGAGGGTCATGAGTTCAATCTCCAGTACCAGGAAAGTGAATAAAACACGTGTATTCTTTTATGTGTTCATGACGCTGGGAAGACTCCTAGGGCCGTATACATGTGGTGCAAGCACACTGCTATTTTTTTTTTTTGTCGATCCTGGGTCTTGAACTCAGGGCCTGGGTGCTGTCCCCGAACTTTTTTGCTCAAGGCTAGTGCTCTAAAACTTTGAGCCACAGTGCCACTTCCAGTTTTTAGGTGGTTAATTGGAGATAAGAGTCTCATAGACTTTCTCACCCAGGCTGGCTTTGAACTGTGATTCTCAGGTCTCAGCCTCCTGAGTAACTAGGATGACAGATGTGAGCCACCAGCATCCATAACATATTTTTTTCAAATTTTTTATTGTGATTAAGTGGATACATAATTTCCCAGTATTGCAGGATAGTGATACTTAAAGTCACAAACACATTCTAACTTTCCTGGAGCAAATTGTCTATCGTGGTCTATAACATTTATGAGTTCTATGAGCTTTGCAATACAGTTATTTCTTCCACATGGGTGGTATGTACATTTCTTTTGTTTTGCATAGCATCAGCTGTTCCCTCTTTCCCACTTGTTCCCTCCCTCCCATCACTGCCATTGGTTGCTTAGTTCATTTTGGTCAATGTCCAGTACAGCTTATGGGTCCTGCTGTCGTATGTTTTTCCCTGATTCCCTCTAGTTCTGTGTCGTCCTCCTGTTTTCCTTCTGGTATGCACATATATACCATACATGTGATCAGCAGCATAGGGTTATTTAGTAGTGATTCAACCAGATGAGTGGCAGTCCTTTGTTTCTTAAGTCCTGTTAATTTTGTCGTATCATACCTTACATTTTGGATTTAACATCCACTTATCAGGGAGACCATGTACTGTTTGTCTCTTTGCTCTTGGCTTACCTCGCTCAACATGATTTCTTCTAGCTCCATCCATTTCCCTGCAAATGTCATTATTTTGTCATTTCTAATGGCTGCATAATATTCCATTGTGTATAGATACCACAATTTTTGGATCCATTCATCCGTGGTGGGACATCTGGGTTGTTTCCATATCCTGGCAATATTGTGAACACTGCTGCAATAAACATGGAGGTGCATGTGTCCTTGTATACTGGTTCCTGTTGTTCAGGATAGATGCCTAGAAGTGGTATGACTGGGTCATAAAGGAGGTCAATCTTTAGCTTTCTGAGGACCCTCCAGACTGCTTTCCAAAGTGGTTGTATAAGTGTACATTCCCATCAGCAATGTAATAGCGTTCCTCTTTCTCCATATGCCCTCCAGCATTTGTCGTTGGCTGACTTTAGAATGTGGGCCATTCTGACTGGGGTAAGGTGGTATCCCAGAGTTGTCTTTATTTGCATTTCCTTCACAACCAGGGATGGTGAACATTTCCTCATGTGTTTCTTTGCCATTTTTATCTCTTCATCTGAGAAGTCTCTCTTTAGTTCCCTTGCCCATTTAGTAATTGGTTTCGTAACATATATTTTTTATATGTCATTCTACTTAGAAGAATTTCCAATGTGCCTCAAAAGTATACTAAATCATGTACAAAATGATACTTCATTAAAGGAAGACTTGGTTTTTTTGTAAATTGTCCTCTAATGGAATACTATGTTGCCATTAAAAAGGAAAGGATAGCCGGGCACCAGTGGCTCACGCCTGTAATCCTAGCTACTCAGGAGGCTGAGATCTGAGGGTTGCGGTTCAAAGCCAGCCCGGGCAAGCAAGTCTGTGAGACTCTTATCGCCAATAAAGCACTAGAAAACTGGAAGTGGCACTGTGGCTCAAGCGGTAGAGCGCTAGCCTTGAGCTGACGAGCTGAGGGCCAGCGCCCAGGCCCAGAGTTCAAGCCCCACGACTGCCAAAAAAAAAAAAGAAAAGAAAAGAAAGGATAGAGTTGAAGGAACTGACACAGAAATGTGCTCAGCATGTACTGACATGTGAAAACACAAGGCGCAGAAAAGCACTTTGATATTAATGCTTTGATTTAAGAAGTAGAAAAGCAGAAATGGATTGCACACCCTATTAAGTGTAGATTGTAGATCAATTTTGATGGTAGAAACATGGGAAAAAGGTTCCTAAACAGAGGCCTGGACAGGGCCCACAGAGAAACGGTATTTATTGTTATTTTATAACTCTCTTGGTTTGGTTTCTCTTTCTATTTTTTTTCTAGTTGACTTTTCCAACCGCATGATAAAATGCTTCTTTTATTTCCTGTCCATCAGAAGTGATGTAGACGGGAGCTTTCTGAACCATTCGTGTCCTTCATATCTTTCTAATAACTGTTCGTCAGATCATCTTGGGTCTAAGGCCCCTTCCAGCATGTCAGCCCCAAAGATGGGGCCAGGGAAGGACTCACATGCTTCTGGGTTGTGGCCTAATCAGGACAGACAGACAGACCAGACCCAGTGAGAGAACTTTCCAGGGGTTGAAAGAGATCTACAGCAGATACCGCTACGTGCCGGTTCTCAGCAGACGCATCTCTTTGCTCTTCTCAAACTTGTTGGGATGATGTTAAACCAGTTGAGGGCACTGGGTGTGTTTGCTTAGTTGTTTTCTGTGTCCTGAGACTCCAGTGCAGTCCAAGCACAAAGTAGATGTTCAATAAATACTGGTGGAAGAGATTTAATTAGAAGCGAAAGGACTCCCTAGTATATCCTTCCACTGGCACCATGTCTCCATCGAAAATTACAATGTTATATTTATTGATGGCACAAATACAGAGTGAGCATCATTATCTGCACAGCTCAGGGCTCCAATTTCTGTTCCACTTCATAAACCAATAACGTTTCACCAGGAGAGAGCGAGAGAGAAAGAGGGGTGGTGGGGGGGCAATATAAGATCTCCAACATTTTCGTTTGTAATGTGAGAAAGTCGTAATGCTGTACATGGTGGTGCATGCCTGTAATCCCAGCATTGGTGAGGATAGCAAGAACCTGTCTCAAAAAAATCCTTAAAAAAAAAATATTTACTGCAATCTGCGGTTACAACCTTGTTGTTAACGAAAGGGCTTTTTAACAGCCCTCCAAAACTAAAAATAAAAAGGCCGTCATCTGAGAATGAGTGTCCTTCCTTCCAATGACTACGGTTAGCCTTTCCTCGTCTCCCTCACTGATACCTCAGATTGGTAACTCATGGATCATGTTGTTCCGCAGGGCTAGGCGACTCTGAGTACTCAGCCTCTCAGAACCTCTGTGGGCTGTTAACTCGTAGTAGTAATAGTAGTAGTATTGTGGATGATGATGGTGGTGGTGATTGTGGTGGTAGTGATGAAGGAGGAGGAATAGGAGGAGGAGGAGGAAGAGGAAAAGCAGGAGGAAGATGAGGAGGAGGAGAAAGAGGGAGGAGGAGGAGGAGGAGGAAGAGGAGGAAGAGGAAGAGGAAGAAGAGGAGGAGGAAGAGGAGGAGGAGGAAGAGGAGGAGGAGGAGGAAGAGGAGGACGAGGAGGCAGAAATGACCTTTTAGAGAAAGTAGAATTGCTCTATATCTGAATATAAATGATGCTTTAATCAGCCCGACTCAAGTAAACCTGAAATCAATGAATGACAGAGAGCAAATTAGGTCAGCAGGAGCTTCCTCAGCCTAAGAGTAGAACTTCCCTGCCAGGCGTGGGGTCGGCTCATCTTTCTTCTCTGAACCTGGCAGAGGTGTCTGACAGGCGTCTAGTGGTGGGCACTGCTTTAATCCAGGCTTCTGCACTCCCTGAATTGTTCCCTTAGGCCCGCCGCTGCCCTGTGAGTAGCTGCATCCCCCCCTCCCTTCTTCCCCCCACCCACCCCCACCCCAGTCATCCCTAACCGAGCAGAGAATTCAGTGCCTCCGGCTTGCACCAACCCCTCCTTGTAAAACAAAAGCCTGATGAAAGGGCAGGTGCACCCGCAGCCCTCTGTGATTAGTTGTCCTTCTTGGCAGTGTTGGACGTGTTTCTTCTTGTGAATAAGCCCAGGGCACAGGGCGTTTTCCACGGTGCTAATTGGTATTGGATGAAAACAAGCAGGCCCAGTATGTGGGCATGACACACAACAAAACAGATGCCAGAGCCATTCACAGCCCTGCCCAGCATCCGGTCGCTGCGCTGGTGGCTGAGAAAGATTGTCCACAAGCCACCAGCAGCCGGTAACGGGGCAACCGAGCCCCTCCGTCCTCGCATCCATGCAGCTCCATGACTCGTGTTTGTGCTCAGAAGCCAAATAATGCACCACCCCGGTCTAGAGCTTCTGCAGCCCGCCGTGCACAGCTCTCCACCCTGGGCTGGGGGGTGGTGTGCTTCGGCAAGGCCAACTGCAGGCCAAAGGTGAATTTGGACCGACATGCTTCTTTAAAAGAGCCCAGTCGATGGGCTGGGAAGGTGGCTCAGTGGTAGAGCGCTTGCCTTGCATGCCTGAGGCCCTGGGTTCGATTCCTCAGCACCACATAAGCAGGAAAAGCTGGAAGTGGCGCTGTGGCTCAAGTGGTAGAGCGCTAGCCTTGAGCTGAAGAGCTGAGGGACAGCGCCCAGGCAGCAGATTCTATAGAGCTGGGAGCCTGGTAGCTCACACCTGTAATCCTAGCTACTCAGGAGGCTTGGGTCTGAGGATCATGGTTCAAAGCCAGCCTAGGCAGGAAAGGCCATGAAACTCTGATCTCCAATAAACCACTTACTTAGAGAACTGGAAGTGGCACTGTGGCTCAAAGTGGTAGAGCGCAAGCCTTGAGGAAAAAAAAAAAAAGCTCAGGGACAGCACCCAGGCCCTGAGTTCAAATCTGATGACTGACAAAACAAAAACAAAAACAAAACAACAAAATTCAGATCTGTTTTCTGCTTCCTAATACTCAAACAACCACAGCCAAGGCCCGTGTGTGATGGTGTCTGTTTTTGCATCTGGGAACACAACACCTCTCATAATACCTGGCACCTCACAGCTATTCAGTTGTCTCTTGAATCTGAAAGGGGAAATGTAGATAGGTGTCTTAGGTGTTAAGTCAGCTTCAAAATGTGTAAGGTTTTTTTCTTTTTTTCTTTTCTTTTTTTCTTTTTTTGGGTCGGGAGTAGGTCTTGAACTCAGGGCCTAGGTGCTGTCCCTGAGCTCTTTCACTCAAGGCTAGCGCTCTACCACTTTGAGCCACAGCGCCACTTCCGGTTTTCTGGTGGTTAATTGGAGATAAGAGTGTCACAGACTTTTTGCCCTGGCTGGCTTTGAACCACGATCCTCAGATCTCAGCCTCCTGAGTACAGCTAGGATTATAGGTGTGAGCCACTGGCACCTGGCTTGAACAAAAATTCTTTAACATTTGCATCAATTAGTTCCACCAAATGTCCCCCCCACCACCACCAGCACCTAAAAGAAATAGAACAACTCAGAATCTTTGATGCTAGATTTATAAAAACATTGGACCACTGGACAGAATGCAGTCTGAGCAGCCTCCTGGGCACAGGCCGTGACCCCTCTGGGGTCTAACAGCCACGTGTGCATTATTCCAAGGGAACCAGGGGTCCTTAGAGAGAGGGCTGATGCTAGGACAGAGCTGAGAAGGCACGAGATAGATCTGGGATAGTTCCTTGTGCCAGAAAATGAGAAGCACAAAGAAAAGCAGGGACACGTCCACGGACACACACTCTGAACTGAAGGGATTTCCACCCTGGGAAAAGCATGGGAAAAGTTGGGCATTCAAAGAAATCATGACAGTCACCCAATAGAACCAATGAAACCATGGAGCCTAGATTGCGATACAGGGAAAAATACAAAGGGAAAAATAGAAACCTAGAAAATGCCATAACCCATCAAGCATTGCCATAAGATGGGCAACAACACTGAGAAGGGTGGGTTTGTTATTTCTGTAGTGTGTTTGTCAAAAAATGCACACCCTGGAACCTGATTGTCAGGACACACCAAAAACACATGAGGAATGTTCTACAACGTAACTGATGAATGCTCTTCAAAACTTGCAAAATCCTAGGGCTTAGCGTAGTAGCACATATCTGTAATCCCAGGCTCTCTGAAGTGGAGGTAGATAGGAGCGTCGTGGCCTGAGGCCAACTGGGGTATGACTTGGCATGACTCAAGTGGTAGAGGGCCTGACTACCAAGTGCCAGGCTCTGAGTTCAACTCTAATATCACTGTGGGGGGAGGGAGGGGGAGAATTTGGTGCTTGAATGATAAAAAGGACTGAAGAGTTATTCTATAGTAAAAGAGGTTAGAGGCGTGACCACTAAGACATTGATTATTGGATTAGACTCTAGAAAAGTAACACACACACACACACACACACACACACACACACACACACACACACATGCTTTTACCATTAAAAGAAAAAAACTCTGAAAAGAGACTGGATAAAATTTGAATGAGAGATGGAGGTTAGCATATTTTCTTGATGTTAATTTTGCTGCTTTGGGCAACTTTTCTATAGAATGTCTTTTTTTAAGAGAGTGTTCAGAGGTGAAATCATTGGGAAACACCCTGTGTGAGCAGATGCACACATGTACAGAAAGAGCGGTGGAAAGAAGGGAGGAGATGGAAAGTTACCATGTGAATGTGATCGATGAGAACATCTACCCAGCCCCGTTCACCTTGGCAACTTTTCTGTAATTTTGAAACGGTTTGTGAAGTTCAAAGAGAAGCACGGACACGGGAAAGTTTGATAGGTTTTTGTGCACTGGCTGCCTTCCAAACACTACACGTTTTCTCTCCCACCAGCAGCAATGTACAAAAGGTGGCATTTTACCATTCAGGAAGCGCATTCAGACATTCTGCGGGCAGAATGTATTACACCTCCGTGAAGCAGACAAAGGGATTTTCTCCATTTTGCATAAATGAAGCTTCGAGAAGTATAGACAAGAGGAGAAGAGTGGTTAAGGAACGAGCTTTTGAAACAATAATTATATGCTATTCCGCCCCGATCAGACTGGCAAACGTTAGAAAGTTTGAAAATACCGAGCGCTGGCAGGGATGAAAAACCACGCGTGATCTTACAGTGTGTTGGCGGTGGTGTAATTTAGTACAATCATTGTAGAGAGCAATTTGGCAATATCTAATAAAGCTGAAAATGTGCACACCCCATAACCCAGAATCCCACGCCTACCTGTGTTGCAACAGAAACGCTTGTGCATGTGTTCAGACACACACGTGTGTGCCCACACGAAGTCACATTCCCAACAGGACACAGGGGGATAGTGAAAATAAGAGACACTATGTATGCCCCTGCAGAGGAAATAGTTGGATACATTGTGGTTGATTTGTTTCAAGACAGCTATTTAAATAAAGCAATCATACTTGAGCCTGGCACTGGTGGCTCATGCCTGTAATCCTAGCTACTCAGGAAGCTGAGATCTGAGGATTGCGATTCAAAGCCAGCCCAGGTAGGAAAGTCTCTGAGTCTCTGATCTCCAATTAACCACTACCACAAAAAAAATAAAGCCAGAAGTGGAGCTATAGCTGCAGTGGTAGAGCATCAACCTTGAGCAGAAAACAAAAAAAAAGTAAGAAAGCCCTGAATTCGAGCCCTAGTACCAGCATAAAAATAATAATAATAATAGGGTTGGGAAGGTAGCTCAGTGGCAGAGTACTTGCCTTGCGTGCATGAGGCCCTGGATTTGATTCCTCAGCACCACATAAGTAGAAAAAGCCGGAAGTGGTGCTGTGGCTCAAGTGGTAGAGCACTAGCCTTGAGCTGAAGAGCTGAGGGACAGCGCCCAGGCCCAGAGTTCAGGCCCCACAACTGACAAAACATAAAATAATAAAATAATAATAACTATTAATAATAATAAAGTAGGCTCAAGCCTGCAATCTTCGTTACTTGAAAGGCTAGGATTAGCCAGGTCCCAGCATAAAAGTCCACAAAAGACAACTGGAAATTGTGAAGATGCGTCACTCTTTGGTTTAAACTGGCAATGGCCACAGGGCATAACAGGAGTTATTAGTCCAAAGACTGAAATTATGATGCTGCAAATAGGGTTTGATTTTAATATAACTCAGAGAAAAAAAATGTGTTGTTCTTTTCATGCAATGTTGGGAATGCGGACACTTTCTTGCAATTCTTTTGCTTTATTGCAGACACTGAGTTGGTGAGCCCAGATGTGGTGCTGGTCTGTAGAACAATCTGGAACCACTGCTGGCTTCCTCTTCATCATGGATTGGTAGAAGGTAGGAGCCGCCGCTTTCTTAGCTCATCTTTCTCCTCATGTGTGTTGGCACTGGTTGTTTTTACAGTAACCAAAGATACTAAATTATAATCACTTAAACTTGAATTATAGCTAGATGCCTGTGGCTCCCACCTATAAGCCTACCTACACAGAGATCTGAGGATTTTGGTCTCAAGTCAACCTGGAAAGAAGTCTGTGAGAGTTTGACCTCCAATTAACTAGCAAAAAGCTGGAAGAGGGGGTGTGGTTCAAGTGGTAGAGAACCAGCCTTAAGTGAAACACAAAAAAACTAAGGGATAATGCCCAGGTCCTGAGATCAAGCCTCAATAGCAGCACCCAAATATAAAAGTGTGTTTTTAATTGTAGTATAATACATTCAAATGCTAATCCAAAGACATCCTAGTTTCTATTTAGGTGCATTTCTGCCAGGGTTTGAAGTGAAACAGTCCACTAAGTGTTGACAGGCATTGCGTGTTGGTGTTATTTGTAGTTTGAGACAGTTGCTTGACCCGTTGGCTTCCTCATCTGCAAAAACAAAATGAGAGATTTGGACTGGAATTATCTTGAATGTATTTCCTTGAGCTCTTCACTGGTTCACCCTTGTGAAGGTCAAGAAACTACGTTTTAAAGCAGTGAGTCCCACCATATAACCAACATCTTATTCACTACCACTGGAATGCTTAGTAAAATAATAACAATAACAATAACAATAATAATAATAATGTCATTTCCCCAATCCTCATCCCACATCCCCACTGGGGATTGCAGAGCAGAAATCTACCAGTGCCTGCCATCTTAGCAGACTCCGGATGAGTGATGTGCACATGAGGTTCAAGAGCCACCATTTTCTGCTCATTGCTGGCCTCACGCTGCTCTCCTGTGTGCTCAGCATCCTGAGATGGGAGAAGCTGGGTCCACATGAGGGAGAAACCCCCAGGACCCATCTCTTACTTACACAAGAACTAGAATTAGGGAAGGCTGGCTCCTTTTGGATTCAGAGCTCTGTCCCTCCTCTGTCCAACACTTCATTCACCATACCTGTCTGTCTCTTCCCCGTGGCTGCCATTGGATGCGTGTAAAACCCCTTTGGGGAATGACCACTGAAGGATGCCATCTCTTCTTCCATGATGTTCCAAAGGTCACTGTGTCCTTGTCACTTCCGGAACTGTCAAGAGTCATCATCCTAACTTGCAACCTTCTTGGCCTTTGCTCCCATAAGGTATGGGGGCTAGCCGGTCACCCCTGTGAATTAACTAAGGGAATCCATCCTGTTTGCATATGGATCCAAGATGGCAGACTCCTAGAGATAGGGTACGGTGTCTAGAGATCCTGAATCAGGCAATACCAATTCGATGGTGGTCAGGGCTCAGAAAACCAGTCAGGCCGGGCTGATTGTAGTCAATTTCTGTTGCCAATACTAGATCATGTGGTGGCTCAGATTTCCTGAGTTGTGAGCCTAAACCCTCGAGGAATCAGGGGGACCCCTGAAGAGACTTTTATCCTAGAGGAAAACTAAATCCTGGCTTTGAAATGAACATTGTTTCCCAGTTCTGCCTATGGAGACTTTCCACCAGGGATCAATCTAATTGCTCAGCGGGGTGTGTGACTCTTCTCCAGAGCTTTAGTAGGTTTTTTTTTTTTTTTCTGGCATCCAATAAAGGGAAATGGAGCCTTAAGAAGATAGTGTCACTGTTGTCTACTGTGGGTTGGATATAAAAGTCTTCTCCCAAATCCTGTGTGTGATCTGTCAGCCAAATACTAACAAGTGGCCCTTCATGAGAGAAGCGCTCACCCATGCAGAGCATGGCAGGCAACACCCACTGCTGGCTGGGGATGGCTGTGGCTTTATTTGATTTGAGGCTGATTTATTTGTTTGCCTTGCTTCTAGAACAGCATAACTTGGATTTAACATCTCAGAGGCTGAATCCAATACTTCTAGGTTCACTGGCTTGTTATTATTTAGCATTTATGAAGAATATGTCAATACGCTTGGCACTTTCCAGCGACTCATAAAAAAGGCCTGGTCCTGGCCATTGAGTGCACACCATTGCTCTCCAGTGAATTACTGTCAGTGTAGCAATGATCTTAGGACACATGGGCATTGTTTTTTGTATACCACCCCTAAATAACAACGCATCCCTGTTCCTCAGTGCATCTGAGCCCAAAGGGTGCTGGGACACCTGCTGCAACCATGTTCAGGTCAATATTTCCAGGCAATAGATTTGGTGCATAGTTCCTGACACTTAGGGAAAGCTGAACGAGAATGAATGGCTAGGTAGGTAGGTAGGTAGGTAGATAGATAGATAGATAGATAGATAGATAGATAGATAGATAGATAGATAGATAGATAGATAGATAGATAGATAGATGAGTGGGTGAGTAGATGGGTAGATAGATGGATGGATGGGAGGTGGGTAGGTGGAGGGTTGGTGGATTGAGGGATGGATAGGTGGATAGATGGATGGGTGGGTGTGTGGATAGATGGATGAGTGAGTGGGTGTGTGGATAGATGGATGGATAGGTGGGTGGGTGGATGGGTGGATGATTCTCTACTCAATGGACATCTCCAACTTTCTTTTTGTTCTTCTGCCTGAAGCTTTCTTTATGCATACCTTGTGGTTGTAGAGCTGGCTAACTTAGAAAGGGATTGGTACAGAGGAAGACTGAAGCATACTGAAAAAAAACTGATGGTGCAAAATCATAACCTTATTCACAATCTTATATCTATGTAAATGTCTCTATTTCATATTAGAATTGTGTAGTCATTAGGAAAAGCTAGGTGTAGGGCCCAAGGGACTCTACTATTTTTTGCTTCCTGCAAATCTAGACTTATTTTGAAAAAGAATCCCATGAACTTTGGTTTTTATTCAAAGTCCGGTAGCAAAAAAATAAATCAAGCACTGCCGAACAGTATGCTTGCTGAGCATGCTCAGTCTCTCCTCCACAACAGTCTCCCGAGAACTATCTACCATGACTCCAGAGTCACACTTAGGGTCTACACTAGTCAGCTTCAAGTGGTGGTGACAAAAGATAAGCAAAATTCAGCTTGAACATGGGACAGGTCTTAGTGGGCCTGGTTTCAGAAGACTCACTCCATGGCAGCCTGTTCCCATGGCATTTGGGGCCTGTGACGGAACAGCACAGCAGGAGCATGTGGCTGAGTATGTTCACCTCATGGTAGTCAGGAAGCGGGGAGAGAGAGGGAGGGGCCTGGATGGCAGCACATTCTTCAAGGGCCTACTTCCTCCCACGAGGCCCAGACCCCCCAGGTTTTCCACTACTTCCTGTTAGTGCTACCCGCTGAGGTCCAAGCCTTCGATACATGAGCTGTTGGCTGTTGTTATCACCAGGGCCATCCTGCTCCCACACTCGCAGGACGACATCATCCATCTCTTCATTGACTGCTCAGAGGGAGAGACTAACGTGTGAATTCCACACAACTCCTCAATGCAGGAATATCCTGAGTACCGGCACTACCACCTGGAGCAAGTAACTGGTGTTGCTTTAAAGGACCCACGCTAGGTCCCAGAGACTCCCAGAGAGTCTACAATCTTTCTAGGAGAAAAGAACACTTGTTTAAGGAAGTTTAAGTTTCCACTATGGGATGAGCAAGAGCCAAACTGAAGAAGGAAAGCAAGTGTCACCCGCACAGAATTGTTCAGATTCAGATGGGGATATGGCTCTGTGGTAGAGCATTCACCTAGCTGTGCAAAGCCTGTGCTCCATATCCAGAACAATAATAACAATAACAATAATAATAATGAGGAGGAGGAGGAAAAAGAAAGAAAAAAGAAATCTCTGATCCTCCACACATCTGATAAGACACATGACTCAAGCAAAAGCAATCAAAGACCAAATGCAGGAGGAAGGAATGGCTATACTAGAAGAAGTTAAAAAGAGAAAAAGAGGAAGAGGAGAGGAAAAGAGAAAGAAAAAGGAAAAACAGAGGAAGAAATGTAAACATCAAGTCAAGCAAATAAAGACATTTAAATCAGAGTGTAAGCTGGACAACTTAAGTAGTACAGCCAGCTTAAAAGAGTTGTGCAACGTTTTGAAAGTAATCAAAAACACTAGACTGCACACTTCAAATAGTTAAGATGCAGCCAGGTGTGGTGGTGGTGAGTGGTGCGTGCCTGTAATCCCAGCTACTCCAGAGGATCACTACTGTAGGCCAACCTGGACAAGAGCACAAGTCTTCATTTAAAAAATTAAAAGGAAAAGGACTTGGGTCATGGTTTAATTGGAAAGCACTTGCCTTGTGAGTAAGAAGACCTCCGTTCCATCCCTAACACTTCCAAGAGAAAGAAAAAAATGATTAAAAGGGATGATGTTATGTTACATAAATTTTACAATTAAAAAGAAAAAAAACCTAGAAAGCTAGAATGTGTAATAATGTATAATAATATTTTATTTCAGGCA
This sequence comes from Dipodomys merriami, assembly GCF_024711535.1. Taxonomy (NCBI): domain Eukaryota; kingdom Metazoa; phylum Chordata; class Mammalia; order Rodentia; family Heteromyidae; genus Dipodomys; species Dipodomys merriami. The sequence continues at coordinate 470,804 of NW_027206224.1, read as the reverse complement.
TAGCTTATTCTATACAGATACACAGATGTTTGGTTAGTGTTCACTGAGCATCTATGTTTAGCTGTTCTGGGGGTCTGTGTCTTGGTACTCAGGTGTTGTATTCCTGCTAAGGAGAGTGTACTTTACACATGAAAGGGAAGAAGTCTCTCACGCAGTGCCTTCGTCTTTCTGGAGAGAAAATAAAGACCAGTTTTTCAACATAGTTCCAAAACCACCTTCTGTTTTCTACGCAGATAAAGTGTGAACTGGCTCACGGCAGTAGTATGTGAGTTCTGATCACTCCGTTCTACCAGTGCCAACACTTAACGATCCTCGGATCTGATAGAATTGCCCCGTTGGTGGATAAGGAAGTGGTCTCTTTTTGTAGCATTTAAATTTGAGCTGGTTGACCGTTTGAATTTCTTTTTTAGTGCCATGCCTATTCAAATCTGTTGCCCATTTTTCTGATGGGATTATCTGTCTTTATTTCTTTCTCCCACATGCCACTACTACTTATTGAAAAGGCTATAATAGGATTTTCATCCATGTACTTTTTAAAACCTAAGGTATTTTAGGGGAGTCGAACATGATTTCTATGAGTGACAGCAAGAAGAAAAACACAGAGGTTTTTTTGTGTTGTTTTTTTTTTTTACATTTTACATATTCTCTATTTGTAAGTGGCTCCCAAGAAACCACCATCATCATAAGGACCTTTGTTGCTAGAGTTGCTAACTCTAGAGGCAAAGTCATGTAAGGGAAATCTCCACATTCCTTTTACATGCACTGACAATGTGCCTGCGTGCACAAGGCCATCTTTAAATAGCAATAATGCAACCGAAATAGATCATTCAAGGAAAAGACACATATTATTGAGGCCAGCACAGCCATTGACACTTGTTAGCTTGTCTCTGAAGTACAAAATACTGGGCAACAAAAGCTTAAAGTGAATGAAATTGTATCCATTCTCCATCTAATGGAAATGCTTCAGGCTCTGGGCCAGAGAATAGATTTGGACCATAGATTGGACTTTATTTTTCCAGGGCCTTAAATTTAAATGGCTGGAATTATTTTTAAAGAACTATCCTACTCAGTCTTTTTGGAATAAAACCATGGTTTTTCAATTTAAAAAAAGAAAAGAATAAAACTTCCTTCAATGGGAAGCTGGAATGCATCAGCGCTGATCTTATATGATCTAGAAATGTAGATCACTGTCCAGTATATACATAATGAGTAGCAAGATATCTCCTTGTCCTGCAAAACACACACACACACACACACACACATACACACACACACACTTCCCATACAGGCACACATGCACAGACACATTTTATACACAGTATACATACATACACAAACATCCAGGCACATGCAAAAGTTATACATATATGTACAAATACATGCATTCAGAGGCATAGCCGTACTACATTCCCCTACATTACCTCCAGAAGCATCTCCACCCCAAAGACATTAAGTATCATTTTCCCACTCATCAAGATCTAAGGGGCCTATTTCGGAATCACCAGTTTGTGCAACCTTTAAATTCTCTAAGACCTCAAGTCCGCTGAGAGGCTGAAGAGAGGAGGAAATGCAGCCCTCGATTTGTTGCTTGTTTTAAGAAGATCCTCACCCAGGCTCATTCTAAGGAATGAGCAGTTGGAAGGAAAATCTGTTAGCAGCTCCCTTACTTTCCTAATACATACAATGGGCTTCACAGTTAAGTCGAGATTCATCCAGAGACGCAGTCCACTGGGAAAGTATGCCCTTCCTTCTGAGACAGAATGAAGCTGCTCCCAAAAGCCAGTCCAGCCCAGCTCCATGGGCCTCAGTGGGTGTGAGGCAGCCTGGATCCTGGATTCCTAATCTGTAGCCCTCAGATTTCTTCTTTGGAGCTCTGTGCCCAGCACTGCACCTTTCCATGGGGCAGCCACGGCTGGGAGTCTGGCCTCATAGTTCATTGACATAGATCACAACTCTCTAAGCACCAGGCAAAGAGGAGGAAGGAAGCCAGACGAAAGAAATCACCAAACACTGCTAGGAGAGGCTGGTGTTCAGGGACTTTGGGGCTCCACTTTATTATGTCATTCGCCTCAGCTTTTCTAGAAAATTCCTTCATCCACTCAGCGGAACAAAGGCAGGCCCAGAGTTATGGCACCAGTTCTCTCCTTTATTTCCGCCATTGCTAGTGCTCAGCCTGGGGAGACTCCGACCTCTAAAGTCCAGTTCCATGGTGCGCAGTGGAGCTGGCCTTGCCAGTGTGTTTCCAGAAAGCTCTCATTGCCTGCATGTGGCATGATCCATCATTCCATAGTAGTAACCCCTATTCTTTACAAGGGCTCCCCCAGAACCATCCAGACTCGGCTCTCAACCCCAACCTCCAAACCCTGGAACAAGCTACTTTGGGCCTGTTCCCACTCAGAAAGCCAGGCTTGATGGAAACCAACCAGCCTCATGCAGTGCATCCAGCCCCACTCTCTTGTTCTCTTATCACGTGATCACTCTGAGGCTTTAGGAGTTATATATCCAGCAGTATTTCCTCGTAAGATTCCCACCCCCAGGAAGTGTCTTCAAATCGCTGCAGAGAAATATAGAAACAACTGGTCCCTTTGCAAAGAGCATTCCTCCGTGGCTTTCTGTGATCCTTCTTGCTTTAGCTAACATTATTATGCCGTGAGTATAATCTGTCCAGAGCTATTTGCGTGTACAGTCAAGAAACATGAAGAACTCCTGCTCCACGGATCCACCTCTAAGAATTCCATTTGGCTGGTCCTGTTAGCGTTTAGTCTTCTTGCCAGTTAGGGATGACAGAGAGCAATGAGCACCAGGTTTTGTTTTTTTTTTTGCGGGGGAGGGGGGGAGGTGCCTGTGGCAGTTGGGAGCTGTGGAAGAAGGATCTAGAAGGGAAATCCAAGCACATGGGAATTTGCTCTGTTGTTGTGCACTGCCTTCCTAGTTCTCATCCTGTAAATTTTTTTACAACAGGATGCTACTTCATTTAGGGCGATGACTTACTTCTCTCATGAAAATTCCCCTTTAGCATAGAGCCCAGGTACCATCTAAGGGTCTCTTCACCTCTAGTATTCCACATTCTCTTAAAAATGGGAGAGCGCCAGGCACCAGTGGCTCACATCTGTAATCCTAACTAATCAGAAGGCAGAAATCTGAGGATGGCTATTTGAAGCCAGCCTAGATAGGAAAGTCCATGAGACTCTTATCGCCAATGAGCCACCGTAAAAACTGGACATGGAGCTGTGGCTCAAAGTGGTAGAACAGTAGTCATGAGCAAAAAAAGCACAAGGATAGCACCCAGGCCCTGAGCTCAAGCCCCATGACTGACAAAAAAAAAAAAAAAAATAGGAAGGAGAGAGTGAAGGAAGGAGAGAGGGTAGGCTGGATAGAGAGAGGGAGGGAAGGAAGGAAGGAAGGAAGGAGTATCTGAGGTCTGCATCCATTCCTTGCCACAAGAAGGGAATTGGTAAAAAGACAGAAAAACTAATTTCTGAGCAGCCTCTTGCAACTTAAGGGAAGACACGACTCAAAGACAGTAAGATTTAGCTCAAATGAATAACTGAAAGGCAATCATGAATAATCCTCTGTATCCAGGCCCTGGCACTTACCATGAGTCATCTGGAATTTTGCTGAGGTACCCTTTGACTCATAAGTGCTGGAGGGCTGGCAGTGGGTAGCCTCTTCCGGCTTCCTGTGGAGTCTCTTTGGCTACTCAGCCTGTATATCTCAACCAATCAATTACGTTTCTTGGAGAAAAATATTAACCATAACAACAACAACAACAAAATAATAATAGTAAGTTCCACCTCATCCCTCATATCAGACAACTTCTATGGAGGAGAAATGATTTCTGCGAAGCCTTCTATAAAAGTGAAGATGATCCCTCACCAGAAAGCAGAACTTTAGTACAAATTCAAGAATGGACTTCAAAGTCAGTTGTGTCCTGTGGTGTTAGGTTGTACTCTATTTGGAAAGTAGCAAACGGATGCTTTATGGTTTCACCAGTAGATTTTGATAGCGGTATGAGTTCTCTTTAATCCCATCTCTATTGGTGAATCTGCCTACTCACCAAGATTTCATTATAACCCACAAATCCGTGGGTTTTTCACAGAGGAGGAAAGTTGCTTGACCCAACAGACAGGTTCCCAGCTGAGGTCCAGTAAAGCAATCCTCTGCTTTCCTGTTTTATTTCTCACTCATATTTTTTTCCCCAATAGTGCCACACCTTTCACATTATGTGGGTTGGGCTGGTCATTTCACATATGAAGATGTCTGTTGACGTTGTGTCAAACTACTATCTAGTTTTGCAAGATACTACATTTCATTCAGGCATGAGTTGTAATGCCGTGGGCCATGAGTTCAATGTTAATGAAGTCCCAACATACAGTTAATAAAATGTATTTAGATAAAAATACACTTAACTCTATAGAGTAATTGGTTAAAGAAATCGTTAGGAGGAGAAGCTGAGAGGAATCCTACCCTTTGATTCTGTGAGGAGTAATGGTTCATTTTTCACTAATAGTAAGTCTGAAACTACTGCAGATAATGAAAAATCAATGTATTTCCAAATTTAGGATTTCCCAAAGACATTTCTTGGGACTTCCAGAAAAAAAAAAAATGTGATACTACTGGCCTCAGGCCATTTTTTTTTTTTTCTGCTTTGTAGGAGAGGAAAACCTACAAAACCATCATTCTTGGATGGGTAGCTTTTCACTCTATTCAATTCCAGTCAGTAATAACTAAAGGTCCATGGGGTTTTGGCTGTTGAGAACTATGCAAACAAACAATCTCTGAGCTCAAGAGCTTCAGCCCTTCTCCGAAATGACCAGTCTCACTGTGGCAAGTATGCCTCGATCCAACCAAAACTGAAAACAGGATAGGAAGAACATGGAGAAGAACAAACTCCCTAAGGATAGACTAAGGGAACCAGACCATTGCTAAGGCAAACTTCCGCTGTTAATTTCATGTTTCCTCCCCCCAAAATCTCTGCAAAGGAAGTTCAGCTTTAGCGGGAGCTTCTAATTAACTCTAAAGTTTCTCCTACATCAGCCAACACCTAAAGACCACCCTAGTGCTTCTCTCTCTCCTGACAGAAGTCAAAAATACTGATGGAGGCGAGAATTGCACCACAGGAAATCTCTTTTTCTCTATGGGAAATGGTTGCTGCATTTCCCTCCGCTTCATTATTTTGGGAGACCTTGTATTCATTCTTACAGCTGAACAAATAGTATTTATGACCCTCAAAATATAATAAGGTAATATTCATTTTGGAAGTCCTCAATTTTTTTTTTTTTTTACCAAGACCTATGTTGGGTGCTAGAAAACACAGAAATAAAAGGTAGGGTCTTGGTTGCAGCGTCACACAGTCGACAGGAAAATTGGGTCATGGATAAAATCTGTGGGAGAAAGAAGCACGGGTAGGAAGCTCAGAACCCATGTAGGGCTTAGAGCCTGGTGTGCTTTCTGTTGGAACAGTCTTGAGAGTAGAGGAGTTTGGTCAAATGAAGCAAATTAACTTGAGCATTCCAGGAAGTGAGATCATCGTATAAAACCCTAGAGAAATGAAGGGGTTCTGGGGCTTTACTCCATGGCCCACACATAGAGTTCAAAATGGCAGAGTTACAAGAGAAGGCTAGGGAAAAGTAAGACCTAGAGGTTGCATAGCCTTGAAGACCAAATTCAGGAAGGTAACCTTCCTTTGATGGATACCACAGAGGCCAGCAAATGTTCCCATGGGTCAATTCAAATAATTCAGGAAGTGCCCTGTGGACCAGCCACACAGAGAACAAACAAACAAACACACTGATAGTGGAGTGGGGCAGGCGGGGGGGGGGGGGGGGTAGGAACACGAGGTAAATAAAACCAAGAAAGAAACAGGAATATAGCAAAAGTTCTCCTGGGCCATGCCCAGGTGAAGAAAGCAGATAGCCAGATACCTACAGTTGAATTCAGGAACGTGGTTTGGACTGAAAAGAATAACGTAATGACCCATGTACAAATGACCATGGAAGCCAGTTTTATTTATATTATATTATGTCAAGCAAAATGTGTACAGTTGAGAATAGAAGAAAGCTGCCAAAACTCTGTTTAGAGTCACTCGTATCTACTAGATTTTTTTAAATAGGAAGATGGTTGGGCACTGGTGACTCATGTCTGTAATCCAAGCTACTCAGGAGGCTGAGATCTGAGGGTCACTGTTCAAAGCCAGCCCAGACAGGAAACTCTGTGATAAGAGTCTGTGAGACTCTTATCTCCAATTAACCACCAGAAAAGCAGAAGTAGCACTGTGGCTCAAGTGGTAGGGCAGTAGCCTTGAGTGAAAGAGCTCAGAGACAGTGCCCAGGCCCTGAATTTAAGCCCCAGGACTGGCCAAAAGAAAAAGAAAAAAAAAAGAGGATAAAGAAGTAAATTTAGACTAGCTGTGGGTAAACTTGACTTTGAAAGGACGCAAGCTGCTAGGAGAAGGTAGAGAGGAATGGAAGGGAAAGATTACATCATGGCCAATCACAGTCTAGTGATGATTCTTCATTGCTGAAGGAGGATTTCCAGATCCCACAAGATACTAATTTACACAGGCTACGCGTTCACTTCCTCATGAGAGGGTGTGGGAAAGAAACAAGACTCACGGAAGCTTCAGGTCAGAACTCCTCCAGCACATGTATTTTGAGGAGACCCTATAGAGAGTAATAAAATGGCATCAGATTAAGACCCAGACTACCCCCTGGCCACCTCTTTCTAGCTTATAACCTTAGGCAAGTTTTATCTCAGAGCCGGAGTGTTCTCTGTAAAAATTCGCCAATACTATCTACCTCTCGGTATCACAGGCCCATTGTGAGAATTAAATAGAGTGGCACGTGGGAAACGGGAAAGCCCTGTGTGATTGTGAGGTGCGATTGTGACAAGAGGGACTTTCTGGTTGTCCTTTGCCATTTGCTGATGGGCCTTTCTCTGAGGAAGTGATATCAGGCATCCTAGTAAAAGTTCCTTCAAAACTCCAGGCAGAAGCTCCCTTTGGTCTCTTTCTATCCGCCCCCTTTCCCTATCCACTGGTGAGAGAAAGTTCTGTGGATACCAAAGCTGGGGTTTTTCTCTTCTTTTTTTAGAAGTCAAAACAAAATGAAAAGTTGAAGTAGCTTTATCGCTAATCATCTTAAACCACCGATAGAAGCTAATTGTGGAGGTGTATTGCCTGTAACTCATAGCTACTCATTGAAGCAGAGATAGGATCGGTTCTAGGCTGACCTGAACAACAACAAGAAATTAGTGAGACCCTATCTTAAAATCAAACTAGATTTGGCACTAGCTCTGATGGAGACAGAGGTAAGAGGGCCAAATTCCAAGTCCAGCCACAAGCAAAAAGGAGACACCACCTGACAAATCTATAAAACAAAAAGGACTTGGAGATAGGGTTCAGGTGGTAGTTAAAAACAAGGCCCCGGTTCAAACCTTAGTACTGTCCCACCCTCCTCCCCCCTCCCTAAAGAAGTTGATGGTGGGAAAAAAATAGGCAGACACATTTTCTTTCCAGATATTTAATCTACCCAGTTCTGACTCTTTGGAAAGAAATCTTTGTGGTGGTCTTGTCTTAATGAAAGATGGTGTTATACCATATGCCTGCTAAGATAGCCAGCCTATGGCACCAACAGGTGACACAGACATACATTTTCCCTCTCTTTTGTTGTTTTTAAATAATCTTCCCATCCCAGTTAAAAACAAAACAAAATAAAACAAAAAACCCCTCCCCAGGACGTTTGTTGCTCATATCTCTGTTTTCAGTTCATATAAAATAAAATTACTTGGTTCTGGGGACTTTGACTTCAAAACTACGACTACAAACCAACATGCTGTGACCTGAAGCTATATTTTCAAGTACGTCTTATTTAAGCCATGAATGGGGTTTTTAAATCGATATGTTTTGTATTCAAACATAATGTTGAAAGGCAGGTAACATGAGGCCCAGATTTTATTCCCCACAAATACCAAACAATTAGGCTGACATCCTACTCTTTATTTTATCCCAAACCCCACTCCTTCTTATTGTCTTCTCAAGCTAATATGCACAGGTCCCTGAAGATTTCACACCCCTGGTTTAAAATAAACCAGCATATTATAATGGGAGAGAAGTTTGTTGCAAAGTTTGTTTCAAAGAAACAAGGGCGTAACTTTCACCAGCCCCAATACATCTTCATCTTCTAAAAACCAAGAAACTACTTTAATTGGAGATTCTACAGACGTAGAAGTCAAACTCTTTCCTTGCTATTATGACAGAGATTTTTAAAAAATAATTTAACAAATTGAAAAGACTGTTTTTTGCAGAAGGTCTAATGCAGGGCCCAAAAGAAAGATTTGTATGACTCCAAATGCACAGGCTATTGGCCAAACCAGTCTAGAAAGTTCTTCTGACCCTTGTGAGGTCAAGAAACTTTGGTCACCTGTTACTGAATGGAAAGACCAAGTGCGTTCCAGATTTATTAACACAAGCAGACTTGTGTCATGGCTGGTCTGTGCCATATACAAGAAATATCCCCCAAGCGGTGCATTCTTTGGCTTTCGTCAAACGGTCTGTTGTCTGTGGAATTTCCCATTCTCCAGCCCCAGAGCAGAAACAACAACCCTTCCCCCTCCACACCCACCATCATGACCGTCATGAGGCTTAAGGAGGATCATTTGTTTTCATTACAACCCCCTTGAAGCCCTTCCTTCCCTCCTCATTAATGAATTTCCAAGTCTTTCATCCAAAAACAAAAACAAAAAAAAACAAAACACGCACACACGCACGCACACACACACGCGCGCACACACAAAGGAGCTGGCAGAGGACATAGTTAAGTGGCTAGCACACATGCGTCTGCCAGCTTTCGCGAGAGGAGCAGGCCAATGACTGATTTCGAGGAGGGGGCTGACATCTTTGGTTAGTATGCTAATTTCGTCTCGTGCATTTAATATTCAGATCAGGTCCTTACAGGCCCTCCCGAGCGGCAGAGTCCAGGGATGGGTGGCTGTCTGCCTTGCTTGCAGCATTCAACATGCTCTGTATGCATTACAGAAATACCCAAACATTCCATCTGTTCTAACTTTATGGGGTTCCCCCCCCACACACACACACACACTTATTCTTTCAGACTGACACACGGACACAGAGCTGCACACATACACAGCACGCACACACACACCACGGATGCTACTGCATGCATGCACAAACACCTCCGCAGACACGCGTCTCTGAATGTGGAAGACATGCCATGGAAGGCATTCCAGCCCACCCACAACTGGCTGCCTTCCACCTTCTTTGGGTGTCTCCAAAGAGCCACATCTGTAGGATACATTTCTCTGGCTTGGGAGACATGGAGTTTATTGGGAAGCCTATAAAATAATGAAGCAATGGCACAAAAGGTTAAAAAAAAAAACTCCAATCAGAAGATTATCTTAGCTTTTTCATTCTCAGAAATCCTTTTAAAAAATTCCAACTCCACTCATGAAAGAACCAAAAAAAACACCCACAAAACAACAGCAACAATAACAACAACTTATAGCTTCAATGAACTAAATCCCCAGAAAGAAGGAAAGAAATCTAGCTCATTTTCCCTCCCTGGGTGGAACTTATCATGTATATTTGGAACACTGTATTAAAAGAGTCCCGGGATGGTTGGTTTTGAACTCACCAAGCCACAGCTGGGTGGCCACAGAGAAGGAATCCCATGCTAGCTCCCACAGGGCCATTCCAGACAGCAAAGACCATCACCAGGAGCCCAGCCATGGAAAAAGTGAATGTCCTCTACCTCCTTCGCCCAGCGTATCTCTGTAAAACATTGAAGCACACAGCTTTCTGGAGACACAGACTCAGCAGCTCCTATTAGCACAAGGCACATGGAGAGGTTGCTTTAAATAGACTGAAGCAGTTTTGAGCAAGCAGAAAGCTCCAATTAAGAGGAAAGAACAGGTTGGTTTTTATTGTTTGGGTTTGGTTTGGGGTTAGGGTCTCTCTCTCTCTCTCTCTCTCTCTCTCTCTCTCTCTCTCTCTCTCTCTCTCTCTCTCTCTCTCTCTCTCTCTCTCTCTCTCTCTCTCTCTGTATGACATAACTATATAACCCGGCATGCCGTGGCTTGTCCCTCTGGACAGAGTGGTGGTCTTGCGCCCAGCATGCTATTCCAGATCTGCCTGATGAATCCCCCCAGCCATTGCTGCCCGTCGCTTCCTACCGGAGCGATGAGTGTTTTCTTCTCCAAGCTGCAGACTTGATTTGCCTTGAATTTTTTTTTCTTTTGGCTCCAATCCAAGATGTTTTCCTGTCATTTCACTGTCTTTGCCAGTAATCCCTTTTTTAAACATTGCCAACAATTAGCCGATTTAGCTCCACCAACCCACCCAAGCCCCCCATATCCAGGCAAACACATACCACTCCAACTCTCCACCGAGCCCCCATCCTGCCTTGTTTTCTTGTTTTGGTTTGGTTTTTTTTTTTTTTGCCTTGAAGTCTTAAGAAATTACGGCTTCTCATTAGCTGGAGAGCACGTTTGGAACCGGCTGGGTGTTTTTACTCACTTAGTAAGTGATGCTGGCCTTTTTTTTTTTTTAATTATTCCCCATCCGCATGCCATCAGAGAGAAGCAAGCTGTTCTAGTTCATACTGAGAGATCGCATGTCTTCCTCCAGGCAGCGGGGAGGTGGGGAGGGAGGGGGAGGGTGGTTTTTACCTCAGTGCCCAGGCAATCATCTTCCTGGTCTATCAGCAAGCCAAAGGAATCTCATCTCCCCCAACTCCCCTCCCACCCCCCCAAAAAAACTCTTACGTCAGAGATACCAAAAATTATGAATCACTTCTCACCCCCAGAGCAGAAAACCTCCGTCCACAGTGGTTTGCACCGAACAGCACACCCAAGATTGGGAGTTGGGGGTGGGGGGCTCCCTCCAGCGATGGATCCTTGGGACCAGGTGTGCAATCCTTCAGATTCATTCTTCTTCCTATTGCTCCTTTCTCTTGCTCCCTCATCCACTCCTCCTTGCTCGTGGAAGCTCTCTGGTCTTCTCTTCCTCCTCCTTCTGTGATGCTGCCAGCCAGATCATCTGGGGTAGTGGTGGTGGTGGTGGTGGTGGTGATGTGAGGTGTCCCCTCTCCTCCTTTTCTGTTATTCTTTTTGTGTTGTTGTTGTTTCCCCCTGCAGCAGCTTTGGGCTGCTACTTCATTGCAAGCTGGGATCACCAAAGACACACGACTGGCTCACAATGAATAATCAATACGGGTATTGATCTGGGTTGGGTTGGGGGGGGAGAGAGAGAGAGAGAGAGAGAGAGAAAGAGAGAGAGAGAGAGAGAGAGAGAATGTTTGTAAATTCCTGAAAGGGGGAATCAGAAGCCGCAGTGGGCAGGGAGGCTCGTGGGCCACGACGATGCTGCGCTGCTGAGCCGATGGCAAGAAGGAAGCAAGACATGTTTTTTTGGACACCCCTCCCCAGCCCCCCAAGTTCGACTGGCTCCGGGGTGACGGGTACGGGAATGCGTGCAGCCTGCAGACGAGGGTGGGTGCGTGGGAAGAGAGGGGTGGCCTGTGTCCTCTTGTTTCTCTACAGCTGCTTTCCTCAGAAGAATCAAGAGCCAACCCCTCACCCCCCCCATACACACACACACACACACACACACACACACACCACTCCGTCAGCGCCATGTCCTGGCTGCAGGCCAACACTGTTTTGTTTTCATTATCACACGCTACTTTGCAATTTGCATAAATACAGGGTTATTTTTTATCGTGTGTGTGTGCGCGCGTGTGTGTGTGTGTGTGTGTGTGTGTGTGTGTGTCAACCAAAAGATAGAGGAAGGAGTGGGGGGGGGGTGTGAGGAAAAATAAATAAATAAGAGTCTTTGTTGTATGCAAGAAGGGGCTTTGCTGCCTACTCATTAAGGCGAAGGATTTACCTCCGGGACAAGGCAGGACTGTGGGCGCGAGGTAGAGGGCTGAGGAGATCACTGCCGGAAGAATAGAATACAGGAGAGAACAGAGGTGGCGGCTGACAGGCGCTGCAGCAGGCTACTCTCGGCTTGGCAAGAAAAGAAAAGAAAATGATACACCAAATAGGCAAGATCCCTTTCCTATGCACGGTTGGACACACCGCGCTCCGGTGCTACCACCAGGTTCTTTATCCCCATGGCCATCCACACTGTGGGTGGCGTTGAGTTCCAGTCCTAGAGTCCCTTTCTGCAGCTCTGCCCTCAGGGCTCCCCCAAACCTCCTCTTATTCCTTCCCCTCCCCTGCAGCTTGAACCCCTGGGCTTGAACGCCTTCCAAGGTGGCTACCCAGATGCGGGATGCTGGACGCGCCTCCAGCTGGGCCCTCAAGCGTTGGGAAAGTAAACTCAACAAGGCAGTCAGCTCAAGGACCTGGGAGGGTGGCTCTTTCTTGCGTGTTCCTCTTGGCGAGAGGAGGCCTAGGCTCACCAAGTGACATTTCCCAAAGTGACTTGGCATGTGCTCAGGAAACTAAGCCTAGGAAACTTCCAGCTCTTTCCTCCATTGGGTGTTGGGGACCCTCCAGCCCTAACTTCTGCCTCTCTCTCTCTCTCTCTCTCTCTCTCTCTCTCTCTCTCTCTCTCTCTCTCTCTCTCTCTCTCTCTCTCTCTCTCTCTCTCTCTCTCTCTCTCCTTCATCTCTTTAGTTTTGCCATTTGGTAACAGAGGAAACAAAATCTCTTTGAGATTCCTCTGTCCTTTCTCCCATGGTCCGATCTCTTCCTGGCCTGATGATAGAAGGAAGGTATAACACTGAGATGGCCATCTGGGGTTAAGACCTCCACGGAAAGATTCCTTCTCAACACCATCAGTCCCAAGATGAGCTGTCCACTTTATCAGCAGCAGCAAAGGCAGCAAGAGCACAGATTATTTTTATATTATTAGTATGATTTGCTTTCTGGCTACTGATTAGCTCCAGCAATCCAATTAGCAGAGGAATTTCGATCGCACAGGCTGAGGGGCCCCAACCTATTCCAGCAGCTCAAACCCACTCATAGATTCTGTGGCCGCTTACACCTTCCCTTCACGTGGATTAATGACAGCACCAGACCCGCCCAAGGCGTCCACCAGCCAAGGTAGACATGAATACCCAAATGAAAGAAGCAGCCGAAGCGGATGTCTTGTGGGTTTATCAAGGATATAGACAGGCTTCCTTTTTCCCTCATCCTTTATTTCTGAGCCCGCCTGTCATTCTAGTGGTTGTCAGAGAGGTCAGATGGGTCAGAAGGAAGTACAATGGAAAATTCTAAAGTGGCCTAAACATGACACACGAACGGATTCTTTCATATCGCTGAAGCATTTATTGTGAAACTTCAGGGCCCCTAGAGACTAATTTCCTGCCTTCAGCCGCCTACATACCGCCAAAATAGTTAAACTGTTTTTAAAATCCCCATAAAGAGAAATGTCATTATCTTCATTGGTATTCCCTTCCAGTTCCGGTTACCATTATGATATTGTTGTATTCTTGCATCTGGCTCCAATTTCATTCCAAATTTACCCTTGCATTCATCAATCGCTACCATCTATCTCTCCACTCATCTAAGGATATTCATTTATATATCAACTATTTATTCTGCTTCCCAGTTATCTATTCATCCATGTGTATCTCCCTATCCATTTTCTAACCATGTATTGATCTATGAATATCTTTCTATTATCTGTTGTCTACTTGTCTATCCATTTGTGTCTCTATTAATTCATTTGAGTGTATTATCCATCTATCTGTTTCTATCTCTCCATTAATCTATTCATGTATCTATCCACTCAATCATCTATCATTTGGTTATCAGTTGCCAGTCCCTTTTGATTTTGTGCCTTTTGTTAGTTATGATCTTAACACAGTCCCAGATTCATATTCTCAACCATTTTGAAGATAAAGAGTACCCATTTTCCAAAGGAAATCTAAATGTTCTCTGGTTGGCTAACTGTTCTCAGGTTTGAAAGAATCAGCTAAAGAAGTGAATCTGAAAAAAATCTCATGATTTGAATGACTTAAAAATTGCAAAAGAAAATGTTTTTATCCAAGATTCCTGGGATATCTTCCTTAATTAATAAAAGAATATTCTCTGTGTATGTGTGTGTGTGTGTGTGTGTGTGTGTGTGTGTTTGCAGGTATGATGAAACTGGGTTTTGAACTAAAGGCCTGGAAACTATCCCTTAGCTTTTTTATTCAATGCTAGCACTCTAATCTCCTGGCTTTCTGTTGGTTAATTGGAGATAAGAGTCTCATAGACTTTCCTATCCAGACTGGCTTCGAAATGTATTCCTCAGATCTCAACCTCTTGAGTACCTAAGATTACAGGCATGAGCCACTGGCACCTGGCTTCTATTCCCTTTTAAGTCATGCCTAGGAAGAGAAGAAATTTGGATGTATTCTCTCTACATAAATCTCAGTCTTCTGTATCTATTACCAAGAGAATTTCATGCAAATGATCCAATTCAACCACAGGTAACTTGACATTACTTTTTATCATAAAGCAAGACAGATATTAACCCTAACGTGGTAGGATGGTTATACACATTTGGATTTTTTTCTGTATCTAAATAGAGAGAGTTAGGGAACAATTTAGGAACAAAACAATGATTTTTTTTCCTCATTACTTTTTTTAAAAATGTATTCAAACTGAGCCAAAACTTTTTTTTTATTTGCAAAAAATGTTTAATTACATCTAACTGAGTGTAGTGGCACATTCCTCTGACCCCAGGCAGAGGCAGCCATGTCGCTGTTTGAGGCCATCCCAAACAAAAGGTGATGAGCCAGGGCCTAGTGAGATATGCCTAAAAACTCAGCTGCTCAGGAAGCAGAGGTTGAAGGATCCAAGTTTCAGCCAAGCCCCCCAAAAAAGTTAGCAGGAGACCTTATCTGAGAATCTTGAAGCAAAAGGACTGTGGACATGGCATAAGTTGTAAAGTGATTGCCTTGTAAGCATGAGGCCTTGAGTTTGAATCCTCAGTGTTATTGCTGCTGCTACTACAAGAAGAAAAAGAAGAAGAAGGATGAAAAGGAGGAGAAGGAGGAGGAGGAGGAGGAGGAGGAGGAGGAGGAGGAGGAGGAGGAGGAGGAAAGGGAGAAGGGGAAGAAGGAGAGGGAGAGGGAGAAGAATGAGAAGGAGGAGAAAGAAGGAAGAAAAAGAGGAGGATGAAAAAGAAGAAGAAGAAAAGGAGGAGGAGGATTAGGAGGAGGAGGAGGAGAAGAAGATGGAGGAGGAGGAGGAGGAGGAGGAGGAGGAGGAGGAGGAGGAGGAGGAGGAGGAGGAGGAGGAGGAGGAGGAAAGGGAGAAGGGGAAGAAGGAGAGGGAGAAGAGTGATGGGGAAGGGGAAGAGGGAGAAGGAGAAGGAGAAAGAAGGAAGGAAAAGAGGAGGAGGAGGAGGAAGAAGAAGAAGAAGAAGAAGAAGAAGAAGAAGAAGAAGAAGAAGAAGAAGAAGAAGAAGAAGAAGAAGAAGAAGAAGAGGAAGAGGAAGAGGAAGAGGAAGAGGAGGAGGAGGAGGAGGAGGAGGAGGTGGAGGAGGAGGAGGAGGTGGAGGAGGAGGAGGAGGTGGAGGAGGAGGAGGAAGAGGCATTCACGTTGAATTAAGCATTTGAAGGATGACAACAAGTATATAGGAGAATTGCATATGTCATATGCAAATAATAATGTCATTTTGTATGAAACTTGAGCATCCTTGGAGTTTTGGAGTCCTGGAACCAACCCATTGGACATTAGAAAGCATCCCCAGAAGGCTCATGGTGTTAAAGGCTTGATACCCAGCTGATAGATCAGATAATTGAGAAGTGATGAAATCCCAAGGGCTCTGACCTAATCGTCAGGCTGAGCCCTTCCATGGGTTCATAATCGGAAGATATTACTGGAAGGTGGTAAGAAGTAGGACCTGCTTACAGGAATAGGTCACTGGAGATGTGCCCTTGAAGGGCATTCATCCCTGACTTCTCCCTCTCCCTCTGCTTCCTGGACACCGTTAAACGAGCAGATCTGCCCTGCCATGTGCTCGCCACTATGATGATTCTGTCTCCGTTCAGGCCCAAATCCACAGAACCAGCTAACCAAAGACCAAAACCTCTGAAAATATGAGCCAAACAAAAGCCTTCTTCCCCTAGATTATTTCTCTCATGGACTGGTTACAATGCTGAAGAGCTGGAGCTCATACACAGAAGCTAAGGCACAAGGATGTTGTGAAGATTACAGGAGATTACACATGGAAACATGTCAGGAGAGAGCTGTTCTGTTGTAGCCTTCACAGTGTGGTTTTACATGCTTTCTGCTCTGTATTCTAGCCACTATGATTAAATCAATTATTTTCATTTAAAAATGATAATAAGCTAGCCAGCTGCCAGTAGCTCATGCCTGTCGTACTAGTTACTCAAGAAGCTGAGATCTTACGATTGTGGTTCAAAGCCAGCCTGAGCAGGAAAGTCTGTGAGACCCTTATCTTCAATTAAGAAGCAAAAGGCCAGAAGTGGAGATGCGGCTTAAGTGGTAGAGAACCAGCCCTGAGAAAAAAAACTGAGTCCTTGAGTTCAAGCCCCATAGGTAGCATACACACACACACACACACACACACACACACACACACACACACACACACACACACACGGTATCTGTGTTTACAGATATAGAGAGATACATAGATGTGTATCTATATATAGATAGATATAAACCATGTAAAGATAATAAGTTAGCTTCTAAACAGCACAAAAGGAAGAAAACGGTGGTCATGCAACTTTCCTGTCTCCTCTAGAAATCAGAAAATGCTCTCTCCTTGAAGTAGTAAATTCTGTACTCTACCTGGAGTGAGGTCTTTATTCCATATTATAAAATGACTTTAATAAATCAGCATCCTCTCTCCTGATCAGAGATTTGATTCTTTCCTCATCTAAAATAATCCTGCAAAAATCTTATTAAGAACCACAGGTTAAAAAGAAAATTGTCAAAACTTTTCTCTCTCCTTTTCCCTCTTTACTTTATTATCTCCTCATTTTTTTTGTCATTTAACTCCAATTATGAGATGCTAAGTGCTTTTGGAAATTTCATTGTTAATATCTTCTTACAGCGCTATTAACGTAAATCAACTTTAATAGTGTCCCAGCAAGTGTAAAAGCAATCAAAAATTCAGTACTCACGAATCATTCTGTAATTTCAGCATAAAATGTTAATAGAAATAATATCTAATACCATAAAATATCAGTAAATTCAACTTTAAATATAGGTGATGAATTACTTCCCTGGCCTATAGCATTTGTGGAACATTCTAGAATGAAGTACTTAATTGGCCAAGCCATACCTCAGTCACGCTCAGGCTTCCAGGAGTCCCCTCCTCACCTCATTCTCACTAACCAATCCCACTAGAACGAATAGTCAGTGGCAAGCGGTTCTTTTTTGTCCTGAACACACGCAGTTCTTGGGCAATCAAGGAAAAAATATGACTCGGGATCCCAGTGGGAAGTATAAGCAACCTAAAGGAATTCAAGTTGATGTAAAGGCACTGTGGTGCAGACCTAAGAACAAATGAGTGTGAGTACTTGTATGCGAGGAGGCCTTGTGCTTGTGCCATCGGCAAAGCGGGCTGACAGCTCCACAGACTCATCTCACGAGGCTTGGGCCAAGGCCAAGGGAAGTGTAGCTACCAGGACCCACAATCAAACCCTCCATGTGCCTACAAGGCTGCCTTTAATGGGCCAGAAGTTGGTTAGCTATAAAAGTGGAACAGAGTAGGGGCGTTCCCCACCCCCATCTTTGTACTTTATACATTTTAACTTAAAACAACAGCTGTGCATTCATTCACCATCCTTAGTATAGGACAATGCCATTTCCTTTAGTGGTTTGCGTAGTTTCCAGCCTTCCTGTGGCTCCAATTACCATGAAGTCTCATGTCTATAATGTCCAGTGTCTTTCTTTGAAAGAAAGGAAAAATCTCATGCACTAAGGAGCCACATCGGAAGAACAACTGTGACTCAGGAATCTTGTACTCTGATGCCTCCAATTATGCAATGCTGTGTGAGCTGTTACGAGTTTTATTATTAATATATCTTCTTACTGCGCTATTAACTAAATGTGAATTTTGTCAAGAAAAAAACCTCCATAAAGAGGTTTGGTGACAAACACAACTGACTGCCAAGAAAAATACAGTTTCAGTGGTAGGCCAGGGCTGATCAGGGCTCCCGGAGGGAGGTGGCTATCTAGGATCAAGAAGAATGCAGTCTGGGGCTGAGAAGGTAGCTCAGTGGTAGAGTGCTTGCCTTGCATGCATGAGGCCCTGGGTTCAATTCCTCAGCACCACATAAGCAGAAAAAGCCGGAAGTGGCACGGTGGCTCAAGTGGTAGAGTGCTAGCCTTGAGCTGAAGAGCTGAGGGACAGTGTCCAGGCCCAGAGTTCAAGCCCCATGACCGACAAGAAGAAGGAGGCGGGGGGGGGGGGGGAGAAGGAGGAGGAGGAATTGAGAAGGATACTGTAGATGTCCACTTGTCAGGCTGTCAAAGGGAAGGGAGAGTGGTGGTTCAGATTAATTAGCAGAAGAGTCTGGGAGGGCAGCTCAGTGGTAGAGTACCTGCTTGCCTCACATGTATGAGGCTCTGGTTCCATCTTCAGTTCCAGAAACAAACAAGAACCCTAGTTGATGCAGAAGACGTTGCTTAAGGAGACAGAAAATTATTCAAGCGAAGTAGGCCATGTGAGCCAATATTCCACCTGTAGCATAAACCACAGTGGCAGCTCATACAATGCAGAAATTAACCCGTTAGACATCAGGAAATAAAGTTGGTGTTTTGTCAGTCGGACCTCAAAAGGTTGTGTTCAAATCTTCAGCCTGGTGTCATTTGTGGTCTATGAGTCTGTTCAGAAAAACAAGCCTTGCATTTGTTTTCTATTGTAGACAGTGGTATCTTCTATATTTGACTTTCCTTAAAGCCAGTACTTTCTCAAGAATGTAGTGCACGTGAGATGATATGAAAAGCAGTGTTTTGTTGGTACACACTAGTACCTTTGTATTTTAACATCTATGTATACATAAATATACGTCATCATCTCATGAGTTGATGGATGTTATCTGTAAGGCTAAATCTATCTTTAAAGTTAGGGGGACTGAGGGTACAACTCAGTACCCAGTTTGCACAAAAAGAAAAGAAAAAAGGAAATGAAGACACAATGAAGGTGGAATATGGACAGAGACAAATTTTTAAAATGATAATCCAATGACTGAAGTTTAAGAAAGCCAGTTAAAGCTTTAGGAGATAACTCTAAATATGAATATTCTATGTTGGGCACCAGTGGCTCATGCCTATAATCCTAGCTCTCAGGAGACTGAGATTTGAGTATCCAAGGTTTACAGGAAGACGAATCTGAGTGACTCTTACCTGTTACTAACCAGAAAAAAATGTGGAAGTAAACCGGGCACTGGTGGCTCATGCCTATAATCCTAGCTACTCAGGAGCCTGAGATCTGAGGATCATGATTCAAAGCCAGCCCAGGCCGGAAAGTCCATGAGACTCTCATGTCTAGTAAACCACCAGAAAACCGGAAGTGGTGCTATGGCTCAAGTCGTAGAACACTAGCCTTGAATTGAAGAGCTCCAGGACAGCGCCCAGGCCCAGAGTTCAAGTCCCACAACCAATGACAACAACAACAACAACAAAAAAAAAAAATGTGGAAGTCGAGACATGGCTCATGTAATAGAGCCTTGAAGGAAAAAGCCAAGTTGACAGCATAAGGCCCTGGGTTCAAGCCCCAGTACTGGCAAAAATAAATAAATAAAAAACAGTTCTAATAGAAGATCCTAGAATCTGGTCTGCGTTCATGAAAAGCAATTCATTTTGCTTTGTACCATTGTCATTATTATCCTGCCCGTTGTCTCTGTCCATCTGATTCAAATACCCGGTCTACCACTTATAGACTGGAAATATTGGAGTCCTTTCCCTGGAAAGGAGAATCTTTGGGTCATGTTTCTGCAAGACTCTCTTCTTCTGCTCTGAAATTCCTTTAAGTCTTGCTTCTTTATCCTTCCCTCCCCTCAGCTCCTTAATACCATGGATCTTTTGAATGTCTTGGTTTCATTTCTTCCAAAATGTCTTATCATCAGAATCATATAACTCGGTAGGCTTTCTATATTGGCTTCTTGGAGTTAGCAATATATATTTAAGATACATTAATATATTTAAGATCCTGGCTGGAAAGATCGTTTCTTTCTCTTTTTTTTAGCACTGAATAATATTCCATCATCTGGATATAGCACAGGTGCATCTGGTTACCCAGGAATTGAGATCTTACTTGTCTACAAATCTTAGCAATTATCAGTGAGGCTCCTATAAACAATATGCTGCAGGTTTTTGTGTGGATCTGATAGAAGAATGTATTTCATTTTGTAAGAAACTCACTGTCTTGCAAGATGACCTCCCACATTCGCTTCCCCTCAACTGCATACGGGAGTTGGTGAGAACACCCTCATCAACTCCTGATTTGATGGAGGCAGTGTTCTGGGTTTGGCTGGTTCTAACGGGTCTGCAGTAGAAACCCATTGTCTGCCTGGTGTTTCTCCATAACCTATGGTGGGAAACTTCTCCATGCACTTGTTTGCCATCTGTGTTTCTCTGGTGAGGTGTCTGTTAAGGTCTTTGGTGCATTTTTTTAAAGTATTAGATCACTTGCTTCCTTGTTGTTGAGTTTTAAGGGTGCTTATGTTGTCTTTCCCAGAGCAGAATTTTTTTCTAATCAATTCTTTCATTTATGGGACATGCCTTTTTGTTGTTGTTGCAGCTAAAAATGTTATCACCAAACCCGAGGTCCTCTAGATTTTCCTCCTAGGTTACCTTTCAGGAAAGTTCTTCTACACATAGTACTGTGATCTATTTAAGTTAATAATTAGAAAGGCTGTAAGGTCTGGGTCTAAATCCAGCTGGTATATTCGACGTCCACTTGTTTTCCACTGTAGTACCTCGTTGATTAGTTGACTCCATTTTGTGTGGGTCTGTTTCTGAGCTCTCCATCTGGTCCATTCATCCCTTCGTCTATTTTTCACCAGTATCACACTGTCTTGATTCCTGTAGCTTTATACAGCTTCTTGAAGTCAACCATTGTCAACCTTTCAAATTTATTCTCGTTCACTAATATATGAACTATTCTGGGTCCTTTGTGTCTCCAGACAAACTAAGGGTTCAGTTTTGTCATTCACCACAAAAATAGCTTGCTTAGAGTTTGAAATGTCATTTCCTTTACAAGTTGGGTTGGAAACACCCCATAATCGTATTGAGTCATCTTGTCTATGAACATGGAACACCTCTCCATTTATTTTTAGAGCTTCTTTGGTTTCTTTCATCAAAAGTTTCTCCTATAGCTCCTGTACATAGTCTGTTAGATGTATACCTATGCATTTCATTCTGGGTGGTGATAATATAAATCGTATTGTGCTTTGAATTTCAGATTCCACTTGTTCTTTTGTATAGTATAGCCTAAATGATTGCTTTTGTGTAGTCACATTACTTCCAGGAAGTTTTCATTTTTTGTCAGTTCTTTCTTATTTTCTACATAGTTGGCCATCTGTGGACATCAAACCTGATGATGCAAGGGGAAAAGAATAATACTTTAAAGTACTCCCATGATCCAACTGTTTCAGCTTTCTGAGTGCTGAGATTATAGGCAAGTATCACCACTCTCAACAAAGCCAAGTTCTTCAAATGTGCAACTTTGCCTTGTTGATCGTAATAAGTAACACTCACATGGAGGAGAGATTATTTACATCTGATAAGTATCTTGTTCCTCCTTAAGAAATAATTATAACCAACAATGACTACTTGAGTATTTGTAGTGTTATAGAGAGATAAGGAAAAGATGTGAGAGAGTTGAAGGAAACAATTAAAGAATGTATTTTTTAAAAAATTATTACAGGTATGGATCATAGGAGAAAATTTAAACTAACCTAAATGTCGTAGAGGATACATTAAACAAAATAATGTATGTCTGCACAATAAAATGCTAGTCAATCATGCTATGAAATGATCCTTAAAGACATGTAAAGTGTATATGATACATTGGTGAGTTATTTTGGTTTTAATAATACTGGAACTTAAATTCAAGCTTCATATTTAGTCACCTAGCCCTCCGATATTTGTGCCAGGCCACTAGCCCAACTTTTTGTTGGTTATTTGGGAGATGGGATCTAGTAAGCCCAGGTTGGCCCAAAACCTCAATTCTCTGGATCTCAACCTCCTTAAGTAGTCTAGATTACAAGTGTGAGCCATCAGACCCAGCTGATATGTTACTTAAAAAAAAAAACCAACTAATTATAAAATAACATAGGTAAGAGAGGCCAATTTTATTTCTAAGTCTACTTAAAACCCTTTTAAAACAAAATGTATATGTATATGTAAAAGATGTACAAAAAATAAAATATTACTATAGGAAGGTGCATTAAATATATAGATCAAAATTTAACTGAGCATAGGCATATTATAATACTTTTTATCTCTTTTTTACTCCCTCCCACCCCACCCCGCAATGTGGTTTTGTTTTTAAATTTGGTGATGGTTGTTACTTCGCATTTTCCAAATTTTCAACATTGGGCATAATGCTATATACATGATATAAAATGTTCATCTATATTTTTTCCTTACCAGGCATGACATAGCAGTATGGCATACAGAATTACTTTCCTTTATGAGCCATTTGGCTTTAATGCCACTAATTTTGTAATTCTAGAAGCATGTTTATTTAGTAAGCCCTGTTTCCCATTATGATGAAGGCCATAGATTGGGATGTTCTAATTAGCCACATTTTCCTCTTAGAAGCCTCTAACATGGGGTAACAGTTTTCCCAGGGTCTGAACATAAATACACAAAACTAAGGTGAGATATGGAGATGATCGCCTTGAGTTGGCCAGAAGAAATCTCATAATCCTTTCGTAGTGCTCATTCTGGACATCAGCAGCCTCCAAGCACAGAAAGCAGACAAGTGGGAGTGAACAGATGTGCCCAGTTCAACTTCAACTTCAAGTTCTTCCCCAAGTCCTTGCCCACCCCACCATTCCACGGGCGGCTTCTTGTCTGGGGTCTGGGGCTTTCTAAGTGTATCTCTTGTTGGTGGAAGTACACCAGCCACTTCTCTTGTCTCTGCTCGACAAGACCTTCATCCTGAGCTTTCCCTCCCACAATTCTGAAAAGGAAAAAGTTCAGTCTCAACTTCCATCTTCCAGGAAGGTCAGAAGTCAGCCGAGTCTAGACATGAAATATGGCAGCCGGCTTGCAGCAATAGGAATCAGCCATGCCTTCCCAAAGTCCCTCGTGCATTTCCTGGTGTGACACCCCCAAGGGGTCACACCTTTGCTTTTATCACAGATCTTAATCCTATAGGACACGCCAAGCAGCTGCTGGGTTGAGGGGAGCACCACTGCCCCCTAAGGATGCTTTCCCAGACACAAACGTACCCATGCCCAGTGTTCTACCAACGAGAGTTCCAGGGTCCACTCTCTTACACATAGAGTCCTTGTGGAAACTAGACTATGGAGAGCCACATTCAGATGATGAACTTTAAAACAGAGAAGGGAAGCAATGCCTCTTGGTGGCCACTGCCCCTCAAGCCGTTGGCTTAGTAAGCAGTCTTCAAGCAACAAACATTGTAACTCCCACCGACCCCTGAGCAAGAGGTCATTGTGCAGCACAAAGACTTCAGAATGAAGCCAGTATCGCCACAGTAAGATTACCGACAGTCAAAGAATTTAAGAAAAGACCACGTACTGTGTGTGGCCTCTTGAAACTCAACGTGGGTGTTGGTGTATTTCAGGCTCTCAGAAGTCCCGTATGCTGACATCCATTTAAATGTTAATAAGAAGCCACTCCACTTTTTAAAATTTATTTATATTTCTCCTAGCGTTCTTCCCAACATATTTTCCAAAATTAGCCATCCCAGGACTCTCACTCACTGCCTGTCCGCCACCTCCTTATTTAGGAGGTGGTCAAAATAGTAACTGAGAGCCAGGCACTGGTGGCTCACACCTGTAATCCCAAGCTACTCCAGATGCTGAGATGTGAGGGTTGTCATTTGAAGCCAGCCCAGGCAGGATAAACTACTCAGAACAAGTCAGAAATAGAGCTGTGGCTCAAGTGGTAGTGTGTTAGCCTTGCGCAAAAAGCAGCTCAGGGCAACGCCCAGGCTGAGTTCAAACTCTACGACCCACAAAAAAGAAAACAGTAACCAAGGAGAATACAATGGCCCCAAATGACGAACTCTCAGCAGGGTCTTGAACATCAACTGAGCATATCCCAGTACCTACCCTGTTCTATATCAGATCTGACCTGAAGCCTTCACTCATCTGCCTGCTCCTTCCCCTGATTCTTCAATGTCCTTCCTGATTTCTGATCCGTCTGGAAGCTCAGGTTGGGATGCATCAAGCAACACCGACCCAGTGCCTGTTTTCCTGCCACGGAAGAATGAATGGTTGCAAGTAGAATCTGTTGATGACATGGCTCACAACAAACAACATGGGGATCTGTATTCTGTTCATAGGATGTTGGTCATCTTGAGGAGATGCGAAAGCCCCACCTAACAATGAAAATGGCCACCGGCAGATGAATTGTTTCACAGCACATTCTATATCCCCATACAGGGGAATATTATTCAGCCTCAAAAGGAATAATGAGTTCTGACACAGGCTACAACATGTAAAAGAAATGAGATGCCAAGGGCCACTTGGTCGGTAATTTGATTTCAATCAGATATCCAGAGCAGGTTCATCTGGGGATGCGGAAAGCAGATTTGTGGTGCATCCCTGGCAATGGAGATGCACTCCAGCACTGACACCTGAGAGAGATGGGGGTTTCCACTTGGGGTGGCGAAAATGTCCGAAATGAGTGCTGGTGACACAGCCCTGTGAATGTGTACCGAGTTGTGCACATTCAAGCTCTGTGTATTTACTACCATTTTTTAAAACCCAACTAGTTTGTGGAAAGCTCTGAAAATCATAGAATTGCTGAAGAGAAGTAGCAGGATCATCCTACAATTGGCTCTCCTTTAATTCTCGGTCATCCAATGGCTCTGGGACCCACGCATTTCACTGAAGAGATGAATCATCATGTCTCTGTTGTGAGACTGGAGGTTGGAATGCCTTACAGTCCTACAAGCCCAACGACACTGAGTCATTTCCTCCTTGATTAGGTATGGCTATGGCATGCCTGAGCAGGCTTTGCAGGGCCATCTGTAGTATCTTGACATGCATGGAGCTGATAGAGGCCAGACTGTGTGTTGTGCTTCACTGCAGGTACCCCATGCCATAGGATGGGCCATTCCAAACCAGGCTCAATCTGAAATGATGGAGGACGGGATGGGTTGTTGGGCCAAGATGGTGCATCCTAAAAGCTCACCCTCTCAGAGTAGAGCAAGAAAAAACCCTACGTTCCATCCTCTGGGAAAGACTTGCGGACAATATAACCCACTAACCAATCCTTATAACATAGTATTATTTAATTCCTGGTATCTTTAGGTTCAAAGAAAAAATTTGTTTTCACAAAACATATTTTTAGGTTAGTAACAAAGCTACCACCAGAGGGAAGTATGCAAAGAGAAATTGGGACCATCCCTGGGGGGGTTGGGGGGGGGAGAGGCTAGAATGTTCTGGGCTCTTTTTATGCCTGGGAGGTGGGGGGCAGGGTGGCAGTGGGGTGGGGGGAGTGCAGTCCTATTGTAAGGTTGTGAGAGAAACAACCTTTAATCCTTGCAAAGCCCAATAATATTATGTATATTGACTGAAGCCCCGTGGAGTGGGCCTGGCGGGCGTTTTTCATTACCAGGGTACATTGTAACCCAGCTACCTTTGAAAAGTAACTGACGTGGAGAGGCACTTGACATTTGCAAAGTATTATGGGTGTCGACTCTGTGTCTTCTCAAGTTCCCAAATTTACAATGGTCTTAATTTAAAAGTTAAGCCAGGGGATCAATTGTTTCGTGTAAGGGCCAGGCTGCCCTTTTTAAAACAAAACAAAACAAAAAAACAACCCCCCCTCCAAAAAAAAAAAAAGAATATATTACCAAAACTCCCTGGAGAGCCAGTGCGCCCTGGCTCCCTCCTAAAGCTCAGGTTTGGGTGATTTTTGAAGGAAGGCTTCCACACTCCACCCTGACAGCGACCAGCCCTGTGATGCTCCATACAAGCATTGGTGAGGCTGTCCGGAGACCACAGCAGCTGGTAATGAGTTGGTGAAATGAAAAAGGAACCTAAGTAGCTTCTTTAGCAAATCCCCTGGAAATGACATGGAGCTTTGAAGGATCGATAATTATCGATCTGTGATCCATTGGAGGTGGGGGGCGGGAGGTAGGGGGGAGCCTCCAGCCCTGCTCCATCTGACTTGGCCTGCAACCATCATAATCCAAGGGGGAAACAGTAACATTATAACAGGCAACATGGACTAGATCAAGGGTAGGGGATGGGGCGGGGGGGGGGGGAGGTCTGGGGAGGAGGGGTGCAGGAACATCAAACCCCAGCCTGCTCTCCTCTTTTCTATTTGGGCAATGGTTAGGGGTCAACATGAGAGCAAGGATCCCGGCTGAAATCCCACAGGAGAACTTGGTTGGACCCCTGCTCTCACTTTCCAGCCTATCTTTATCTATCTTTATGACCTTCAATGATATTTGCTCCGCTCCACCTCTCCCGCCGACACCCATTGTGTAAACCCATGCTCCTGGACGAGGAGAGGTAGGAGTCTGAGTTACTGTTTTGAAAGAGCTCAGATAATATTTGAGCTGATGGGGATGTGGGGGGGGTGGGTAGAGGGCAGTGTCAGATGGTGTGTCCATGTTTCCTATCACAATCAGACAGACCATAATCAGTACTATGTGAGTTCAATCTGTTTGCCAGGAACGGCTGCTGGGATTTCAAAGATGGACTGACTCTTGACTCCGCAGTGTGTGGAAGGAGACAGAAGCCATACTCAGCCATAATCATTATGACACGCGCTGTCAGGATGGATCGCAGGGGAACTAGTCAGCTGGGCAAAGCTTTCCAGAGATGCAGACCCTAAAGCTAGAGGCATGGTAGTTTGAATGTGACCCATCAGTAGTTAGAATCCATAAAGAAGGTGAACTAACATCACCCTGTGGCAGTTTAAGGAAGATTAACTTGAAGAGCAAATGTATCAGTCAGCTATTGCCACCATTATGCTGTATAACAAACATGCCCCACCCCACCCCAAATGGCGTGTCTTAAAACAACAAGCATTTTCCTATCCCTTTCTTTGACTCTAGGTCTGTCTTGGTTCTGCTGTGCTAAACTGAGATCCACAGGGCTGGGTTTCCAATTACAAGATGGGTTCAAATTAGCTCCAAGTGTTGGTTCACTCATCTCAGGCCAGTCACTATCCAGAACATATTATTTCATGAAGGATCCAGAGTGTAGATCTGAACCAGCACACACACACACACACACACACACACACACACACACACACACACACACACTCACGCCTGCATACACGCACACACACACACTTCATTCACCAAACCCTGTCACCAAACTGAGCCACCCGCCAAGCACAACGAGGAGCTATAGACCACGCTTTTAATGGGAAGAACCGCAAAACAAGTCACGAGACAAAAGCTGCAGACACAGAAGTCTCTTTGGCAGAGGGCATGAAGAATTGTGAACAGTGATTCATTCTACCACACCAGGGGGGGAGGCCAAGAGGGAGCGGTGGAGAAGCCCTGGGAAGTGTCTGATATGTTGAGGACCAGATCCGTGTAAACCAGAAGGAAACAATCCATCCAGCCACGCAGAGACCTCTTCTGAAGACGCCAGGTCTGACCGAGTGGGCCTGGCTTGTATATTTAGAACAGGGAGAAAACTCCAGCTAGAACATTATTAAATGGCTGGTTGAAACACTTAGGAACTCCCGGCTGAATTATAGTCTTGGCAGCAGCTGCCTCCCAGAGCCATCTGGTTTGAATTGGCACAACTGCAGCTGCGCTCGCTGGCGTGGGTGAGCCTTTCTTTTGAGTAATGGGTCTGCGTGGAAGGGGTGGAGAAAGGATCGAACTGTTGTCATGAAAAATGGGTAGTGAAACCCCTACAGAGTGACTACTGGTTTTGCTGGGCCATTGGGGAAAGGGGGGCTGCGGTTCTGGGCTGGAAGGCGGGTACTTGCAGGAGTATTGGGGTTCCCTCTTCCTCCTTACAGCTGTGCTGGGCGTGAGATGCCAGTGCACCACATTATTGGGGCACAGCTTGATTGTTGGGTGCTTTTATGGGGCTGGCATAGTTCGTTTCATAGTTCTTAATTTATAGCACCAGCTAAGCTTTTTAATCTGTTATTGATGACCAAGAACTAAGAATTAAATCCAACCCCCCCCCTCCCCAAAACCATTGCGGCTCCCATGTTTGTGACCGGTCACTGGGGTCCAGCCTGCGGTATGCTTAAAGAATATAACTTTTCTCAGAGGAGGGGGTATAGTTTCTTGGGATCTGTTCCCCCTCTTCTTCCACCCGCCCCCGTACACTCTGAATCCTGCAAAGTCTGTGAATGAAGGAGGGTTCGAATATTTGAATGGAGTCATGGGAAGCTGGCAGAGATGAGAAACTCATGCCAGAAATTTTTAATTTAAAGAGAGTCTCTTGGCTGGGCACTGGTGGCTCACACCTGTAATCCTACTTACTCAGGAGGCTGAGATCCGAGCATCATTATTTCAAATAATGCCCAGGCAGGACAGTGTGTAAGACTCTTATCGCCACGTGACCACCAAAAAGTTGGAAGTGGGGAGCTAGGGCTCAAGTGGTAGAACACTAATGTTGAGTGAAAAAGCTGAAGTACAGAGCCCAGGCCCTGAGTTCATCCTCCAATCCCAGCACAGAAGGAAGGAAGGAAGGGAGGAGAAAGAAGGGAGAGAAAAGAATAAGAAGGGATAGAAAAGAAGGAAAACAGAAAGAAGGAGGAAAGGTGGCAGAAAGAAAGGAAGGGAT
Source organism: Dipodomys merriami (assembly GCF_024711535.1). Taxonomy (NCBI): domain Eukaryota; kingdom Metazoa; phylum Chordata; class Mammalia; order Rodentia; family Heteromyidae; genus Dipodomys; species Dipodomys merriami. The sequence goes on along the minus strand of NW_027206224.1, from coordinate 441,888 downwards.
GGAGGGAAGGAGGGAGGGAGGGAAGATGACAGGGAGAGAAGATAGGAGAGAGGGAATATGAGAGGGAGGGAAGATGAGAGGGAGGAAAGGATGGAAGGAAGGAAGGAGAGAAAAGGGAGGGAAAGAAGGAAGGAAGGAAGGAAGGAGAGAAAAGGAGGGAGGGAAAGAAAAAGAAAGAAAGAAAGAAAGAAAGAAAGAAAGAAAGAAAGAAAGAAAGAAAGAAAGAAAGAAGGGAGGAAGGAAGGGAGGAAGGAAGGGAGGAAGGAAGGGAGGAAGGAAGGGAGGAAGGAAGGAAGGAAGGAAGGAAGGAAGGAAGGAAGGAAGGAAGGAAGGAAGGAAGGAAGGCAGGCAGGCAGGCAGACTCTTGGGCCCTTGTGTTTGCTTGCTGATTGCGCTCTGTCCTGACTGGTGAGTCTGTGATGCTCCCATGTGCCTTTACTTCCTTGGGGATCTTGGGGACATGAACTCCAAGAGCTGAGATGTGTACACAGAGGTCTGTGCCACCAGCCAAACATCTTCGAAACTGGACAGGTACATGGCAATGAGGAGAGACAGCTCAGGAGCCACCTGGTTGACTGACATGTAGAAGTCTGATGGGGCTCTACGAATCTGGTCTTTCTGGGACAATAAAAGTAAAAAGATTTGTAGCTTCTTCCTCCTTTTGGTTGAATTACATCACTGGCCACACCCTAAGTCACTGACCCCCCCCCAAAATAAAAACAAGATCTGGGAAGATAGAACACCCCACACAGCTACTGCTGAGTGGGTAGAGGGAAACAGCCATTCCATCCAGACTGGTAGCCTGGGTAGTAGCCCAAGTCGTAAGTCAATCACAACTTCGGGGATTCAATCACAGCTTTGATCCTCTGCCCAAACCCACGTGAGCCAGATGTTGAAGGGTTAAAAACGACAACCCCAGCTACACTGGAGCAGATCCTATCCCAAGCAGATAGGACTCCTACCCCTTCCCCCTCCCCCACCCCCCACCCCCCCCCCCGCCAGGCCGACGGGGTCTCAGTGTTTACTAAATGTTAAATAAATACCAATTGAATCGTATGTTTAATGAGGTGTATCAAACATGTAATCAGATACATATCTATTAAACAGTTGTGAAATATGTTCTTAATAATCAAGGGTGCAGATGGCTGACAGATTGAGCCAAGAACAAAGACTGAAAGGAGCTAAGGGAAGGGGAGAGGAGCCATCTTCTGAAAGCTGAGAAGACAGCTGATTTTTTTAATCTTCTAGCCAGAATTTGATACATGTATCTTTGCTCAGCTGGGGGGGGGGGGGAATGAGACCCAGGCCCATAAAGGAGAGAGGCAGTCAACTTCAACCCCTCAAACAAACGAAAGAGCGAGAAATGGTGGTTTACACAAAACATCACCAGAGCATTTTAAACGTGACGCGGTGACACTGTTGAGTGTGTGTCCCCAAACTTCAGGGACTCCCCCAAGCATGAAAAACAAAAGCTGGAGTCACGTGATACTTGGGTAAGGATGATTAACTTGTTTTTCTGCCTCTAAATGAAAAGGGCTCGTCATCGTATTCTATTGCCATAGCTGTGGAAGTCACTGAAGGAAAGCACTATGGAAAAATGGACAACCTTCTCCTTGCACATGGAAGACAGTCTCAGAGGCTGCTCAGGTGTGATCGTGCACCAAATAATTGGTGCTTAGAACTGAGGGCAGAAAAGGAGGAGAAGCAATATCTGCAAATGCAAATATTGTCTCCAAAGTGAAATCTGAAGCAAGCACTCCGCTCAGCACTACACTTCCTGACACACAGACTGGAATCATCAGCACAGCCCAAGGCTGGGTGCTCTCCGACCCCCTCAGACCCATCAAGTGGGCACAAGGGTCTCTTTCTTGTCCCCACTTTCTTGGAAATCAGCCCTATCCCATACAGCCTCTGAGCTACAGGACCTCAAAACACCCGGCTTCCATTACCAACCAATGCAAGGAAAGTAATAGTTCACGGGATGACATCATTCTCATCTACATGTAAGAACTTACAACCACATAACATAGGAAGCCAATACTATCTTTGTCTCCACTTAAGAAATGAGGGAGTGGGGCTGGGAAGGTGGCTCAGTGGTAGAGCGCTTGCCTTGCAAGCATGAGGCCCTGGGTTTGATTCCTCAGCACCACATAAGCAAAAAGAAAAAAGCCGGAAGTGGCACTGTGGCTCAAGTGGTAGAGCACTAGCCTTGAGCTGAAGAGCTGAGGGACAGTGCCCAGGCCCAGAGTTAAGGGCCCAGGACCGGACCCAAAAAAAAAGACAAAGAAAAAGAAATGAGGGAGTTAGCCGGGTGCCGGTGACTCATGCCTGTAATCCTAGCTACTCAGGAGGCTGAGATCTGAGGATCAAGGTTCAAAGCCAGCCTGGTAGGAAAGTCTGTGAGACTCTTATCTCCAATTAACCACCAGAAAACCAGAAGTGGCGCTGTGGCTCAAGTGGTAGAGCACTAGTCTTGAGCTGAAGAACTGAGGGACAGCGCCCAGGCCTAGAGTTTAAGCCCCACAACCAACCAAAACATTAAAAAATAAAATGAAATGAAATAAAGAAATTGAGGGAGGCATGGTTGGCTCACAAAGAAATCCTAGCTACTCTGGAGGCTGAGATCTGAGGATCCTGATTCAGAGCCAGCTCTGGGGCAGACAAATCTGATAGACTCTTATCTCCAAATAACTAGGGAGTTGGGCTAGGGAGAGCTGGAACTGGTAGCATGATTCAATTGGTAGAACACCAAGGTGGGTGCAAGCCTGAGTTCAGAGCCCTGAACTCAAGACCCAGTACAACAAAAAGAAGGAGAAAGAGGAGGAAGAGGAGGAAGAGGAGGAGAGAAGGAGGAGGAAGAGGAGGAAGTGGTCAGTTGCAATTGTTAGAAAATAATTTTGAAGAAATCATTTTGTTTATTTTTAATGCAATACAGTCCCCTCAGCTAACATTTGTGGCTGATAAATAATAACGGGGTGCAATGGACCCATACTAATCCATGACACTGTTCTAGTAGGCATTTTGAATGTCAAGCCAGGAACCGGGGCCCCCATCCTCTATTCTCCAAAATGAACCCAACAGTGAACCTAGAGCTGTCTGAATGCTAAATGTGTACCATCACATATCAATAGGAAAGCTGAGTTAGAACCCTAATTCCATGAGTCTTCAGACCATCATTAAAGGGCTAAGGCATTTATCTGTGCCGCCCAATTGCTAGAGAAAGTAAAATAACATTTAGGGAGATTAAAAACAAAACAAAAACAAATGCATTTCCTCTACTCTCCTCCCAAGGTTTCCTTGTTGTTCCTCTAAGTTACTTGCAACCTCGTGGCTCTGAGAAAGAATTAATTGAGACACTCCAAGCACGGCTCTAACCGAGCCCGGCTGAGTTCTTGTTGTGTATGCTACAGGTTATAGGGTTAGCCATGAGAATGTGCATTTATTTACTGAAGGTACTTTATAAATCAATACCTTGTTTTTGAATGCAGGTCAATAGGAATAACTCTGAAACACAACCAACAACTATAGCAACTCTAAAACAGCACTTTCAACGTATTGATTTCGAGAAAAGTATCTTTTCCTGGCATTATTCACACACCCTTGATAAGCAACTCCATGCAATCAAAAAAAATTTAATGGATTTTTTTTACCCCCAAAATATATATTTATATTTTTTTTGTTTTCTACACGTCTCTGAATTGCAGCCAGTTAGGTTCTGTGGAAAGGGAAGTTTGTGAGAAGACAGAAAACAGGGAGAAAAACCATGCCCCTGATTTGGGTCTCTATTTCTGTCTCTATTTATCGACACATATGATTTGATATATGGCTACGAATATCTTTTGGCAAAGAAAACTCTTTTTCTCCAGCAGAGGGATTTTTTTAAATATTTGAGGGTCTGTAAAAACAATGGAATCACTCAGTTGACCCTCGGAAGTTTTCTGCCTTGCAAAACATGTCACCGATGATGATAAAAATGCAAGAAATGTGGAGAGAATATTCTGGAGGGAGCTGGCAGCTTCCATAGTTTTACAGAGCCCATTCCTCCAAATAGAACTAGTAAGACAGAGGGCATGAACATACATTTTGGCCCATTTGTTTCCAAGTGGCTTCTCCGAAGTTTGCCCCAATTTTACCTTCCCACCAGCTGGTAACAGCTGGGTCATGTCTCCAGGCCAGCCATAGGCTATTTTCTCTCTCACTCAATATCTCTTTTCCCTACCTCCTCCTCTCTGGATTTCCAAGCACCCTATTTCATTGTGCGCAGCTTGGATGTCCCCTGATCGTGAAACTATTTGCCCAACTCCTATTTCCCGGTCAGTAACTTCCAGCTTCTGAAGTACTTTTCTCTTCACAATGGCTCCCTTGCCCTTGGCATCCCGTGTTCACATCTCAGCTGTAGTTTTTGGAACCAGTGAAGCCAGTTGGCCCACAGGGTACCGCTCCTCATTCTTCCAGCCTCATGACGCCCTATTTGCTAACCAAATGGACTAATCAGTCTCTCTTAGAAACATTTCGGGCTAAAAATACGAAATGTGGAAGCCACAACTAACCTTGTCATTATACCCTCTTCTGAAGAATACCCGACTGCACTCTAATTTTGTGCCCTGTAATTTGGGAGGAAAGTGAATGACTTACACTTCAAAAGAGAGCTGTAGCAGAAAAGTAAACTTGAAATTGGTCTTATTAAGTTGGTTAAGAAGCCTTAAACCTGTGAATCATGGTGGCTGAGCCCTAATCCTGTGAGACTTGCTGGCTCTTTTTTTGTTGTTAATTAAGGGGTGATTTGGGGGGTTGGGGGTGTGGTGTGGGGAGGGGGGGTACCGGAGCTTGAACTCAGCACCTTGTCATTCTCGCTTGGCTTTTCCACTCAAAGCAGCATCTCTGCTATTGGAGCCACAACTCTACTTGTAGATTTTTGCTGGTTAACTGGAGATAAGAGTGTTTTACAACCTTTTTTGCCCTGGCTGACTTTGAACCACAATCCTCAAATCTCAGCCTCCTGAATAGCTGGGGGGTGAGCTACCAGTGCCCAGCATTAGATTAAGTTTCTTGAGTGTTCTCGAGGACCTTTTTCTGTATACATGTACCAACACACTTGCCTGGGTAAGCTCTGGAAGATGGGGACTATGTTTCCTTCTACAATTTTGTGAAAATAGATGTTCCCAAGCACTCTGTTTGTTTGTATAGTTGTCCCTTGGTACTCGTAAGGAAGGACTGGTTTTAATACCTCCTGCAGATACCATAATTGGAGGATGCTCCAGTTTCTTATATAAAATGGGGTAGTATTTGTACAGGACATATCTACACCTCTCCAGTAGACTTTAAATCAGCTTTGATTACTTATAATGCCTAAAACAACATAAACACTATATAAATAACTATTACACTGTCTAGGGAATCAGGGTAAGAACAAAGTCTGTCCATGTTCAGTACAAACAAAATATTATATGTGTCTATATATATATACATATATGTATGTATGTGTCTATATGTGATATTTTTGTTTTTTGTGCTGGTCCTGGTTCTTGAACTCAGGGCCTAAGCAGTGTCCCTGAGACTTTCTGCACAAGGCTAATGCTCTATCACCTGAGCCACAGCTCCACTTCCAGCTTTTTGGTGGTTAATTGGAGATAGGACTCTTCATCAGCCACCAGCACCCGACTGCAAAACATCTTATATGTTTTTTGCTTGACTGAAGCAACAGATGCAAGACTTATGGTCTGCCCAGAGGGCTGATTATGACTATGTGTGCATCAATCAAGATAGCAGCAGGTGTGGTGAGAGAGGGAGAGTTACAGTAAATACATGTAAGAGGGAAAATATTGAATAGATGATAAGGAAAGACAAGGGAGTTCCGGGAAGATGGCGGAGGAGAAGCTGGAATCTGAACAAGCTCTCGCATAGAAAGCAGTTTTAGAGTTCCAGTGAACAGTCCTAAGCCAGAGAATCACACCAAGTGTGCCATCACAGGACAGAGAGTTAGACAAGAGAGGGGAAGCCAAGACAAGGAGACACATCTGAGCGCCTGCCAGCAGCCGCCGCTGCGGCGGCAGGGTCGCAGCGGCGACCGCAGCCAGCCATACCTGAGCGCTCACACAGAGAGTCCGGGACGAAGGAGCCAGACGCAGCGGGCGAGAGGATTCTACTCAACACCAGCAAGAACCGACAAGGAGCAGACATCTTCATCCTGCAGTTTGCAGACCAGAGACGACCCAGGATCCAAGACTCGGCGTGAGTCCAAGCCTGACATCCTCAATCCTTTTCAGGGAGCAGAGGAGGGAAGGTCACCCCTCCCCCCCCCCAGCACCGGTGATCTCCATCTTGGATATGGACAAAGCTCGGAGGAGCTGCCAGCTCCAACCCAGGCCTTGGAATAAACCGAGTCATTTAGCAGGTCACAAGAACTTACCGGCGGCGAAGTGACCTGCCAGACTCGGCTCCATCCAGGGAAAAGTCACCCAGCTCAGGCACCAGCCATTGGAGTGGCTTTCCTCACTGGGTAACCAGAGCCAGAGGCTGCCCCTCCCTCTAGCAGCTTCCACAATCAATTGAAAAACAGAAACCCTGAGAATGGCTCCAGGCTGGGCTCTGTGAGTTTTTCACAAAATAACCTCAGGGAAAAGCTACTGTTTGTTGAAAGGCCTCAACTCTACCAGAACCTAGCCTCATCACCCCTCTTTTGTGATTCTCAAAGCAGATCACCCTCCCATTAAACTAACCTGGGAGGGGGATCTCAAAAAATTGGGTAAAGCAGAGCATTTTTCTGCCTGTTCGAACAAACTGACTTAAGAAACCAATCAAGTCACAGGACCTCAAGCTGACCAGAGACTCCAACAAGAGGCTGGTTACAGACAAAAGGGAGATACAGGATTCTTCCCACCCCTCCCAAAAAAATCCAAAAAAAAAAAATCAAAGATGATAAAGAAAGAGAGAGCTATGGGTACCAGTGAGAATCTTTTTGTGGAGACGCAGGAGGTCATAGGGCCTGAACTCTGGGCCTGGGCGCTGTCTCTCAGCTCTTCAGCTCAAGGCTAGCGCTCTACTGCTTGAGCCACAACATCACTTCCGGCTTTTTCTGCTTATGTGGTGCTGAGGAATCGAACCCAGGGCCTCATGCATGCAAAGCAAGCACTCCACCTCTGAGCCACCTTCCCAGCCCACCAGTGAGAATCTTTGAGTAAAAAAAAAAGTCTAAAGATACCCTGCTGTGATGTAGTAAGTCTGGATCTAGATAGGAATGGAAGAGGGAGCTAGAAACTTCCCTGGGGATATGAAGAGACCAAAATTGAGAGGGAAAACCCCCCGGACATGAATGTCTAAAACCAGCAGACTCCCTGTTTCCCTGTGTTCTGCTGACCAGCTCTCCTCCCAAGCTCATCACTATCACTAGTGGCTCTTAATAATGACCTGAGGCACAGAAAGATCTTGAAGTGCCCTCTGACTCATCAAAGAAGTATTAAATTAAGTGTATTTTGTAGGGGTCTAATTCTTTTAAAATGGGTAATCCGTGTGCGGTATATAGGATGAATCCTTATTAATCCAATATTTGATTCAACCAGAGCAAGAGTTACATTTCCAGTTCCCAAGCAGAGTGAAGAGGTTCTGAGTGGGGTGTGTGTGTGTGTGTGTGTGTGTGTGTGTGTGTGTGTGTGTGCGCGCGCGCACGCGCGTGCGTGTTTCACTATACTTAGCATACATCAATTGTAGGTCTATTTCTGGTACTTGGGGGATTTATAGAAGCACAGCTGAATATCTGTTGTTTTCTTGCTCCGTGATAAAAGTTCATTTTTAAAACCTCCAATTGCGATTTGTCAAAGTCCATTTGCCAGTTCTTGAATAGTTTCAGCCACATTGTAAATTGTATAACTGTCTGTGTCATTTGCATACATAATCATGTTAGAGTGATGGTATAATCTAGGCACATCATTTATGAGAAGAGGGAACAATAGAAGGCAGCCTCCAATTCTGGGGATACTGAGAGTAATTTATTACATGGCTGATGTTTTCTTTCTAATTTCCACGAAATGGTCTCTTTCAGAATGATAAGCAGTAAGGATTGCTGTCCCTTGTACGTTATCTTTGCTGCTTTCTAATCTTGAATTGAGGACGTGAACACACACATACACACACACACACACACACACACACACACACACACACACACACACAGCAATTTCAGCCCAAATAATATCACAAGAGTTCAATGGAACATCCTCTTCAAATAGTGCCCCTGTGTTAAATTAATTTAATCTCTGGATCTAGTTATTGAGTATTCTTTTCTGTGCATTGACAATTTGCCAATTGCTCGCTTCCTATTTCTAATCAATCTTGCAGATAATTTACCAGCCCACTAAATCGTTTTACTGGCCTATCATACTCTTTCTACCCGACAGAGAGCAAAAGCAAATACAATCAGTCTTGTGTTTCGCCATCAGAAATTTATGATGACCCCGGGCAAATAGCTTTCTGCAAGACTAATTTATGTACAGTCACATCTGTCACTGCGCCACTTGGACATGTCCTAGGCTTTTTTTTTTTTTTAGTTATTTCTGGTAACAACCCTGTGAAATCACAAGGTGTGTCACACACACCCTTTCTCAGGAGACCTCTGAAATGGCTCCAGAGATTTCCATGGGGGGGGGGACGGAATTTAGTCCTCAAATCAAGAATATCTTCTAAGCCATAGTTGAGGGTAGCCTCAAGACTTAGGACTCAGAATCTCTGCCAGGTCCAAATTCATTATTCCACATTTAAACGTCTTTCCCTACCATAAATACTGCAGCCCTGGGAGGAAATCACCTTCAGGCAGTCATAAAACAATTGAGTAGTACAAATATTAGGCCACCCTTTAAGTCAATGGTTAATGCAGACTCAGACAAACTTGGATTCAAAGCCTCCTGTAGCTACTTACTAATGGTCTTGCTTTGGATAAGTTGCCTTCTCCTCCTCCTCCTCCTCGTCCTCCTCCCTCCTCTTTGTCCTCCTCTTCCCCCCACCCTCATCCTGTACTGAGCATTGAAATCAGGGCCTTGCACTTAATTGCTAAGCAAGCCATTCCTGCCCCCAGCCACTTAGCTTTTTTTTGTTTGTTTTTCAGACAAGGTCTCGAACTAACTTTGTCTGGTCCATCCTCAGTCTACAATCCTCCTGTTTCTTCCTCCTGAGTAGCCACAGTTGCTGTCAGGTATGTCTATAGCTGGCTATAGACATAGAGGTGCTGTCTAACCTCTTACAGGGACACAAGCAATGCCTCACCATGTGGAGTCACTATGAAGGCCAAACAAAGAATAGCTCCTCATTTACTCATTTTCTGGGCTAGGCTGTACACCCTCCGTGTGTGTTGAAGCAGTCTTCGAGCCTAGGGAAGGGAGTGGGCACTCCTGGCAGGAAGGCTATGAAGTCCTAGGACGCAGCTCACACCCAGCGCCATTTTTATCAGGCTACAGAACAGGAGAGAAAGCTAGCTGAGTTTTCTGAATTTCCCTTCATCACTGCTGCTTATTTACTGAAAATATCTTGAGAGGAATCTTTTCAAGTTGCAAAATCACAGGTTAATGGGATTTTAAGTAATGTTGGCTTCAGCTACTCTCATATGGGCAGAGAGCAGCTGAGCAAGCCCTCTGCCAACCCTGGGGACACACCCACGCCATCTCTACAAGCTCAAATCATCACGTCCACCTTCCTTTCCTGCGCTGTGAACCATGGTCACTTTTGGGGAGCAATCCTGCTCGGCTCCCCTAAGCAGCAGTAAATTGTGCCTAGCTACATGTACATACCTAGAACACCTAACAGCAGCTCACTGTTAGCAATTGCCACTACTCTAAGCATTCACCTCTACCCAGCTCTAGTTAGGCTTGGGCCGGGGGGGGGTGGGGGGAGGGGAGTGGAAGAGAGGATCCTGGGGCTTGAACTCAGGGTCTGGATGCTGTTGTCTTTTTTTCACTCAAGGCTCTATCATTTGAGCCACTGCGCCACCTCTGGTTTTCTGGTGGTTCATTGGAGAGTCTCACAGACTTTCCTCAGATCTCAGCCTCCTGAGTAGCTAGGATTATAAGCGTGAGCTACTGCACTGGCACCGGGCTAGTTAGGCTTTTTAAATATCCCAAATTGGGAAGATTCTCTTGTCCAGTTCAGGATTTGTTTCAACGGCTTTCACCTGCGTCTGACCTCACCGAATCACGACACTAAGTGCTTATGGGACAGAAACAAATGCACACTAACTATGACCCGAGATCTTCCAAGCTGTTTTTGTTTTGTTTTGTTTTTAATTCATACATCCCAGTGGCAAAGAGCCATTGTTGAAAGTCTGTTGAAAAACCAGTCTGTTGAAAAAGAAATAGAATGTCTGTTCATAATACAAATCAAACTACAGGCATTTTTTATCATGTCTCTATATATAAGTGTATATATGCAAAATATAAGAAGGACTGGATGAGTCGTGGAGTTTTCCAGAGGAGGTAACAGGAGAATAGGGTCCTAAATGATCACAGCATTCTACTTCCTGCCAGCCATCTGTCCATCCACCCTTCCTGCTTGAGCACCAGACTCTGAGCAATAGAAATGCAAAAGCTAGGCGATGTCAGCGTTTTAGCCCACAAAGCCGGCCCAGGCACATGGAAGAGAGAGCTCCCTGGGCTCTAAAGATTCTGGACAGTGAGTGACTAGGAGCTGGTTACATAGGCCCTGCAGGCCCACAGAGAGTCTTCTATACTGAATCATGGAAGGCTTTCAGGAGGAGGTGTCTAGAAAAAAATAGGCTGGGAGGATCAAGAAGAGACTAGAAGACAGGATCAAAATAGAACAGATAAACAAGCTATGTCGAGGCATGCACGTGGCCAAAAGAAAAGTAAGTGTCGGGGTAACAGACAGAACCTGACAGCACCCCTAGATAGTTCAAACCAAGCTGGAGAGCTGAGGATAAAAGCACGGAGAGATGGGAGGGTTGCTTAGGACTCTGACAGAGGCAAAGAAGAGCAAAGGCCGTGGTCATTCCAGACAGAAGGTCCAGCAACATCAAAGACAGAGAGATGTTAAAAAAAAAAAATACATTACATCAAAGACCAACAAGCAGTCCAGTGTGGCTGGACCAGACGGGAGCAGAGAGCTGAAGCTGGAAAAGTAAACCCGGGGCTGGATTCCATCTTCCCGCTGCGGAATTCCTGTCTGGGTTCCTCTGGGCCATCCGGCCAGCCCCATTCTCTGAGTGACAGTACAGTCATTCTAACTCCAGTAGCCCGCTCATCTCCCCAGCCCTGGTGATCGTTTTATGGCTTTGATTTTGACTGGGGGCCAACCCAGCCTTGTTTGTCTGTCCGCCTTCATAGAGAAACTCTAAGCCGTTTGCCCTGGGTAAAGTGGGTCCAGTCCCTTCTGTCAGATCTCTCTTCCATGTGGCTTTTTGATTGGCCAACCGTTAGTGTCCAAAAAAAAAAAAAAAAAGATGGTTAGGAAATAAATACCTGAGAGATCATTGGTTCCAAAGGACTGCATTCTTTTCCTGGTGTTCATTCTAGAAGATTCCAAGTGCTAAGAAATCTTGAGTCTCACCCAGATTTAGCCACATCTATGAATGCTAACAAGAGGCAGATTTTTTTACCCATGGGCTGAGGTTACACATTTTTCTACATTGGCTGCATTGGCCTGTGGAAATGAGCTTAGATCTTTGCATTTAAATGCCTTTTGTTGTTTCTGTTGAAAGCACTCCTGTGTGACACAGGAAAAGAAGGCTTTTCCTACACATTTGTGTTCTTGGAATTTGTGGGTATATGGCGGGGAGAGGGGGATTTTGTCCACTGTTAGAGACCAGATTAATCGTTTTTAGATTATATCAAGTTTTCTAGAAGCTCATCACTCTAAGTGCCTTTCAGTTCTTCACATATAGCAAGTGTTAACAACAACCAACCTCAAATAAATGCAGACTTGGCACCCGGTTCGCTTCTCGTGGCTATCCTAGATGCCAGTGGGACTCGATGTCTATCCTTAAAGAAATTTCATCTAATTCAGTATTATCTGAAACAAACAAAAGTAATAAATCTTCCTTCCTGTTGTTTTTAATTTAAGGGTCTTTTTTCTTCCCTCTTCTCCTGCTCTAATAGAGCTTTTTTTTTTTTTTCCCAACCAAGGCTGAGTTTCAAGGTCAAGTCTAAGATGCTTCCGCCACATTGTCATCTGAGATGAACACCAAAATTGTTAAATTCCTTTTAATTCTACGAACCTGCCTAAACCTGGCAGACTGATTGCAGAACCGGAAGAGATTTGTTCAGAACAGAAAGATCGTTCATAAACAGAATGTTCTCTAATTAGTCCAGGCTCTTTGGGGTTGAAACTTCCTACGGCCACATTCACGGGAGCTTAAGCAAAAAGTGAGAGTGTGTTCCTTTATATACCAAAATTTCTGGGGTAGGGAGCCTCAAGCCCAGCTGGTTCACCAGTTCTGATCATTTCTGACTCGTGCCTCATGTCTGTCCACACCCACTTTGGCTTTACAGTGCTGGCTTTTTGCTCCACTTCAGAGCAGCCTATTTGCCCATGCTGGGGTATCAGATGGTACAAGCCAGGCAAAAGACACAGCCTACTAATAATAAATCAGGGTAATAGGAAAGGACAATCAAAAAGTCAAATGTTATTTAAACTTGTCCCTTAACTTTCAAATCACAAATGTCTCCTCTGATTTAATTATTTTCACCGATCTCAACAAATGAAACAATAATTGGCTGAGATGCTTCTTAAACAGTGTGTGTGTATGTGTGTGTGTGTGTGAGAGAGAGAGAGAGAGAGAGAGAGAGAGAGAGAGAGAGAGAGAGAGAGAGAGAGTATACTGGGCTTTGAACTCAGGGCCTCATTTGCTCACTTGGCTTTTCCACTTGAGGTTCAGGCTACTTGAGCCACACTGCTACTTCCAGCTTTTTGCTGATGATCGGGGTCTGTTGTTGTTGTTGATGATGTTGTTTTCTCCAGAGCTGAGGACTGAACTCAGAGCCTTGCACTTGCCGGGCAAGTCCTCTTCCACTGAGCTAAATCCTCAATCCCTTTTTGCTGATTAATGAAAGGATCTCATGACTTTCCTGCCCTGGCTGGCTTTGAACCATAATCCTCATTCCCAGACCTCAGCCTCCTGAGTAGCTAGGATTACAGCTATTCAGACACTGGTACCTAAACATTATTTCTGAGCATTAAATTTTTTTTAAAAAAAACTGTCATTCTGTGTATTTGGTTACAATCATTACTTTGAATCCAGCTAGAAATGTTTTTTTTTAGGTTGTACAATGAGGTAAGGCACACAGATTCTATAAACAGTCCGACATCTATCATTTTTCCAGATCTTTTAATCTGGTTGTTTTGTTGTTGTTGTTGTTGACATTGACCACCTCCCCCACAAGGCCAGAGTAAGATACACTCCTTCAAGAGACCCTTTATTGAATGTGATTTTGAAGAAGGCAATCGAACCCAGCCCTACCTGTGGGTGAAAATGTGTCCTATCTTTTTTTCCCCCTACAATTATTTAAGAACATGCTATTTTTCTTTCAGATGTATCAGTCACATCCTCACCATAGTGTAGGTAAAAAGAAAATTTATGAAAGGAAGTTGGTTGTGTAAAACAAAAGTGTTCTCTAGAAATGTAAAACAGAAGAACTGAATGCATTTTTGACATTTTTATTTAATTAAATCTATCTTTAACTGACACATGAAAACACAAAAGCCTGTACATATTAATCAAGTACCATATGCTAGATAGAGATGATATAGATATATTTATGGATAGAGATAGATAGTGTAATCAAACACAGCAATGTCTTTCAAGCATTTGTTGCTTCTTGATGGTGAAATATCTTCTTCTGGCTTGGCTTCTAGCATTTCTGCTAGCCTTTTGAGATAGACAGTATGTAATGAATTGCTCTCTGTACTGCCGCCCTTCTGCACACCTTCTCAATTTAGTCTAACTCACTGATGAGCCTCTTTGCATTTCTCCTTCCCTTCTGTTCTCCCGTTTTGTAAAATGATGAATATAAGACAGGCATGGTGGCACTGTCCTGTAGTCTCAGCACCCAGTAGGCTGAGGCAGGAGGATCCTGGGTACCAGGCCAGCCTGAACTGATACCTAGTAAGGCCCTGACTCAAACAGGACAAAACAAAACAAAACACTGTATTAAAAGATGATTATCCTTAAAAAGTAAGATATAAGCTAGGCGCCGGTGTGGCTCACACTGTAATCCTAGCTACTCAGGAGACTGAGATCTGAAGATTCCAGGCAGGAAAGTCTGTGAGACTCTTATCTCCAATTAACCACCATAATACCAGAAGTGGCGCTGTGGCTCAAGTTGTAGAGTGCTTGCCTTGAGCTGAAGAGCTGAGGGACAGTGCCCAGGCCCAGCGTTCAAGCCCCACAACCGACAATAAAGAAAAAAAGTAAGATATAGAAATCTGCACATGAGATTTTGGAAATCTACTCATTTTACTCATTACTGTGACTCTAAAGTATGCCTCTCTGAAAGAAAAGTACTATTTCCTTTCCATTTATTTCTTCATTATTACATTGATGTGTTTTGCCCTGAAAAAGAACTTGCTAGTAGACATACCACTTTATTCTGGGGTGTTTTTTTTCCCCATCATGCTAACATTTCTTTTTTATTTGCATTTTGTCATGTAGGCAACAAAGGCAAAAGTATTTCACACATAAACGGACGTGATGGTTAATTTTTTTGGAAGATCATAACAAACCTGGCTTTGCCAGCTTTTAGACTTATTTCCTAGGCTTGCGGGGAGGGGGAGGCCGGGGTGTGGAAGACTTGAACTCAGAACCCTGGCTCTGTCTCTGAGCTTTTTCACTCAAGGTGAGTGTTGTGCCATTCAAACCACACTCCACTTCGGGCTCTTGGGTGGTTAATTGGAGCTAAAAAGTCTCATGCATGGACTTTCCTACAGATCTCAGCTTCTTAAGTAGCTAGGATTACAGTCGTGAGCCATGGACACTGGCAACTTTCTTTTTTGTTTTTAAGTACTGTCAACCCGCTCAACACGCCATGTCATGGCTGACTGAAAGCCACATGATGTTTCTTTCGCAGCGCGGGTAGAATATGACAGCCACCATTGTGGAGAGAGCCTTGCTCCAGTCGACGTCTCTCTGAAGCAGGGCAGTGGTCCTTTTCTTTGATCATAGCCTCCTGAAGGTGCTTGGAGTGATGAGATTCGTCATTTTGTTTCATCATTTCAGTAAAGATAATAGCAGGATCTCTCTCTGTCTCTCTGTCTCTGACTCGGTCTCTCATACACACACTCTCTCTCTCTCTCTCTCTCTAACTCAGAGATCTTACCTTGAGGTGTTAAGAATCGCTAAGGGCTGTAAGGACCTGTGTAAATTACAGCCATGCAGAGAGGTGTTGAAAAATCAATAAGTAATGAAAAAGTACTGCAGTGAAGTAGCCAAGAGAGCAATGGGTGGGAAACTCCCAAGGACGCCATTTCCTTCTGTCAAAAGGTAAAAGAAGATGTTCTCAGGTGTTTCTAAAAAACGGCCTTCCTTGGACATCAGAAAGCCTTTGGCGTAAATAGCCACTCCAGTATGCCAACAAAAGGCAGCAAGGCTGCAGACTTCTTCCTAGTGCAATGTTCTTGTTTTTGTTTTTTGTAAAAAGGGAAAAATTTTTGGCCAGTAAAGTAATAACTATAGCATTTTTTTCCTTCAGCACTGAGTGTCCACCCCTTAGCCGGGTTCTTGTGACCTAGAAGATACAATGTGCCCCATTTTCTACAACCTACAAGCAAGGGTCTACAAAAGGGAGTCATAAAGATGTCACCGAAAAGCTCAACAACAATGAGGGGGGACTGGCTCTGAGTTTTTGCATCTCCACACATAAACATAGATGTGTGTTTATATACACATCTACCAGATTTGAAACTTCATAACCATAACAACAGCAATAATAATAGATACCATTATAGAGGGGAAGAAAGTAACTTTTTGTTCTATTTGTGAAAGTAAAGATGTTATGATCCAGCCAGGTGCAGTGGCTCACAACTAAAATTCTAGCTACTCAAGGGAAGGAGATTAGGAGGATCTCTGTTCAAGGCCAGCCTGGGCATAAAGTTCACAATCCCCCTCCGCTTGCTCTCCCCCTCCAATCCCACTTCTCAACCAATGCTTGCGTGTGGTGGCATTCACTTGTCATCCATCCAAGCTACAGTGAGAAGCATGAAATAGGAGAATCGTGGTCCAGATATGTGCAAAAAACAATTCCCTATCTCCAAAGAACCCAGGCAAAAAAATGAGCTAGAGGCATGGCTCAGCAACACAGCACCTGTCTTGCACGGAATGTTAAGATCTTTGTGCTGTTGTGACTTGAATCTTTCATCATCTACGTATCTTCTTTCTCTTTACTCCATTTGGAACACTGACAAGAGGAATCTTTTATACCTGATCAAACAGGGCAATAACCATAAACTGAAGAGCTTTGGGATTTGAACCAACTGCCAGCCCATTTATTCTATGTCAAAGCATGTTTCTTGATAATTAATGAACTTGCTTCAGTTATTTTCTTAGCCTGTGTCTGCCAGTATTATGTAGAATTAGAAATAATGACACAGATCATGTTTAACAGAAGCCCATGTCGTTCAAATAAAAAAAATATACCAGCCACTCTTTTTTGAAATATTCAGATAAGACATTTGGTTAGTTTGACTTTCCTCATCTTCTTGGGTACATGTATTTAAAATCCACTTGCTTCCTTTGGACCCACTGAATGCTACATGAGAGCCTGGGCATGGTAACAAGAGGAAAATTCCCATAGACATGGTACTGGTGCCAGCCATACCCAGTTGGCATACCCAGTTGGCTTACTTAGCTTCTCCCTGAATTACTCGTAGCAAATCTCTGCTAGCCACGCTCTCATAACCATGATTGGAATGGTACCCACCTCCCTCAACAATTCATCCGTTGATGCCATTATCCATTGTTTATGACATGACAACCACAGTAATGAATTGATATGTCTTGTACTCTGAAGTGCTTAGACAGGAGGCCACACATTATAAGGGGGGAAAAATGTCAAGACTCAATTCTACTCAGCAGGGCTTGGGAGTAGATATTGTGTAGGAAAATGCATTACAGTTGGAGAGGGTTTGTGTTTAACATGATGGCTTCAGAGACGTAAACAATTATGATGGGCAATAACTCCTTCAATTGGAGGCTCTACTGAGGCCAGGACCTTGGTGAGGTCCTAAGGTATGCTACCGCCAGGAAACACTAGGGGGCACCGTGTTAATACCAGTGTCTCATCAATATGGCCCTCCCTGAAAGCCTCCCACCCCATCCCAGAAGTCTCTGGCCCCCTTTTGATTCGGTGTCACTCCAGGCCTGTTGTTTGAGACGTGTGACCATTTACAGTCCTTTTAAATACTCCGGAAATAATGGAACACAGTCCTCTCCAAACCTCTGCCTGGAGATAGATATACCTCTTAAGGACCACCTGCGTGTGTCAATACATCACCTTGGACTGGGTGTGATTAATTCTAAGAGCACACAAGCCACTCATCCAACCATGGACCATTGTCACCCCAAAGCCACAGAGTACCCCAGGTCTCTTTTTCTCACTAGGGTTGATGCCTGCTCTTGAATGTTGGTGATAAAAATTAATGTCTCTTTCTTTCTCCCTGAACTCTTTGTGTTTTCCGGCCTCCAATTCAGACATTCTTTTCCCAGGAAGAAATCCAGACAGCTGTATCTCATCCACAATGAGGAGATACCAGGCTCTCTCATGATTCTCCAGTACCAGGATTGGAAAACTATGAGCTAGAGCAGGTCCCCAAACCCACAGGGTTATGATTCTATTATTCTATTGCAGTGTTAAGAATAATCTTCTCCAAGCCCCGATGGGTACCCAAAGCAGAAAGCACTAGTTATCTAACTTGAGAATAGAGTTCCTGTAGCCTGGGATTCAAGTAGATGGAGATCTGTGCTAGCATTTAAAACCTACAGTCTTCATCTTCTTCACCCACCATTTCTCCATCCACATGCACTGCTGAGACAATGTCTTCCTCTCTCTCAGACTTCTTGCCCCTCTCAGACCTTCCTCCATCCTCTCTCTCCCCTTTCTCTCAGTGTAATAGTAAAGATGCAGAACTATGTTACATTGCATGTATCTTCTCTAGCCTTAATTTTTTTAAATAAAAAAACCATCTAACAAAATACGGATATTACTTTGATGTTTGTCTGTAGTCATCAATCAGTTTTCTCCTTTGAGTTATTAGCTGTTGATAGAAAATAACAAGGAGCCTTCTTTTTCTGTTCCTCTTCCAAATCATATCCCAGTTACTGGCAGAAAAAAGAAGAATGATTTAAGATATTTATATATCGCAAATTAATTTTGCAGTGCCAATGGTATGGAAATAGAGAAATAAATCACAAACATGCAAATGTTGGTGGTATTTGTTAAGTAGGTATATCGTGTAGTTTGAAATATGCTTCTATCTAGCCTAAAAATTAGAATCTTGGGAATACATCCTTTAATTCTCATCCAGAATATAATCATACTAAAGTGTATATTGGCTATAATTTGAGTTTGTATGTGTATGTGTGTGTGTGTGTTTTTCATTTAAGTTATCCCAAGTCCTTACCTATAAACACTACACATAAGAGAGTTTTCATAGGGTTTGAAATCTATAAGGAAATTTTCACCAGTGATTGAGGGTCAGGACTTTGACCTTCATCACTGGTGACCTTCAGCTATCTGTGGCTTCCCTGGGAATAGAGGCAGGAAGAAAGTTTCTCCCAAAGATGTGTGCATTGGGTGCAGACACACAAAAAAATAAATATGATAACTTGTATCAGAGGCATGCTACCCAGGAAAGAGAATTTTTAGGGTCTCATTTGAGTTCACTGATATCACACCTATTCTTTCCTTTGTGGACCCTCAGTTGATGGTAGCCATAATCGAATTTTCTGATCAGCTACTTCGTCTTACAAGGTCATCTTTAAGGGGGTGGGGGGTCTTGTGTAGATGCTAAGGTCATGGGGCATGAGACAGCTGTGTAAGCCACACTTGTTCTTACAAGAGGCTGCATACAGCCAGGCACCAGTGGCTCACACCTGTAATCCTAGCTACTCAGGAGGCTCAGATCTGAGGATCACAGTTCAAAGCCAGCCTGGGCAGGAAAGTCCATGAGACTCTTTTCTCCAATAAACCACTAGAAAACTGGAAGTGGTGCAGTGGCTCAAGCGGTAGAGCACTCGCCTTGAGCTGAAGAGCGCAGGGATTGTGCCCAAACACAGAGTTCAAGCCCCATAACTGACAAAAAAAAGAGACTGTACACTCACCCTACCATGATGTGCTACCATCTTGCCCACCTGACCAGAGTCCAAATCAATGGGGAAACCACCTGACCTTAGACTGTACCTCTCAGCGCTGTGAACTAGGCAAACCTCCTCTTTCTCATGGTGACAAACAGCTCACTAATACACCGAGGGTCACAAGAGTAAGTTATGGCAGCTGTGTGCAAAACCCAGGAGCCCTGGTCCCATTCTCTTCCCACTGCCCTTTGCTGCCTCTCCCAGCAGCGTCATTTGGCATTGAAGAAGAACTGGGCAAGAATTCCAAGGAAATCTGGGTCTTCACCAGGGGCACCATATTATTTTGTACTGGAGCCTACTAGAGGCTGTATACCGGTGCTAGTTGAGTGCTTTATCACTTGAGCCTCAGCCCTGGGCATCTTCTTATTTGTGGGCCTAGCCTAAATACCATCTGAATGAAGTCAAAATCCTTTCCTGCCTAGCATCTCATTTAATCTTCAACTCAATAAAGCAGTAGGTAACTTCTCCAAACTTCAGGAACAGAGAACCTGAGGCTTAGTCTATTGGTCCCAGATGTGTGCTATTCTTCCCGGTGTTTATCATGGAGCAATCCAATGGTAGAGAGAGATGCAGGGGGGGAGAGCGGGAGAGAGGGAGGCAAAGCAAGAGGAAATGAGTGGCCCAATTTGTATGATGAGCAATTTCTTCTACCTTCTCTGAAGATGGTGCAAACGGAAATCTGCTGCCTAGAGCGCTAGCACATGAGGTTAAAATTAAAGGAGACAATTACCAGCGATTAGTCACTGGAGGAAGGCTCCCTGGGCGTCTTCAAAAATAGGACCGGCTCTCATTCCTTGGACCTGAGACAGAGGAGCCGTCAAAGAAGGCTTTTCTAGGCCTACGATTCTAGTGATTAACTCCTTTCAGGGAGCCAGACAGCTCAAACTCATTAGAAACAATGACCCCATTTCTCAGGCCGGGCAGTGTCAAGTGCATCCCAAGGAAGTCTCTCTGGCACCAGATGATGCTGAAATCAACACCCATGCGGCTGGCAGGGGATCAGTCTCTTCTGCTGGATGTCTGGGAAAAGAGGAGTCACTCAACCTTTCTTGTTTTTTTTTGTTTTTTGTCTTGAAATCCCTGGAACCCTCAGGGATGGGGGGTGGGGGGAGAAGAGGAGGGCGTGGAGGCTGGTGTGGGTTTCAGCACTTGTGAATGCATCATGTGGAACAGTCTCTCTGGCTTAAATGTCATTCATTCCTAAGAGAAGCAACCAGAATGGACACAGCAGAGCTGGGGGGGGGGGGGTGTTAGAAAGGATGGATGGATGGAATAAGGTGTTTGGATTGCTGATCTAGGGAGATTGCAGCCTGGAGCTGGAGACACCCAGAGCTAAAGGAAAGGTAACAAGTAGAACTTGCAAGCCAGCTGGGAGTGACAGGGCCAGGGTGGAAGTCTTTCCCCCACACCCCTCCCCTAGAGATAAGAAGGAAAACAACCTGATCTGCGGTCTTCCGGGGCTTTGCAGAGACCCCCTCCATCACTGACAAACAGACAGACAGACAGCATGACAGAGCTGCCACCAGGAACACTTCCAGAGAATGAGGACCACAGTGTTGTATCTATGTTGTACTCTCTGCGGACCCTTCCCTCAATCTCTAGCCATAAGTCTACTAAAAGAGTGTTTTGTGGGCTGGGAAGGTGGCTTAGTGGTAGAGTGCTTGCCTAGCATGCATGAAGCCTTGGGTTCGATTCCTCAGTACCACATACACAGAAAAAGCCAGAAGTGGCGCTGTGGCTCAAGTGGTAGAGGGCTAGCCTTGAGACAAGAAGGGAGCTAGAGAGAATATGAATAAAAAAATAAATTTATACATATATATACATATATAAAGTGGGGCAAAAAAAGACTAAAAAGGAGAGTTTGTTTTGTTTTGTTTTGTCCTGCAGCAATTTTTCTTCCAGAGATCTAAAATCTGCGCGTGTTACGTCAAAGCCCTCACCACATAACTTCATGTAGTTGTGTGTGTGTGTGTGTGTGTGTGTGTGTGCGCGCCCGCGTGTGGTTTAAGTGCTGTTGTTGGGTATCTCCACTCCTGGGACTCACATGGAAATGGCAAGATAAAAATTAATTAGAGGCTATTTGGAGGGCCCCCCTTTTTGGAAAATAGCCTGAGGCCATGTTTCCATTTGACTGTGAGAAGCAGCAGCAGCAACATCATCCCGTTCCTGCCCAGCAAACAGACCTGCATGGGGGCGGGGGGGACACGTGGGGGCAGGGCGGCCACGGACCCCTCAATACAGACATCAGAGCCAAGCCGCCTCCCCGAGAGATTACTTACCACAAACCAGTGGCTCTACCTGCTGACAACCTCAGAAATAAGTCTTGTTTCATTCTCTGATTTTTGTTGGTGGTGGTGGTGGTGGTCGTGGGGTCTGAACTCTGGGCCTGGGGGCTGTCCCTCAGCTCTTCAGCTCAAGGCTAGCGCTCTATCACTTGAGCCACAGCGCCACTTCCGGCTTTTTCTGCTTATGTGGTGCTGAGGAATCGAACCCAGGGCCTCATGCATGTGAGGCAAGTACTCTGCCACTGAGCCACCTTCCCCGCCCTATTCTCTGATTTTTCAAGAGAAGTTCCCCGTGAAACTTGTGTAGGATCCCAGTGAAGCTGCACACACAGGATTTCTGCTGCCAACATGACATTCAGACTTCTGTCCACGAGGAAGGAAGGCAAGATGCTTCCTGCCCATGGATTTGGCTCTTGTATTTTTATTTTCAAGCAGAGAGGGAAACTAAAAACAAGGCTCAGCACTTCTGCTGGCCAAGGATTCATTCAAAATCAGAAAATTCATAAAGGGGAGGAAAAAAAATCCTAGCTCTGGTTCATGATGGTCTTTACCTACCTGGGCCCCGTGATTGATTGATTGATTGATTGATTGATTGATTGATTTTACCTGCTCACATCCACATCTCATTCTGCTCTACCTGAAGTACTGGTTTGGGGACTAACTTTGGAGTTTGCTGCATTGGGAATAGATTCCTTCAATCCACATAAAACAATTCAAAACCTATCATGTGCCCCTCATTTCACTAGCTACAAGAAGCTGTTCTGGGTATTTCATCCTGGAAATGGAGAAGACAAAATGGAGGGATGCCTCAGTGCCTTGTTAGGTATACCTTTGACCGTCATGAAAGATCCTTTGTCCTTTATATAATAGAGTCCATCTCCAGACCACTGTATCCCATTCTTATAACCTTTCCTGTGCTGTAAGCACAGCTGGGTGCTGGTGGCTCACATCTGTAATCCTAGCTAATCAGGAGGCTGAAATCTGAGGATCACAATTTGAAGCCAGCACCAGCAAAAAAAGTCCTTGAGACTCTTATCTCCAATTAACTATCAGAAAACTGGAAGTAGTGCTGTGGCTCAAAGTGGTAGAGCACTCACCTTGAATGAAAGAGCTTAGGGACAGCACCCAGGCCCTGAGTTCAAGCCCTATGACCGACAAAAAAAAAAAAAAAAATCCTTGTTTTATGGGTGGAAAAATTGAGATCAACCCTACTTTCTATGCTCAGGAAAAGCATCAAAGAAAACTTTGAAACTCCTAGGACCCTTCTCTTTTCTCTAAACTTCGCCATGTCTTTTATTGTCTCCAATTGTTTCTTTGCATCCTGGTGGGAGAAGCCAATGGGAACAATGATCAAAAGATAAGCTCCAAGATATCCCGTGCCCCTCCCACACACACACCCCACAGCCATTTCCAAAATGAATTCCCTGCCAGGTGTAATATGCAATCACACAATAGTAGGTCCAGCAGCATCCTGCCTCTCTGTCCTGGGGCCACCATGAGCATGGCCATGATGTATAATAGCCAACCCATCACTGAACCTGAACTCTTGCCTTATTGCAGACATAAGGCAGGAGTCGGCCAGCTGACATTCCCTCCTGCCCCTCGTTGGCTCTCCTGCTTTAAGGAGTCGATCAGCAACGGTCCCAGGGCACAGAGACCAGAGAACTTGGTTAGTCCACTCAAGAAGGATGCTGTAGTCCTTTGCATTTCTCCGCAGGGAGGTGGAAGGAGGCAGAGAGTCAGAAACCAGGGACATACTAAAGAGTAGGGGGCAAAGGCATTCAGCTCCAAGAAACCGCATCCTGTCCACTGAGCACCCTCAAAACGAACCCATCGGCCTGAAGACCCATCTGCTCTCTTACAAGCAGCTGGCCATATTTAGAACCATAGAAATTAAAGATGGAAAAGGCCTGTTAAGTCTTCTAGAACATTCCCTGGGGCCCCGTGCAGGCTCATTCCCTGGGGTCCATTTGTTAGTGCTATGTCAGCCCTCATTTCAAGTGTATCAAACAATGAACATAAAGAGGGGGAGTAGATGGGATCTGCCCACTCTGCCCTGCAAGGATCATGTGACTCAAATTCCCCTCACAGTTCAATGGCTGTCAGTCTACTCGGAAAGCTTTCAACTCCCCAAGGCTTGGCCCAGAAGCTTCTAGAAGGTTACAGACCAGCACCACCACCCCCCCCCAGGGAATATCCCTGTCCTGTTTAATAGAGTATCACACTGCCTTCTAGAAGGATCCAGGCACTGGCTTCTCTGTCAATAGAAGAAAAGAGAACACAGGTGTTTCTGGATTCATTTTGAAACTAAATAAACTTCACCCTTGGGGAAGGAGGAGTGGGGTCCCATGTTTTTTCTCTCCAGTTTTCTTCTGGCTTGGTTGATAGAGAACTGAACCCCATTTCCAGCCAGCAACCAAATGGAAGAAGCATATTCAGAGATGCCAGGACTTTCTTCTAGAACATGCAGGACCAAGAGAAATTAAAACCTGGCCAGGTAACTCCAACTAGCTCCACCAGGTCTTAGGAAGAAAGCAGTAGCAGGTGGGATTCTCAGTTTCAAGTGTAAAGGCCACAGGAAGTTAACACTAACACAGACAACTAAGGGAGCAAAACAGAATGCAAAAGGATATTCTTTGTCTGCCCTGAAATGATGGGGAAGTCACTTTAGATATTCATATTCAAATTTTGAAACCAGAGCTGGGTACCAGTGGCTCCCACCTGTAATCCTAACTACTTCAGAGGCTGAGATGTGAGGATCCTGGTTCAAGCCCAGCCTGAGCAGGAAAAGTCCATGAGATTCTTATCTCCAGTGAACCACCAAAAAGACAGAAGTGGAAGTGTGGTTCAAGTGATAGAGCACTAGTCTTGAGTGTAAAAGCTCAAGGACAGTGCCCAGTCCTGAGCTCAAGCTCCAAGACCAACAAACACACACACACACACACACACACACACACACACACACACACACACACACACACACACACACACACACACACACGCCCAGGAGGAATAAAATGCATCTCTGTTATTCTACTTGGAAGAGGTTAGACCAGCTCTGTGGTTTAACACAGAAACTGTGCTAACCATTGTCCTGCACCCAGAATTGTGAACATATTATCAATACAATCACGGGACCATCCAATCTCCTACCACGTTTCTCATTTAAAAGATGAGAGGTCTTCTTTCATTTTTGTTTGTTCGTTTGGGGTTTTTTTGAGATGGAGTTTTGCTGTGTAGCCCAGGCTGGCCTCAAACTGACCGTGAGTAATTTATAGGCATGCTCTACTATATTTGACCAACAGGGGGTTTTGATGTTGTTGTTGTTTACTAGATAGTTAAAGCAAAACTGAACTTTTAAAAGCCTGGAGTCTGACTAGCCGGCCACCATTCACCTCTGAAACTCCAATCCTCCTCTCCTCTCTACCCTTCCCCCTCCCCACGCCACAATCCTTCTCTCTTTTCCTCTAAAACATTATCTCATCTCAGCACTCAGCTTTTTAAGTTCAATGTCAATAGCTAGTTAGGAGAGGGCAGAGGGATCAGGGATTAGGACTCCAAACTGTCCTTGACGTTCCTATGTAGGCTGATCTGCTGTTTGCATCAATGCAATAAAAAAAAAAATCTCTCTTTACTATCTGAGCAAAGATCAGAACAGGAAAATGTCAGTTTGAGAGCTGACAGAATTCAGATAAGAAAGAACTGGGACCGAGAGAAAGAAAGGAAGAGACCCTGTCATTTGAAGAAGTTTTTAGTTTAATGTGTTTAGACAAATAGGTTTCCCACTAAAGGTATACATATATTTCACACACAACTTGTTCATCTCACACCTCTCTGCCTTTTGCCCTGATCATACTTTCAGAGAGAAAGGCTGCATGTTTTGGTTTGATTTGATTTGATGTAAGGTGTAAATGAAAGTTGTAAGTGCATCTGGAAGCAAGGAGGGAAGGAAGGCAGGAAGGAAGGGAGGAAGGAAGGAAGGAAGGAAGGAGGGAAGGAAGGAAGGGAGGGAGGAAGGAAGAGAGGAAGGAAGGGAGGAAGGAAGGGAGAGAAGGAAGGAAGGGAGAGAAGGAAGGAAGGGAGGGAAGGGAGGGAGGGAAGGAAGGAAGGAAGGAAGGAAGGAAGGAAGGAAGAAAGGAAGGAAGAAAGGAAGAGAAGGAAGGAAGGAAGAGAAGGAAGGAAGGAAGGAAGGAAGGAAGGAAGAAGGGAGGGAGGGGAGATCAACTCTACCATATAACCTCAACAGTTTTATAGCTCTGTTCAAATTATCCCCTATTTTTAAAAAAAAATCATCATCTAGAAGAGACAGCACAAATTCCTTAATTTTATGCACCCTCTGTATACTGGCCCCTCCAAACTTGCCTCCTGCTACAAGAAGATAATCAATCAATGCTTTTTAAGATTACTTGTTGAATATCACTCTGAATTTGATTAAAGCAGCCAGTACATTTTAAGGTTTAAGTTTGAATTCTTTTTTTTTTCTCCCAAGAATGATTTCTCAGATATTGAATCCTCAGGCCTGCCCCATCCTTACAGGTAGATTTCACTTTTTAATTAAAGATGCCAGGCAGTTTAGAATGCTCAAAAAGCAAAGCCAGAAGGTCAGAAAAGGAGACCCACCTAGAAACAACCCAGGGAAACTCTCTGTGGGAAGACTGTTCTCAGGGCTGGAGGTCTGGCTCAGACAAGCCACACCCCAGCCCGTTAATCTCACCTGCTACACTCCCTTTCCATAAGCCCATTTTTATAACAGTCCCATTCCGGAAATAGCGGAGTACCCACCTAGCTTAGAAATGTCTAGGCCATAAACCCAAAGAAAAAATTTGACTGGTTCATCCTTAGCTTCCTACTTTATTGTCTGCCATTTCCTTAACCTTCTCTTTCTTTTTTTTTTTTTTTTTGTCGGTCGTGGGGCCTGAACTCTGGGCCTGGGCGCTGTCCCTCAGCTCTTCAGCTCAAGGCTAGCACTCTACCACTTGAGCCTCAGCCCCACTTCTGGCTTTTTCTGCTTATGTGGTGCTGAGGAATCGAACCAAGGGCCTCATGCATGCAAGGCAAGCACTCTACCACTGAGCTACCTTCCCAGCCCCTCCTAACCTTCTCTTCACACACAAACACACACACACACACACACACACACACACACACACACACACACACACACACACGTCTCCTATGAAGCTTACATTTGGCCAGCATGGCATCAGATTATTTAGAAAGACCCGGATGGTCGCTACTTGATAGTCTCTTCTCGGTGTTATCTCTTGGTCATTCTGCAAGTGGAAATTTCCGCCAGTGCCTGAGAGAACACTGAGAAACACCAGGCCTTGGTGGTCCCCCATAGCACATGGTAACACTCCGAGGGGACAAGATGGAAGTTTAGGTCAGAAAGGAAGGTCAGGACACACCCAAAAGAGGCCACTTCCTGCTTTGAGAGACAGGAAGGAAGCCCCAGGCCGCCAGCCCAGCAAGACCAAAGCCAATGCCAGCCACATCCCCGAGGCCCTGCGCCTCACACAAGCACCCACATCAGTTGTCAACTGCGGTCCATTTCACAACTGGATCTCATTTAAAGGGTCCCATGCCGCCATCTTCCAGGGCAAAGAGAGACTTGCCGGCAAGCTGAGAAGAACCAAGATCACAGCACCCCACTGTCTGCAAGGAGCCAAGTAGGTCTCCTCAGCTGAGGAGGGCTAACGAATGTTCCGGACTGCATTGTACACTTCCACTGGGAGACAAGTGCTGGCCTTAGAAGACACTCAGACAAGTCAAGCATAGCAGCTAGAAATGCTTACTTCCTCTAAGGAAAAAAGAAATAACAGGACAACTCAGGGGTTTTCAGAACCTAAGATGGAGCCCCGTCTGCAACCATCTCTGGCTGCAGATGGAAAGGCCTGGATAAGGAATTCACACAGAGAACACTTGACGGAGCCTGCAGAGAGGAAGAGCACACGAACACACCCCCCACCCCACAGCAACCCAGGTGTACAAGAACAGGAGAGCCAGCCAGGGTGAGGAGACGGGTGCTTTGTTACCTACTCATGGCTGCCTTCCAACGTGCACAATCAGAGCTTCTCACTGACCTCATTGAAGGGGTTTGCTTCTTTCCCCTCCCCGCTCCAAGGAAAAGGTCAGGAGACACCGAGCTTTGCCCAACAGATTCTGTACCTTCTGGATCTTCCTCTAGAAGAATAATCTCCCATGCTCTGGGAGAGTCGGGCACACAACTTGTCGTGAGGGGGAAGGAACTGTCTCCTGAACAGCCAGGTGGATGCTACCCTGTGTCAGGGCACGGACATGGCAATTGGCAGGTAGAGCACCAGCAGACCCTCAGCCAGCCACCTTTACATAGCCTACTAAATGGCCAACCACACACATAGAGAATTAGCTTAATCACACATAAATAATGGTCCTAGTGGTGATTATACCCCCAGAGAACCACTGTTGTCCTATAGAACAAATGATTCCTACCCCCTACCCAGCCACTAAAACTATTTGTCCTAGTTTGTTTGTTTTGCCCCTCTTCTTTCTTTCTTCCTTTTTTTTGGAGGGAGGGGGGAATCTATCTGTCATGGGGCTTGAACTCAGGGCCTGGGTGCTGTCTCTGAGCTCTTTTGCTTAAGGCTAGCACTCCACCACTTGGATCCACAGCGCCACTTCCAGTTTTCTAGTTGGCTAATTGTAGATAAGAGTCTCGTGGACTTTCCTGCTTGGGCTGGCTTTGAACCATGATCCTCAGATCTCAGCCTCCTAAGTAGCGAAGATTATAGGCGTAAGCTATCAGTGCCTGGTACCCCTCTTCTTTTGAGTAGAGGTTGTACATCCACAGCCAAAGACACTGAAAGGAAGGAATAGAACTTAGGGTGTGAGGGCAAAACTCAACCGCTGAGGCCAGTCCTGGATATAATAGAGCTGGTAGTGGTATCTACAGCCCTGGAGGATTTTCCCCGTCCATCACATGGAAACTTACACTGCCTGTTAGCAGATCAGAGTGGTTTAGGGTGCTGGTGCTGATCCCACTCCGACGGGTGGCAAGAAGAAATTCACACAAGGCTCTGAAAACTAGCTGCAACCTTGCACCCTCTCACCCTTAAAAATTGCTCCCAGACATTCCCCAATTACATTTCTTTTTCTCAAAAAGACTGCCCTATAAGAATAATAGTAACCATGTGTTGCCTCTGGAGAGGCTAAGATGGTAGAGCGAAGCCCCTATGGCTTCAGCAACAGGAGCGCGGCAGAAGGGTGGACGCGGTGGGCTGGCAGAGGAGACCTCCTGACAGCTGCCACAAGCCCTCAACCTCTCGTGCCACCCTTCCGCATCTGCAGCCTCAAGAACTCCATTGGCAAGCAAGTATTCTGGATTCTTCTAGCGAGTCAAGACTAGATTTGAGAGAGAGAGCCAAAAATAGAGAAGGAAGGAAGGAAGGAATGAAATGGTAAGATCCCTTGTGAATGGATCAGTGTCCTGAGTCTCTTCCCAACATGCCTTTGTTAAGTTTTCCCTACAAATATTTGGATCTGTGAACGGCCAGTCTGAGGTCTGTGTGGAGTAACTCGCTCTCTCCCTGACCCCTGGCTCCACACATGTTGGCTGGAAACGGAGACAACTGGCCAGAGCCTGGATGGGGTCGGGGCCGAGAGTGGGGAGGAGGGGCAGGTGGGAGGGGGTTCCTGCAGTCCCTGCAGACTTTGTTCTTCGATCTGCTTTATACAGTTTCCCGTAGGAGTCTGTAATTTTAATCAGTAAATATCTCCCTTGATTTATCACCTTCTATTGACATAGTGGTAATTCAAGCAGTGGAACTGAGGCTGTGTGTGTGTGTGTGTGTGTGTGTGTGTGTGTCCCGATGTACCCTTGCCACTGTTTGATTTTTTCCCCCTCCGTCCTCTTAGGTAATTGGGCTGCTTCTGACACTCTCAGTATGACAAGGCTGTGGTCAGGGGTCAGTGAGTCCCTCCTTCCAGGGGGCAAGATGCTTCTAGCCAATCACAGTGCAACCCCAGCTCAAGTTTGCTAAAACTGGAGTAGACAAACCACAGACTGATAGGACCCAGTGGATTTCATTTAAAAAGAAGAAATCCAAGAAGCTAACAAAGGACACTGTTATTCTCTCTAGCTCCAGAGACCGTTTGGAGGCCTAATGCTATGATTTAATATCTTTGAGATGGGGAAGAAGAAGGGAAAAGACTCTTCCCAAATCTTGAGGAGCTGCCAATTTCCATGTTAGCAAGTTGAGCCTACTGAAATCATGAGCTTGGACCAGGTCTGGAACTCAGTTCTACTTTGGGGAGGCTTTTCATTTTCATTATTATTATTATTATTATTATTATTATTATTATTATTATTATTATTATTAAGCACTGGTACTGGGGACTTGAACTCAAGGCCTCATAATCTCCCTTGGCTTTTTCATTCAAGGCTAGAGCTCTACCACTTGAGCCACAGCTCCACTTCTGGCTTTTTGCTGGTTAATTGGATATAAATCTCTCAAATGTGTCTGCCTGAGCTGGCTTCCAACTGAGACCCTCACATCTCAGTCTCTTGAGTAGCTAGGATTACAGGCCTGAGCCACCTGCACCTGCTCTCCTTCTTATGAATGCCCTGCTGTTGCATTGATACTGGTAAATGTGTAACATTCTCTAGGCTATGTAGCAAGCTGATTTCATTATCACATCTGACCTTCAGTGCCTTTGATCTCCTTGATGATCAAGATGCTAAGCTAGTTGTAAAATATGAGTTGGTCCAGAGCTAAGAGAAATGGTTTGATGTGGGAGGATCAGGTCTAGACTCCCAAAAGATCTCAATAAACTGAAATCATAGAGTGAGAACTTTAAAGAATAAAATCAATGTTAACTGTTGATCTTTGGCCCCAAAATCAAATACCAAATCACCAAACAAAGATGATCTGTATCTGTCTAAGTTGTGAGAGAGTAGATTAGATGAAAAGTTTAGCTGTTCACAAGCTTAATAGGTATTGTATGACACACAATTGCAAAAATAAGAAAAGTGAAATTATGGGTTGTATGAGTGGGTATACTTCCCGCCAAATATTATTATCTCATGAGACTTGCCTTTCATTAAAGACTTCCATCATTTTATCCCTATAGTGATTACAATATTTCCAAATCAGAAAGCTTATTGTAGAGGAAAGGAGGGAAAGAATAAATAGATAGATGAATGCACAGTAGGGGAAAAACTGACCCACTGGTCAACATATAGACAGAATGTGGTGTTGAATTTTCAATGTCACATTTAAGGATAAGCATGAATAAAATAAAACATGCTCTGAAAGCCAAGGATGTGAGAATCATGCCATAGGTGAATGAGTTCAAGGAATTGATTGATACATTAATCTGAAATCGGAGATGGCCAAAAAAGTAGTTGGGAAGAGGGCACTAGGAAAGAGAAGAGAAATGTCATCAGACTTGGAGCTTTAAAGGTTGCGGCTAGAGGCCCATGATAGAAGCTATAGGTAGCCATATCCTCTTCTCCCCACAACAAGGAAGAAGTCCCCCAAAATTAGAAGTTTCCTGGTGCCTACAGAGAAATCTACTGATTCCATTGATGATTCTTTCTCTTTCCCTCTTAAAGCTGAACATTGCGAGCACCCTTGTTTCTCCCATGATGTCTCTATATGCCAATATCCTTTGTTCATGCTTCATACAATAGGGTTTTCCATGAAGGTTTGTTTAGATTTGAACCCCTGAGAGCCAGGCCCAAACCTTTCCTATTCTTTATACCAAGCAGATGTGCAATGCACATTTGCTTTACTCATTGGATTAAATAGAACTTGGCTACTTCTTTTATTGAAGTATAACAATCAAAAAGTTAATTTCATCTAGTCTGAAATCTGTGGAAACACAAGAACTCAAGCATGGTGTTATATCAGTGTTGGCTGTACTCCAGTATTGGGTATTCGAGGAAGCGAGTCTGTGAAAGATGTGAACGAGGTGAAAGAATTTGCATCTTGTAAATTCTTTCTTTCTGTCTTTAAAGGAAGGATGCATGTACTCTTGTGGTTCATAATACTGTATACCTAATGTCTCAAGGTGCTTTCAAACAAAAGTAATCTCTCAAATTAAGGTGCCATGATGATGACGTAGATCACTTTTTAAAAAGGAAACATTATTCTCCTTCTCTTTTAAAAATCATCATTCTCTGTTGCTCCCCCAAGCCACTACTAGGAAGTTCTAGAGATTTTATTTTGGTAAAACCCATTAAGCTGTCCTGCACTCAAACATCTACAAATTAGCAGCCTCTCTTTTGCATGTAATGGAAGAGATCTTCTCAAAGGACTTAGTTGATTGGATGTTTCCTAATAAATCATTGAAGGGGCATACAGATTTCTCCCTCCAATTGCATTGTGGGACACAGCGCCTCAGATGTGCATTTGAGACAGACTTTCTTCCTAAAGACTTAAGTCTGGCTGATGGTGGGGATCCAGGTGGAGCCACAGATGAAATATTGAGGTGCTCATCTTTCTGCTTGTTCTGCTCTGAGGCAAGCCCGGTGCCCATGCTCATGATGATATCACCGCCTTCGTAGTGCATTAGTCGATGGTAGAGCTGGACGGGTGCTTCAGTGAGAGACAGGATGTACAGCTGTGTGGCCTGCATTCCAGCACACTGCCACATTCCTGCCCAAAGGTGGCAGCACACTGGTGGATGGGAAGTGAAATGGTTTCCAGAGATGTAATTAGCAAAGTGCACCCAGGCTGAAAGGGGAGGGGAAAGCACCAGCTATCAATCAATACATAATAAAAAATTCAGTCGAGGGCATTTTCCATCTTGATGTTCTTGGCCATGAGACTAAGAGAGAAAGCAAGGATGGAAAAAAAAAAAGAGAAAGATTCATGAGGACGGAGCAGATTAGTCCTTCTTAGCTAGTGTTACTCAGTTTTGATAGAACATAATGTCCACACCCATAGGACAGGAATCAAAATTGGAAACTAGGAATTTTTTCCCTCCATTTGAGTTCCTACAACACTTGAGTCTTTCAGGTAGAACTATAAAGTACTTGTTCCTGGAGTCACTGCATAGACACGGATCTGTTAATGGTAGATGATGAGTTAATTCATCCCTGAACTCCTAACTGGGCAGATGAGGAATTGTTAGTCATTGAAGTGGCATTGCATATTCTATTATTTATCATTTACATATAAATGAAAGTGTGAGCCTCTCCAAACAGAAGCTGGCCTAGGATCCAAAGAGAAGAGTCATGGGAAAGTGATGGTACAGCACCTGTCTGATTAAGAGATTAGTTTTTTTCCCCAATTGCCAAAAGATCAGGGTCAGCAAGAGCAGAAGGATGAGAGAATAAATAAATGCAGGATTTAGAGAGAAGAGCATAGCATAGGAGATGACGGTGAGCCAGAACTGGCTCCATTATTAGAACTGGAAAATAAGAAGTTGAATTCTCTCATTTGTGTATTCATTCCACAAATTAGTCGCCATAACCCTGCTCCGATATAAATAAAGAATATATATAACACATATATAACTACAAGTTGGAGAAAATGCTATGAAGGAAACACAAAAGTGCATTATCAGAGAAAATAATTGGATACCATGATTGAAGGGTTGAGAATCTACGTGAATCGTTTGGTCAGAGAAGACTTCGAAAGGGTTAACAATTGAACTTGTAGGTCCAGAGTCAGCCATAGAAAGCAGAAGAAAAAGAAGGTAACTAGACAGCGCCCTTTATGAGGGCCTTGACGCAGAAACGTCCTTGGCCTACTCAAAGAAATAAACTGTTAATGGTGCTTCCATGTCTAGAACACCTGTGGCGGGTGGGCGCTGATCTAGGAGCCTAGTGCTTGCACACACCGACCCCTCCCACCTGCACCAAAAACGTTGTTACCACCCATCATAGTACTGGTGAGGAAAAAGACGAGTATGGATGGTTCCTGAAGGGCAAAGGAGATGAAGTGGGTGATCCCCTCGTCAATGGGTAGAATGAGGGCAGAGCAGGAGGTAGAGGGCATTTAGGAGGCACTGAGGGTTCCCAGCAAGAGTCCTTGTGAGTGGGCCAGGAAGGTTCCAGTAGAAGGGGTGGCGGGAAATGGAGGGTTTGAGGCATGTTTTGACTGTGTTGATTTGAGAGTCAGCCAAAGAGTGAGTGCGCAGAGAGAAAGGACATGGACTCCAGTCCAATGCCAGTTCCTGGTCTACCGTTAAACAGAGAGAAAGGAGAGAGCGCTGGGAAATGAACTTCTCAAAATTGGAAGCTTTTCAGGCATTTCACAAGACCCTGCTTGGCCATCAGTTTATGACTGAAATATCCATTGTCTATATATTATTTGTTGGCTCACTTTACCCATCAGCCCCCATGTTAAGTGGAAGCACACATACACACACACACACACACACACAAGCACTCAGATAGGATCAACAAGTACAACTTCCTTCTATGACCAGGAAAGAGAGACTTGCTACGCAGACATTGCAGCTAGAGAAAAGAAACCCAGCCAGGTGTGTTAGCACATGCCCAGGATACAGAAGGCTGAGGCAGGAAAAACTTGAATTCAAGGCTGACCTGGGCTATGTAGAGAGATCAAAAACAAAGAGAGGGCAAATGGAAGGAAAGGAAGGGAAGGGAAGAGAAGGGAAGGAACAATACACGAACACATACACACACCCACACAAAGACAAAACAATGAAGACCACTCACCTAAGAGAGTCAGGCTGAGCTAATTTTTTTTTTTTTTTTTGTCAGTTGTGGGGCTTGAACTCTGGGCCTGGGCACTGTGTCCCTGAGCTCGTCAGCTCAAGGCCAACACTCTACCATTTGAGCCACAGCACCACTTGTGGTTTTCTGGTGGTTAATTGGAGATCAGAGTCTCATAGACTTTCCTGCCTGGGCTGGCTTTGAACCTCGATCCTCAGATCTCAGCTTCCTGAGTAGCTAGGATTACAGGCGTGAGCCACCAGTGCCCAGTAAGGTTGAGGTAATCTTAAGCCAGTCATACCTCTGCCCAGGGCCTTGAGTGCACTCACACATACTTGAGAATTTTAGAAGACCAGAAACTAGGAGCAAAGTTTATTTTCAGAACCCAGCCCCAAGAAGGAAGCAAATAAATAAATAAATAAACAGGGGCTCCAATGCTTTAATTATTTAAAATTATTCCATCCAAATACTATGCCCAAATCCTAGCGGAATGAAAGGTTAAGGAGGATTTATGCGAGCACAACTTTCCTTCTCCTCTCTGCCAGCTTCGATAGTGGGGTGCCCCCACCTCCAAGCCTCTCCTTTGCTGGGCACAGGTGGGTTTGTCTGTGGCCATGTTATGACCTAGATCGAACTTGGCTGTTGAGGCCTGGTGGGTTTGAGGACAGTAGCCATGACGTGCTCTCCAGGGATCGCCTCTGAGTTTCATGTGACACAGTTGTCCATCCGGGTTTTATAGAGACAGGGGCTTGACCCTCGAGTAGAAGACAGCAGAGCCTTGTTAGCCAAGTGTCCAGGAAGGGAGAAAAATAATTTAAAAAAAAACACTTTAAAGAAAATGAAATGAGAGGGAGAAAGGAAAACTGGCAAAAGGTCACACTGACCGGCAAAAGTCAACTCCAGACGTCTGAAGGGGAAGAGCATACAGAGAAGACAGACAGACAGACAGACAGACAGATGTTGGAGGGAACATAACCAGTAATATAATCAAATGCAAGCAGAAAGGACAAACTGACCCATCAGAGATCTCAGGAGACTCGGCTCAGAAAGTACAGAAGCCCTTCAGAGTGCACTAACGAGGCCCCGCTAATCATATTTAGGAAAGGAACAGTGAGAATGACTCTAAGAGCCCCCCCCCTAAAAAAAGCAAGTGAGCCTAAATCTCAAACCTAGAGACACTTCCAGAGAAAGTGAGGAATTTTCTAGAACACCACAGGAAACGAGAGTATCATTTTCCCAGAATTCATCTTTGCTCTGCCTGTTGTGTTTTTGCCTTGCCACCCACCCCTAAAGAAATCCCATCAGGAAACAGTGCAGGGCTGGGGGGGGGGGGTCTGTGGGAAGCAAAAGAAAAAGAAGGAAAGAAGGAGGAGGAGGAGGAGGAGGAGGAGGAAGAGGAGGAGGAGGAGGAGGAGGAGGAGGAAGAGGAGGAGGAGGAGGAGGAGGAGGAGGAGGTGGAGGAGGAGGAGGAGGAGGAGGAGGAAGAGGAGGAGGAGAAGAAGAAGAGGAGGAGGAGGAGGAGGAGGAGGAGGAGGAGGAGGAGGAGGAGGAAGAAGAAGAGGAAGAAGAAGAAGAAGAAGAAGAAGAAGAAGAAGAAGAAGAAGAAGAAGAAGAAGAAGAAGAAGAAGAAGAAGAAGAAGAAGAAGAAGAAGAAGGAAGAGGAAGAAGAAGAAGAGGAAGAGGAAGAAGAGGAAGAAGAAAAGCACACAGGCAGCCCCACCATGAGAAATCAAGGCAGTCGAAATGACATTTGACACCGCCAGGCCACAGCTGAAGAACAAGGGAAAAGTTTTAGGGCGACTGTCATTGACCCATAGTCCTTCACTCCTAACCTTGCTCTCCAACATATGTTTCTCATTTCCTTGCTTATAGCTGGTCCAAGCTAATGATATGTGTTTTGGCCAGGATCCCATGCTCGGCATACAGCCGGTCTTGTTCTCATTGTCCAGGCTACTTACAGAAACCTCTTTCTCTGTCTCTGTCTCTGTCTCTGTCTCTGTCTCTCTGTTTGTGTGTGTATGTGTGTGTGTCTGTCTGTCTGTCTGTCTGTCTGTCTCTCTCTCTCTCTCAAGGAAAATCAGCTTTAAAGAACAGTAAATATGCAAAACAGCCCCTATGCTTTGTACAGCTGCCATTTTGAACATGGCCCCTGCCACCCCTAACACACCCCATCAATAAAGGCCCGAAGAGACTGCCCATGGGTGAGGGGCAAGTTCAACACAAAAGCAGTGGAAATTCAAACAAATTGGCCCATTAGAGGCTCACACGGCTATAAATACAGTCCGGCGCAGGCTATTTTGAGGGATGGTGGCATGGGAAAGTTCGGCCTGGAGTCTTGAGGCTGTCAGAAGAGACAGATCTCTCCCAAGACCTGGGAAGGAGATGAAGCCTTCCCTCGGTGGACAGGAGGAAGAAGGGCAGCAAACCCGGTTAGTTCTAGGACTAGGTGGAAAGTGGATGAGAAGTGATTGAGCTATCCAGCCGCCCCACCCCCCACCCCCACCCCTCAGCCCCGGCATTCAAGTCTGTCTGGTCTTCCTTTTAGAGGCTTGGGCTCTGCTGGTGTCACTCAAGAAAATCCACAGCCTCTAAAAATGATCAGCATGCCCTTTTGCTCCTCAGGGGTCAATGGATGGTTTCACTCTTCCTGAAGGATTCAGCAGGCTAAAGGATGGGTGGGAACCACCATGCCCTAGAGTCAGGTCAGGCCCTAGTCTGTAGCCAATATCTCTGACTGGTTGTGGGGCTTGAACTCAGGGCCTGGCACTGTCCCTGAGCCCTTCAGCTCAAGGCTAGAGCTCTACCACTTGAGCCACAGCGCCATGTCTGGTTTTCTGGTGGCTCATTGGAGACAAGAGTCTCATGGACTTTCCTGCCTGGGCTGGCTTTGAACTGTGATCCTCAGATCTCAGCCTCCTGAGTAGCTAGGATTGTAGGCATGAGCCACTAGCACCCAGCATCTGGCGATTTCTTTTAATGAGTGTGTGTATGTGTGTGTGTGTGTGTGTGTGTGCCAGCACTAGGTCATGAGCTCAGAGCCTGGTCCTTAGCTTTCTTCTGACTGGCATTCTATTATTTGAGCCACAGCTCTACTTCTGGCTTTTTTTTTTTTTTGGTAGTTAATTGGAGATAAGAGACTCACAAACTTTCCTGCCCTATCATCCTCAGATCTCAGCCTCCAGAAGCTAGGATTACAGGCTTGCACCACTAGCACCTGGCTTTGGAAAGAACAATTTGAAGAGGTTATGTTTGCTCGTCAGACCCTAAAGACTGGCTGGCACCCACTACGTAGATATGGTAAACATTGAGGCAGCGCAGCATGGGTGTGAGGAACTGGACGAGGCTCATAAGGGAGAGTTGGTAAAAATGTGGAGTCAGAAAATGCATATGCAAATGTCAAGAACTGGTGGGCATCTCCCCCTGAGGGGTTTACCAGCACACTAACTGCCACGGGTTAGGGATGAGTAAATATGGAATACACATACCCTTATGCACCAGGGTTTGATGACTACAGATTTCCTTTGGCTGTGTGTAAAATGCACATCATGCTGCCTTCCCTTTTTTCTGCTCAGAAAGTACACCCCACACCACCACAGATTTACGCCCTTGGTAAGTTTGAGCACCTACTGCATACCACAGGTGTCTCTTTTTTTGGGTATCAAAATCTAATATGCAGAGATTAAAGTGGAAAAAAAATTATTTTAAGTATCATCACTATTTTAGAGACTGGGTTGTTACTTGCCAAAGTCAAGAGAGGGTTCCCAAATTATCAAGAAAATGGTTTTAGCAGATAAAATGTTAATGCACACGGGAACGGGCTCTGTTGTATTCCAGGCTAGAATCCTTGCCGCATGCTGTAGTGGGGTGCTGTAGTCACAGACATCGTCTGCTCTAGATTTTCCACAATACCTCTGAAACCTCAAATGGACGGCCTGCTTCCACCTGCCGGGGCACATGAGGGCACTTGTCCCAGAGCAACGTGGGAGGGAAGAGCCAACTCCCGTTACCATGACAACACTCCTTCCTGAAAAGCTGTGACCGACACTTCCTGGGGAGACAGGAAGTAAGGACAGGAAGACACCGAGGTCATGCTCTTCCCATGTCCAGCTTTTCCCACCTCCCAGACTCTTCTGCTATTTGACCCTTTTCTAGTTCAGTGCTCTCTCTCTCTCTCTCTCTCTCTCTCTTTCTCACACACACACACACACACACACACACACGCACACACATGCACACACACACACACACACACACACACACACACACATTCCCATCCACAAATCTGTTCTAGGGGCAAAAATAAGCTGTTGCTCTGTCCCCTTCTTTCTAACAGGCTAGGGGAACCCTTCCCCACCCCCAATTACTTACTTCTCTCATAGCCTACATGAACGTAATGAGCGAGGGAAAGAGACTTCAAAAAGTTATACAGCTGATCCCAAAGTAAAAATAAACCATAATGGATTTGCAATTTAGCCATCGATATCACAACATTAAGGACTGTGCAAGAAGTATAACTGCACATCTCCTGTGTACCAGGCACTTTGTTAAAGATGGGGCATAGAGTATTGAACAAAAATAAAAGGAAGAGGAAGGATGGCTCAAGTGGTAGAGAGCCAGCCTGGAGCAAAGATACCGAGTAAAACAGCACAAGGTTCTGAGTTCAAGCTCTCATACTGGCACCAAAAAGCAAAAATCTGTGCTGGAGGCATGACTCCGCCAAGTAGGCAAGGCCCATTCAAACCACCACAATGCCACCAAAAAAAAAAGAAGAAAATGATGAGTAGTGAACAAAATGGGCATAGACACTGCCTTCCTGGAGATTACTGTGTAAGGGAGATAGTAAGTGGATAATCTCACAATAAATCCATATCCACCAATTCTAATAAATTTCACAAAAGATAGCACAGAGTACAAGAGAACGCACAGCAGGGATTCCTCATTTAAATTGGAATGGGTGAGGGAAGCCATCCCTGATTAAAAACAAAAAAACTTTCATCTAAGTCCTAAAGAAGGAGGAGGAAGTTAGGCACAGAATATCTATTGTCCATTTTTTATGAAGAGTTTTTGGGTTTCATTATGTCATGCATAACGTGGATGTCTTACTGAAGTGTTCCACTTTGAGGCCAGAAGAGGATGGCTTTCAAACCGACATGTCTATAATCTGCATCAAAAGCAACACACAGAAATAAGGCTGTCTTGCTCCTGATTGTCTATACAAAGTATATACAGATATACAAAGAATATACAAAGTAGTCACAGCATGCCACCCACCTACCCAAGACTCTCCTGCCTAATTTCCCAGAAGCCAATATAATTCAATTCAAAGTATCATTACTATGTTATAGTTTTGTGAATTAACTTCCCAAGATGCATTGAACAAATGAACTTTTACTGGATTTTTTTTTGGTGGATCCATTTTGTACCCGGTATGCCTACAAATATCCTCCAACCTTAACACCAGAGTATTTTTGTACCTTGCTCAAGAATGAGATTCGGTGTGCTGAACTGAAGAGTATCTCAGAAAACAGTTTCAAACATAACCCAAATGAGGTTTGGAGTAGCAGATAAGGGAGAAAAAGGCACTTGCAGGAGCATTTTGAAATAGGCAAAGGAAGATGAAAGACGGCAAAATGGAAGGGTACAGACATTCCACCATCATAAGAAGTAAGATAAGAGATTTCAAAGGGAATGGAAAAGTCAGCCACCAGTGCCTCAGGCTCACCATACTAGTTACACAGGAGGTTGAGACCTGTAAGGTCTGAGGCAGAAATGCCTTAAGACTCTATCTCCAATTAACCAGCAAAAAGCCAAACTGGAGATGTGGCTCAAAAGATAGCGCATCAGCCATGGGCCAGAAGGCCAAATCAGAGTGAAAGGCCCTGAGTTCAAGCTTCAGAACTGACACACCAAAAAAATAATTAAATAGCCAGATGCTGGTGGCTCACACCTATAATCCTAGCTACTCAGGAGGCTGAGATCTGAGGATCACAGTTCAAAGCCAGCCTGGGCAGGAAAGTCTGTGAGACTTGTATCTCCAATAAACCACCAGAAAACCAGAAGTGGCGCTGTGGCTCAAGGTAGAGCGCTAGCCTTGAGATGAAGAGTGCAGGGACAGCGCCCAGGCCCAGAGTTCAATACCCATGACCAAAAATAAAACTAAATAGATAAATACATGGAGAAGAAGGCTGGCTGTGGCTGTTCACACATGTGATCCCAGCTGTCTGGGAACCATAGATTATTACTGGAGGACAGCTTGTACAAAGAACATGACCCTACCAGAAAAATAACATAAAGCACAAAAGGGCTGGAGGAGTAGCTACAGGTATGGCTAAGGGGTAGAATGCTTGTCCTGCAAACAAAAAGCCCCAAGTTCAAATCCCAAGTGTGAAGAAGTAGGAGAAGGAGAAGAAGGAGAAAAAAGAGGAGGAGGAGGAGGAGGAGGAGGAGGAGGAGGAGGAGGAGGAGGAGGAGGAGGAGGAGGAGGAAGGAAGGAAGGAAGGAAGGAAGGAAGGAAGGAAGGAAGGAAGGAGGGAGGGAGGGAGGGAAGGAAGGAAGGAAGGAAGGAAGGAAGGACAGACAAATATATAAAATCTTAAACATAGGTAGGAGTTATTTCATTCAAGATGGCAGTGCAAAGCATGCAGTTGTGTTGAAGTCTGAAATCTCTGCATTTGTAAAACCATTCATAAGGTGGGCATTAGTACCTAACTACTCAGGAAGCTGAGATCTAAAAATAGACATTCCAAGCCAACCTAGGCTTGGAAAATCCCTGAGACTCTTATCTCCAATTTACCACCAAAAAAGCCATAACTGGAGCAGTGGGCTCAAGTAAGAGCACTAGCCTTGGGAACTAAAGCTAAGAGACAGCGCCCAGACTCTGAGTTCAAGCTTCAGTACTAGCACAAAAATAAACAAATATTTTTTTTAATTCAGGGGATAAATGGAAAAAGGATATGTCTGAGTAGGCTCAAGGGAATAAAGGGAAAAAAATGTAAAAATTATTTTTTGTGGTAGGCAGTACTGATATCAGAACTTCTTCAGAACCAGACACAGGATTATAGTCATTGCTCTTTGCTCATCCATCCAGTGCTCAGACATGGTGACAAGTCCCATAATTGTTCTAGCTTTTGTAGTTTTCCCCTACAAACCTATTTGTGCAAGTGCTATAAAATTGTCCTCCTCAGCTCTCTCAGTTTTGAGAAATATGATACACAGCAAATCAAGGGAAATTATTATTTTTCCCCTCTTCTGCAGCCTCTTGGCCCAAGTTCAGCCTTGAAATGGTTAAAACATCAGCACATTTCACTAGTCTTGGGTTACTCATAAACATTCAGCAAAGCAATTTCACTCAATCGCACATATTAACTGCTTAAGTTCCTCTCTCTGAGGATGTGGACTGTTATTTTATGCCAAAAGTCCCGTAATTAAGTTTGACATAAGCGCATGGATTAAATATGTGGTCAGGAGGAGGGAGGGTGGGTGTAGAATGGAAGGGGGGTTTTTTGTTGTGTGTATGTGTGTTTTTTTTTCCTCTACCCTTGCCTTTTGGCCATATGGAGACTGTAACCAAATAATGTGCAAAAATATTTTAAGAGAATTTCCAATCTTATTACGCGGTGTTGTATACCAGGTAAGTCTTGAGGCCAATATCGTTAACAAAACCAGTCTTCTTTTTCCTCCAACTTTACATGAAGAACAACCGCAAAAATTACCTATACAGCAGTGAAGAACCCCTGTATGAGAATCTCTGTATGTCAGACAACAGAATAGCCCAATGAATGTCTTCAGATGTGCACAGGACTGTGCGTGTAGTGTGCGGCGTGTGTATTGGACTGATCTTAATGTCTTTCTCTATTGAAATGGTGCTGAGGAGGCTGGCTATTGGTGGTGCTGGTTTCTTCGCGTGGAGGCCGGCAGCATGATGGCCCCGGAGGATGTTGGGACTTGGATGACATCAAGATTCTGGGTGAAGGTTTTCCGGGTGATTCCATAAAAATAAAGAAAAGGACTTCAGTCACATCAGCAGCAGAATGACCAATTGGCTTCCCATGTCTGACCATTTTCATGAAGGTTCCTTGTGGTTTGACAGTGGAATGTTTGTGTTCCTCCCTTTCTAAAAACAACTGAAAATAGCTTCTTCAACAGTTTCAAAGACAGAAAAAATAACCCTCCTCCTTCCGTTTCCTCCCAACCCAGAGGATCACACAGGAAGTGAACCCTAAAAGGGAACACCACGCCAGTCAGATTGTCCATGGGGAAAGCAAGCCAGTATGTTTGTCCAATCTCAGTTGTGCAGGGCTCTACTCTTCTCGTCTGGCTCTTTCCTTTACTGGATTGATTGCTCCTGTGCTGGGTTTGCCTACCATAGTTTAACCCAACCATAGTTTTGCCAACCTCAAGTTCCTTCTTCTTTTTTTTTTTTTTTTTGCCAGTCCTGGGGCTTGAACTCAGGACCTAGGCACTGTCCCTGAGCTTCTTTTGCTCAAGGCTAGCACTCTACCACTCTAGCCACAGCACCACTTTGTGGCTTTTTC
Organism: Dipodomys merriami; assembly: GCF_024711535.1. Classification (NCBI taxonomy): domain Eukaryota; kingdom Metazoa; phylum Chordata; class Mammalia; order Rodentia; family Heteromyidae; genus Dipodomys; species Dipodomys merriami. The sequence continues at coordinate 399,060 of NW_027206224.1, read as the reverse complement.
TGTGTATGTGGTACTGAGGAATCAAACCCAGGGCTTCATGCCTGCTAGGCAAGCATTCTACCACTAAGCCACATTCCCAGCCAAATTTCTTACCCTTAACCTTTCTTCTGAAAAGCCCCCTATGGGGCTGGGAATGTGGCTCCGTGGTACAGTGCTTGCCTTGCATGTGTGAAGCCCTGGGTTCGATTCCTCAGTACCACATAAACAGAAAAAGCCAGAAGTGGTACTGTGGCTCAAGTGGTAGAGCGCTAGCCTTGAGCAAAAAGAAGCTTAGTGCTAGGGCCTAAGTTCAAGCTCCAGGACTGGCAAAAAATAAACCTCCTGTGACTATTCCTCACTCCCTTCTGATTTGTCTCTGTGGCTATCCACTCAACCCTCCATTTTCCTCTTGGAGGAAGAGCAGGGCAGACTGGTACTAGCACAAGCCTACGAAATCCTTGTGCATCTCCAAATCACATTGGCTCCTGGCCCTGGGTTGCTAAGCGCTTCGGCATATTCATTTTCATTTTATAATAGGAGGCTGAGTGCAGTGTTGAGATAAAGCCCTAAAATTTGCTACCCAGGAGCGAGAATAATTTACTTAGACTCAAGCCCACCTTCTATACAGCCCATCATTTGGGAGGAAATATCTGCAGCATCTTTCAAAAACCCAGCCCAAGCCCTCTAGAAATACTCTTGTTTCTTAGGTTATCTGCCTGGTTTTTATAACTTATACCTCTGCTCATTAAATTATATCAGCCGGTTATTAAGTCTACAGTCTTAATGTATTCCAGGCATTCTGGATGGTACTATACTCTTATATTATTCCTCAATTTAGTACAAAATATAATTAACCTTGACTTTACCAGCCATGCTATTGTGGGATATTGTCCGGCTCTCCTGAACGGCTTTCATATACCCAGGATTTCAATTTCTTTTGATATCTCAGGTACCTGTTTTTATTTCGATTATTACTCAAAACAAATTCTTCTAAGGAGTTACTTCATGAGATTTTTTTTTCAAGAGATCATGAAAAGCATACCTTACCCTCCCACCCCCACGCCCACCCCCCTCCCCCACCATAGCTAGGCTCTTGCTTTGATCATGGAATCTGGAGTGAGGACCAAAGTGGTTGGCTAGTCTCTCAGTCTATTCCAGTGACTTGAAAATATGGGGCTGAGCTGCTCTGAGAGCTCGCTCTTTCCACCGTCCAGCTATGTCAGATTCTTCCTTCCATGGGTCTACGTCTGCCATTTTATTGTCAATATCTGGTCCCTCTACAACAACTCCAGAAAGAAGCGAAATCTAGGCGCCACAGGCTTGGCACCAGACAGAACATGGCTGGAGTTGCAGGTTGCTAATCAAAGCAGGACCAAGTTTGGCATTTTAAGAATCTGAGAGGTCGAGCATAGTTCTGTAGACCATCTTTGGTGGGAGGAGGAGAGTGCAATCTGTTGAAATCTTTCTACACTTATCCCTTCCTATATCCCTCACCCCCCACCCCAAATAAGAATTGCAATTCATTTTTCTCCTCAGATGTCATCTTTTGCCTCCAGGCTGGTGTAATTCAGGCTTGGACCTTGCTTTTTCCCCTACATGTCCTGTCCTGTCATCCCTTTGAGCTATCTGCAAACTATGAGCCTGTTAAGATTGTTTGAGCTTTGTACTCACAGACAACCAAATCCAATGGTAGCCATGTTGAAGAGTGTGGTCATTTTCCCATGTAGTTTATGCTTCTTGACTCCAGTCTTCTTGGGTGTAATTCAAAATGGCATGACCCCATCCTTGTCAATGAGTGTGGTGAAGGAGAAAGCAAGCCTGGAAGTACGGCTACCTGGGTTCAAATTCACACTCCGACACTGACCAGCTACCTGGCCTCCCGTGTGCTCATTTAACCCTTGGTGACTCATTTACCTCATCTGCACAGAGATGCAATCTTACTCACTTCTTGAAGTCATTGTAAGGATTAAACACATTAATGATGAGTGACAATGTTTGTCCCTTGGCAAGCTTTCAAGAAATGTCAGCTTTAAAGCTGGACACCAGTGGCTCACGCCTGTAATCCTAGCTACTCAGGAGGCTGAGATCTGAGGATTGTGGTTCAAAGCCAGCCTAGGCTCTTATCTCCAATGAACCACCAAAAAGACAGATGTGGAGGTATTGCTCAAATGGTAGCGGGCTAGCCTTGAGTGAAAAAGCTAAGCGACAGTGCCCAGGTCCTGAGTTCACACACACACACACACACACACACACACACACACACACACAGAGAGCTTCTATTACATAGTCTACCTTTAAATTAATACTAGAGCTTTATACTTCTGTTTATACAGAACATACTACTAAATATCCTTCCAATACTCCATCTTTCCCTTCTCTTTGTCCAAGTTTAAACCTTCTCGATTGTCCAAATGAAGCTTCATTTCCTCTAAAAAGCCACCCCTACATATAAAAACGCTGATAAAGTCTTGTACTACTGTCCTTTCCATTTGCTGTGGTATTGAATCATTTTTCTACAGGAGTCAGCAGACTTTCTCCGTAAGATCCTAAAAACAGTGGAGCTATGGTTCAAGTGGTAGAGCACTATTCTTGGAGTGCGAAAGCTAAGGGACAATGCCCAAGCTCTGAGTTCAAGCCCAGTATTAGCAGGAGAAAAAAAAATCCAGAGAGTAAATATTTTAGGCTCTGCAATAAGTAGTTTAGGCTCTCACAACTACTTGAGTCTACTATGATAGCACCTAAGTCCCAAAGACAATGTCAGTGGCTTGGCCATGGTCATGTTCTAATAAAATTTTATTTACAAAAACAAACCAAGGGCCAGATTTAGCCTAGGAACCAGAGTTTACAACCTTCCAAGTACCTAATGTGAGGCCTAGTTTTGTTGTTGAATCCTTTTACCGGTCCCTGTTTTCACTTAATTGTCAAGACCTCAAGGACAATTGCCTTTGTGAGATGTTTGGAATGTCTTCCTTCTCTAGAACGTCCCTTTTTCTCTGGATGCCAGCTTGCTGCCATGAACTGTCCCATGCAGTTATTGTGAATGGATAAACTTGGGCGATCAAGCCAGGGAGTGTATCCTAAAGAGTTAAATCAGGAAAAAGAGCTGTATTGTCCCCCTGACCCCAACCCAACAAACGAGAGACAGCCATCTGCGCAGTCAAAGACATGAGTGCAAAGGGGCACTGCCACCAATCACTGTCAAGTCCTGAGGCAAATGCCATGGAAAACACCTGAAGACCACATGTTGCTGGAATCTGAGCTCTGTGCCTGAGTCACGCCACGTAAGGCTGGGAATATGGGCGGCCTCCTGCCGAAGGACACAGTTATAACTCTTGACTTACAAATGACTGCCATTCTTCAAAGGCATCTCCTTTGTCTTTATCCTTGAGTTTAGAAGAATTTCTCTACGATTTCTCGAATCATCTGGAAAAAAAGTAATACTTTTTTTTTAATTTAATTTAATTTTATTTGTGAACATACTGTACAGAGGGGTTACAATTACATGGGCAGGATAATGCGTACATTTCTTACCAAGCATTGCACCCTCCTCCTTTGGTTTACCCTTCACATCCCTTCCCAGCCTCCCCCCTCCCCCCCAATACCAATCCTTCTCCTTCCCCCCCCCCCCCCCCGCACCGACGTTGTAAAGCTCGTTTTGGACATGACAACTTGTACTTCTCATTGTTGCAACAGGTCCACCTGTATCCTTAAACAACTGGTTTTTCCCCATCTCCTCCACAAGTTATACTGACATCAAATATAGTGAAAGCAGGGGTTATACTGTGGGGGAGGGACATACAAAGCAACAAAGAGATAATCTTATAAATGTGTTAGAAACACATGCATGAAAGAAAAAAACATTAAAATACATATCTAAGGGTTCATTTTCCAGACCTCACATTATCTGACCTTTTCCGCTTGACTCATACATATACTAGATATTGCAAATAAGGGAAACCATGGGACCTATGTTTCTTTGGCCTGGCTTACTTCACTTAATATAATTTTTTCCAAGTTTTTCCATTTCCTAACAAATGGGGCAATGTCATTCTTTCTGATGGAGGCATAGAATTCCATTGTGTATATATACCACATTTTCTTGATCCATTCATCTGCTGAGGGACATCTGGGTTGGTTCCATATCTTAGCTATGGTAAATAATGCTGCAATAAACATTGTTGTGCTGGTAGCTTTAGTGTGGTCTTGTTTGTAAACATTTAGGTAAATGCCCAAAAGTGGGATTGCTGGGTCATAGGGGAGATCTATGTGAAGTCTTTTGAGGAACCTCCATACTGCTTTCCAAAGTGGTTGAACAAGTTTACATTCCCACCAACAATGAAGTAAGGTTCCTTTCTGTCCACATCCCCTCCAGCATCTGTTGTTGTTAGAGTTCTTGATTTTTGCCGTTCTAACTGGGGTGAGGTGATATCTCAATGTTGTTTTGATTTGCATTTCTTTTATGGCTAGGGATGTTGAACATTTCTTCATGTGTCTATTGGCCATCCTTCTTTCTTCTTCAGAGAAGTTTCTCTTTAAGTAAAAAAGTAATACTTTGCATAAATATTATTGCCAGGGTAGATAGAGCAGTGGGCCTGGCATTCGACCTAAACTCTGATCTGTGATCTTGTGAGTCCCTCTCTAAGCCTCAGTCTTCCTTTCTGTAAAACGGGGATTTCTGTGAGTGTTAAGGGAGACCATATAGATGAACTTAGTACAAGATGAAGAACAGGGCAAACAGCGAGGGGCCAGCTTCTCATGTCTGTAATCCTAACTACTCAAGAGACTAAAACCTGAGGATTCAAGTTCAAAGCCACGCCAAGCAGCAAGGTCCAAGAGACTCTTATCTCCAATTAACCACCAAAAAGCCAGAAATGGAGCTGTGGCTCAAATGATAGAGCGACCAGTCTGAGTGAACAAACTGATGGACAGTACCCAGGCCCTGACTTCCCCCCAGTACCAACACACACACATAGCACAAACATTCCATCATTATTGGCATCTACCAGTAGCAGTAGTAGAAAAGTTACAGAAGTAACTTCTTTACTTATATAGAGAGATGCTATATGAACCTCAATTCCACTCCTGTGTGGACATGAAAACTCAGGTCCACACAGAAACTGGCACACAAATGTTCACTGCATGATTATTCATCATAGCTCAAAAGCAGAAACAAACCAAATACTCAACAAATGGCAAATAAACACAACATAACAAAATAAAACAATGGAATATTATCCAGCCATGACAAGCAATGAAGTGCTGCATAAGCTTTGTAAAAAACATTAAGCAAAAGATGCCAGACACACCAAAGACTACAACATTATTAAAGCACATTTATAGAAAATGCCCAGAACGGGCAAATGCAATCGAGTCAGATCACCCTCTGGTGATTGCCAGAGGATGAGAGGGGGTAGGGAGGAAGGAGGGTGACTGGTAAAAGGTATAGAGTTTCTTCAGGGAATGATGAATATGTTCTAAAAGTAGATCATGATTGCATAACCCTATGAAATATTAAAATCCACTGAATTGTATACTTTAAAAGGGCAAATGTTATGGTAATGAAGCTGTTATTTTTATTGCTTTAAAAAAAATCAAATGAGCTCAGCCATTCTCCTCAAACTTCATCTAGAATATATACATTGTTATCCTTGATATGAGCTGAAAGTTTATTGTTTAAGAATGACACACACATAGACAATGTACTATGGACAGATACACCCATTAAAAGCAGATGACAGTCCATTGAGTTCCTATGTGCATTATGCATAAATGTATTTATTGGGATTACCCATGTGCTACTTTTGTTTGCCAGTGTTCACTGTAAGAATTCCTCTGAGCTAAAAGTATGTATTGAGCACCTACTAAGGAATGCACATCACCTTGGACATACGAGTACATAGGAGAGAATTAAGCCTTTCAATCCTGAAGCCCATTGTTGGAGAATTCTTTGCGCACCATAACAACTGAGATTCGGTCATGCTCCACTTTGCTGTCATTTGTATGCTGTCGTCGTTTGCACGTTGGAAATTTGTTATTGTAATTTGGGTTCTACTTGGGAACAGGTCCGATAAGAATAACGTGGAATTGCTCCCAAATATAAATCATATAGTTATTATCTTAAATCTACCTTTTCAAACCCTACTCCCCCAGGAATGTGCCAACCCCTTCCCAGATGAAAAACCATATTTCTGGATCCTAGAAGTTGCAATAAGCCTACCATTTCTGTATTTGGAATAAATGAAGATGCAAGGGGTTCACCTAGCAAGAGAATGATTGCATGTACACTCTGGAGGAGGTGGCAGAATAAAAAAGCCCCCTGGGAAACTGGTTTATCATAGGTATTCCAGAGCCTTCCCAGGCGAAAGGCAAATCCAGTAGAAGAAGAGCACAGGAGATGGCATTCCACCCCAAGTCATACCGCTACACCTGTACTGCCCTCAAAGCTTGGTGATCCAGCACTTATTGAGCACGAGGTCTCTGTGAGCACTTTGGAGGTATGAGGATCCTCCAAGGAGTGCATAGTCAAGTCTGGAAGAGTTGGAGGACATGAGAGTAATCACTGGGCATGCTGGCAGAAGGTG